>NW_020456087.1:1413499-1523598 GCF_003342845.1 Nothoprocta perdicaria | reverse complement strand
ATGGGGGCGGCGGTGGGGGCTATGGTGGCAGGGGGGGCTATGGCGGCAGGGGGGGTTACGGGGATCCCTATGGAGGAAGGGGAGGGTACCGAAGATACTGAACATCCAGCGGATACCGACACAGTAACTGGCAGCACCCGGGGCTGGTGGTTGCTGGTGTCAGGGATTTAGATAACGTTGCATTTGGTTTAGGTTAGAATCAAGTGTGACCATAAAAATCATTGCATTAGACCAACTGGTGGTGTCACTGAATTCTTCTAGTTAACTGAACAAAACTTTTATACTAAAACAAGATGAACGACGTCCTTGTTTTTCACAATGCTCGTGTGTTGTTTTCTTTTTTTTTAAATGTCATTTTATTTAAAATAAGCATCAGAAAACTGAATAAAACCATTTTTAAAAAAAAAAAAAAAAGAAAGAAAAAAAAGTACTGGTTAATGTTCCGGTTGCTCTAATTATTCCATATTGCACCGTTCTGGCCCGGTTTCCCAAAAAGCTCTTCTTCCTGGCAGGGGGAAAAAAATAGTCTTAAGAACCTGGTAGGAACATTTTGAAAGGACTCTCGAATGCTACTTTTAGGGTTTTCTCTTCATTTATTTTCCCACGTGAGACCTGTGACAGAATTACAATACTGAATGTGCAAATGCTTGCAGCTTTGATCCGGATAGGTGGATCAGCTTTCACATGTTTCCAGAACTTCCATACAGGTAACACACTCGGTTCATACACTCGACAGTTCATATGTTCATACATCCATGAGGGACTATTGGAAGGTCCCAGTGTGTACTATAAAATCAAATTAACGGTGAGTTTTGATAGTGTTTGTCTTCATTTTGCCTATTTTCTATTTTATTGGCGTTTCTTATTTCTAGATCATTGTGGGCAGAAAACTTATGCAGCTATTCAGGTGGTGGATCACTGAAGTGTTCCTTCTGTGTCAAGGCTGATGCAGAAGTTAAATAATAAGTTGCCAGTATGGAGCTCCTGAGATTTTTTTTTACTTTTTCTGTATTTGGGAATTGAATTTGGGAATTGGTGGAGTAGCTTTGCTGCTTTTATTGCCTTTGCCCCTTGACTTCTGTAGGAACAGTGTGAATGCTACTGTAAGAATCTTCTCTATTTTTATTTTGCCAGCCACCATGATAGCCTAAAGCTCCTAATAGTTGCCTGCACTTCCATAGGCAATGTCACTGTGGATGAAGAGCATCTGGGTGAGACCGTGGGTGTTACAGAGCTGCTGCTGCAGCGTTCACGGACACGGCTTGGGCTGTGCCTTGGGAAAGCCCTTCCTGCTGCACCCACAGGGAGATGGGGCCGGGCTGTGCGCGGAGGGACCCGGGTGAGGGGCGCTGGCCGCGGCCGGGCGCGCTCGGCCCCTTCCCCTTCTGTGCCCCCTTGGCCGCTACGGCCCCTGCTTTGCGATTAGGGTCTGTGTTCAGCAGCCTCTAATGCCCTTGTTTCACCTTCAGGCGCCTGTGAGCCTGCATGCAGCTGAAGCTCTGTTGAAATGGTGATATCTCCTTAAGAAGCCCATGGCAGATTTTATTAATTAGTTGTAATAACCGTTTGATTTGAACTTTCATTCCAGGTGAAATTCAGATGTTTCTCCTGTTCTTATTTCCCTCTGATCACTGTGCTTGAGACCGCCGCCTAGGATGCGGCCTCCCCGTCCTCTAGCATCCCAGCAGGTACCTGCCAGAAAAGGGCAGTTTTTTCCCTTGCTTGAAGATCTTGCTTTGGATGCAAACTCCTTAAATAACTCCTAAAATAATGAAGCCTTCCGTGGGCTTCATTTCACCCCGTTGCTAACACTACAGTTTATTGATTTGCTTCTACTTTATTATTTCTAGTTTACTTCCACATGCACACATGAGGCCTAAGCAGTTGTCAGCTTCTGCTGTCATCCTGGGAAGGCACCTGTGTCCCACAGGTTAATTTTAAATATTCTAGTTTTAAAATGTTCCAATATTTCAATTATGCCCTGTTTATCCTGTAAAAGATGTAAACTTAAAGAGGATGGAGTTTGGTGAAAGATTTTTTTTCTCTCATTTTTAGGAGGTTTCTTTTTTTTAGCTTTATCTTTTCAGATTTTATTAAATAATTCCAAAGTGTAACATCAGAATCAGAAAAGCAAAGAGAGCATGACCACATTTCAGAGGTATCCTCAGTCTTCTGTTGTCATAATGTATGGTAATAACTTATTTTCATGGCACTATTGCATCTTTTGATAAGTTCTTAAGTTTTGTATTTTTTGATCTTAAAGATCTTAGATATTTTTGAAATATCTAAGTTTTTTATATACGTGCCTATGAGCATTTTAGTGCTTGTTCACATGTAGTGTTTATTCACAGCTGTCTGAGTACTGGTCTGACCAAGATTTGAAAAAACTTTCTGTGGATTTAAGAGAGACTTTTGTCTCTCTTGAGCTGTAGGCATGAAAGAATAAAGTCCTGTACTTGAAGTTATTTTCACTGTATAGTGTGATTCAGATCTACTACCTCTTACTGCTCCTGTGTTTGTAAGGAGGAAATCCTGCTGGTCACTGGAAAGTGATGAAACTTAGTGTGATGCTAAAGCACCTGCTGACAGGTATGTTCTGATTAAACTGGAGCAGGCAAAGACACTAGTTAACACCTTGGGAAAAGGGCACCAGGGAGGACTTGTCTTTTATTAAGACTTCCTTGTCTCTTATTTGAAGAACATTCGATTATTGTAGTAAAAAAAAAAAAAAAAAAGGCATCTATAGGATCCTTTCTAATAATCATAGCTAATTCTGATTAATTATCTAATACTTTATTTCATCTATATGGTTATTTGTCTTTATGTAAACTAAGGAAATGTTCTTGTATTACTCGTTAAATTTCCCTGTTCTCAATTCTGTAATTCTGAATGGCAAGCGCGCCTTGCGTGTTGTGTTCGTGCGAGGCTGGAGGGCAGCTCTGCCCCTACACACAGAGTCAGTGTTTTCAGGAGTCCTCAGGCCCCCTTTTTCTTCCCTTCCCTCCCTCTGTCCTCCTTCCCTCCAGTATTGTAGAATGATTGAATGCTCATTTTCTCCATATGAAAACATCCATGAATTTTTAAAATAAGGGAGTAAGTTGGTTTTTAGGGTGATACATAGACTGTGCATAGCAGACTATAAGAGATGCCTTGTCTGTGCTTCTTAGCTATCGTGCTGCTTCCAGATTTAGTGTGGTTAACAGAAAGGAGGAATTGGGCTCCTGAAGAACCGTGCTTTGTAATACATGGACTAGAGCCTGGTAAAAATGTCTGAACTGTCTGAAACTGCTGTAATACTGAAGGAACAACCTGCCGTCCGGCACCTTTCCAAGGCTTCCCTAAGGCTTGTAAGAAGTAAAGGGAGGCTAAAGACTCTGATGTTAATTAGCAGGTTATTTTCAGTTGTTTTGAGATACAAACTCAGAGGCGTGAAGTGCAATTTTAATGTTTTTCTATAAATATTAAACCAAAAACTTACACTATATATAAAATCTTTACAATCTGTACACTTTTTCAGACATCTTAACAGCCTTAAAACAAAAATTCTGCAAGCTGTCATTGATACAGATCAATTACAACAATATAACAGTGCTACTACAACAAAGACGATTCAGAACGTCAACTTTTTGATAATTCAAAATAAAAAAAGAAAAAAGGTAAGCTACTTTAACTGCTTTTTCCACAGTACGCCTGGCATGTCAATTCGGATATTATTCAAACAGCTTCTATCTCTAAAGGTTCAGAATTCCAATTGAGAAAATAAATGAGTAGGAGGAGACAGTGGGTTTTGCTTCCTGTAGGTACAGCTGAGCCTGGAGAGGGGGAAAAAGTGGACGCTTCTCTTCACAGAAGCCACGACAAGGTAAATTGTAAAGAGTGCTAATTACCAGCCCTGTGTGCTAAGGTGACTTGAACCTAGCACTTGGTCCTTTACCTTTTTGTCTGCGTTAAACATTCAGGATGATGAGAGAGCTGCTCGGCGGTTTTCAGCAAGGTCAGTTTGGGCGCTGTGGCCTGCAGTCAGTTCCTGCCATTAACGTGGGTCCGTCACGCAGCGCGAAGGGAGGTCCCAGGAGGAGGGAGAAGGGGCCAGCATGGGGCTGTGGGCAAAGGAGGAGCGTGGAGAGCTCGGAATTCTCCATTGCCAGGGCTGCAGACTGACATTATCCCTTGCCAGTTGTACAGACTGTTGAAGGAGGACGGTTCCAGTACACAGGAGGCAGCCCCGGCCTGCTCTGTGAGAGGCTCCCACAAACTGCTCCTTTCAGATCATTCAGCTTCCTGAACGAGCAGGAGGACATGGGGGAAATACGAGCTTAGCATTTCAGACTGTACAAGGCTGTAGTCATAACTTAATTTTGAGTATTAAGCTAAAATGGCCAAGCTTATTCCTGCTTCTGTCAGTGGTTTAGGTTTCTGATCCTAGCCGAGTGCCTGTAGGCCAGCCGCTGACCTGAGAGAATTTTCTTTTTAAGTTACAAGTTTATTCATGATTGATTTCTATAACAGCTTTCCTGCAGATACAGTTTGTCTATTAGAATCCAGACTTTATAGCCAAAGCTCGCAGAGTTAATTGAGCAATAGCATTTATCAATCCCAAGTGCTGTTTGGGAGCGATATATGTTCCATATATGTGAAAGTATATTTCACATACTTGCAAAATAATATATTTACATGTATCTTCTTGATTTTTATTGTTGTAAAAATAACTTTTATCTGCTAAATACCTAATAGAAATACTACTTCATAGAGTTCTCCTCATAGAGAACAAAAATAAATGCTTACAAGGTATGGGCAAAGCAAGTTTGCAAACATGATCCAAGAGCCATTTTGATTACATCCTTGATCACAAAGTGCAATTTCATGTTAACTTAAAAATTTGGTTTAGTGTATGAGGATCAAAAGCTGTTGTTCTGTCACATGCATCTCATTTCTTTACATACTATACATATTTACATGAATGTAACAGAAAAGCTACCACCACCATTGTCTCTCCATTTGGTTTTACTTAATCATGGAGATCCAAGCATGATCAAAGTTCAGTTCAAGAACTCGAGCTCACCAAGTATGATAAGTAGTTTCAAGCAACATTTCAAAAACATTTATAAATTTTGAAATTAAACTGAAATTGGGGATGATTAATTAATTTTGAAATTAAACTAAATTGGGGATGGAATATACATTTATGCCATTTTAAACCAAGTATACATGGTATTGTAACAGGTCAGCTTTCAAGTTGCTTACTGTAGTCTTTGTTCTTTTAAAGTTAAGAGTTTTAAACAACACTAAGTATACTTTAAGAAATATAAAATCATAAGTTTCTGATGTTAAATATTTTTGATGACCAATCCCTCTGATAAATGCAATTAATTTTTATACAGCTCTAAGTTAAGGTTTTCTTGGAACACAAATGAAATTTTCAAGTTGGCTGTGTCCTCCCTTAATACTATGTACATTTTGTAGCTTTAAGAAACTGAAGTTACCTCACTAGCACCTTTTGCTGTACAGAATTCACACAGGGAAGAGGACACTTAACCTTGACTCTTTACGTAAGTACATGCAAGAGCAGGGAGAAGAGAGAACCTGGTCAGAATTGGAGGCAGTTAGAAGCTCTGGGACAGTAACTGCTGTATGGGGATTGCTCTACACCTCCCTTCATACTAGGGCCTTCCTTCTACTCAGATGTTGTTGTAAGTAACTCTGATGTTACTTTTACATAAGATTAAAAAATGGTCTTATTCTGCATCTAAAGTAGACAGTCCCCTAAGCCCAGGAGGAAGAGGTAATGTGGGCTGAGGTGTAACAAGAAACACAAAAAATGGAAGGAGTGTTCAGTGTAAACTCGCACTAGTCTCATGTATTTTACTTGCTGTAAGGCAAACTTTCGAGCAGCAGTGCTCATAAGGACTGCAAGTTTTAAAAATTGTCAGTTTATCCTTAAAAAAAAAAAATCAAATATTACTAGTTTAACTGCTCATTTTAGTATTCCCTGTAAAACTGTGGCAATAGTACACTTCATGATTTTCATAGGTTTCAGCTAAGAGGAGAAGGAATTGTGTTTCTCTTAATGGAATATTTCTAGGGTTTTATTTAAATGCTTAGTTTTGTGAAATGTTTGTTTCTTAAGCCTGGAATTGGGCCAAATTTGAGTTAACAAGGCTTGAAGAACAGTGGCTTTGTCAGAATACTTGCAGAGTAAGATGCACTGCTTGCAGTCAAGTCACTGGGGACTCCATCTCATCTTCATTATGGACTTCAGAAACAGGGTCACTCTGTTTTCAGAGTAATTCCAGGAGATACTAGTTTCCTTGCTCAGAATACAGTTACCTTAAAAAGTCAGATGAGTGTATTTATACATTTGTGAGCATATTTTTCATAGCAAAATATGCTGAAAAATTTCAGGTTTAAAAACCTTCAGTCTATTTTCTGGCCACTTGATAAAGCAGCTTGATCACAGCCCCTCCTTTAGCCTGACATTCTTCCACAGGAAACTTCCTGTCTTCATTGCTAGGAGAAGTCTCGGTGTTGTATGTTGTCCAAAACATGATTTCTTCTCTGAAGTGAGAGAGATTCCAATTTTTTATGTGCCTGTTCAAGCTGGATCTTTAAAGTGTCATTGTCAGCCTTCAGGATACTTATTTCCTAAAGAAAAAAAAACAGTGAACAGTAGTGGATTTTAAAGTGGATTCAAGACTTCTGTTTCAGTTGACTGCCTAGGTTATGTTATTATGTGTGTGTGTGAGATGATCTGAAACTTAATTAAGCAGTTCCTGAGCACAGAAACAATAAAGGGTACCTTAAACACACAAGCGCATACATTTCTACTTGTTATTTTTTTTCCTTCTATTAGGAATGTATTTTACAGTTTAATTTATTAACCATTTTGTCTCTACAGAAGGTGGGGTGGGGTTTTTTTTGGATTGATTGTGTTTCCGGTGTGTTTACAGATGTGCAGGTAATACAAACACAGGTAGGTGGACAGGGACTGCATACAAATAACAACTTCTCAAGGCAGAGAACACGCCCAACAGCAACTGAGTTCTCTCACGCCCAACAGCAACTGAGTTCTCTCCTCGCTTTTCTCTGCAGCAGTCAGCTACCCTGGAAAACATTATTTGTTTTCCTTCCCCCGTTCCTTTGCCCACTTGGTAATACTGCTGGATAGATTAGAATTTATTTCATTTCCACCTACCTGCTCGAGTTCCTGGTATGAGGGTTTACAGCTGTGATGCTCCTTCATTTTCCGGCTGGAGTCCTTGTTTTCCCATTTAACATAGGCCTTTCTGCGATTTAGAACTGGGCTTAGAAAGGGAGACTGTGCAGCAGGATGGAGGTAAATGTTTTCTGGCATTCTGGCTGCGTGTCCAGGATCAGTCTGAGTCCCCTTATGAACCACAGCTGGCTTCAGTCTCACTGAGATCTTCTGAGCTGAGGAACCCATGAGCATAATGGTTCGGTCCTTGCTGCCCTCGCTGTGCTCCACTGCTTCGCCATTAGGAAACGCAAAGGGTCCTTCCTCGTGTCCTAGAGAACATACGCAGCAAATGGGGTCAAAATCTTATTCCAGAAAGGGAGAAAAAATAGGAAGCATAATAATTAAATGTGATTTTAAAAAGTAAGGAGAACAACATTTAGCATGGACTTTTACATTCATTTTAGAATTAGTTTCACAGGAGGTTTTTCAGTGTGATGTCTCCTGCAACATCTCTTTTCCCACTCACTCAGCCTTAAAACAAAATGGAGCACAGGCAAAACTATTACATTAGACCTGTTGCTTTGTTCTCTCCAAGGTGATCTTTCCTTACCATGGAACTGCTCTTTGACTCCTATTGGGCAGAGGCTTGCAGTAAGATGTGGAGCTGATGTGGGGCTGCTCTCTACAACTGAAGTTTTGGATCTTCTCTTGCACTCTATGACAACCAGGTCTTTGCATTGCTTGTGACAGTTCATCCCGCAGTCTGCAAACAAAATTCCCATTGTTTAGTGGCATGTTGTAACATCTAAGATCAGCTCTCACATTCAGTGAAGACTTGCAGAAAGTTGCAGCTGTCAGTTCTGAGTTCCTTTGCCTTTGCATTAGTCTTTGAGCCTGGTGGGTCACCTTACACTTATCACCAAAGCTTTCTACTCCCAGAGAGGTCTGATTAAACGGGCACATAGATAAAGCAATGCATCTTAGGGATTGATTTTTTTTTTTTTTTTTTTTGCCATTCATTATCAATTATAGATTAAAATTAACAAAGGATAAATTATTTTACCTTTGCACCTATATCCTTGTTTAATGACTCCCCACAGCTGAAATGCAAACAAAGAACATGGATTAAGATAGTATTATGTACCTCCAGATCAAAAAAAAAAAATTTCAAAGCTCCATCCACTTCTGTGATATTACAACCTGCAGAGAACCTCTCTTTCCAATGCATAGGTTAAAGACTATGAAATACTTCCCTCTTTAGGATCAGATACATATAAGTGCATTTTTTAGGACAAAGAGCTTGATGTAGTCTCTAATACGTGACAGCTCCCAAAGTTGTTGTTGTGCTAGAACGTCTGGTGAATTGCAAATCCCAAAGCAGCACTCGCATTTGGTTCTAGTTCAACTGGGGAGTGGTAGGGCAGTAATTTTTACTAGATCTGCACTAGGCAGGAGACCTGTCCCATCTGTCCCAGGGCAAGCATTCTGACAGACCCCTGGGAAACCTTGCCAAAGAATCAACACTGCCAAAAAACAGATGGGAGTAGGAGTCCTGTTAAAACAGATAAAAGTACAAAGAGTGTAAAGGGGTCATGAAGTAAGCAACAATCTGACAATCCATAGTTTCACCAGTCTTCAAAGTTCATTTCTGTATGTTAAACAGTGATTATTTAGGCAGGAGAAAGAGGCATTATGGTAAAAGATGTTGACACAATTTACTAAGAAGTGAGCTTACAAATCCAGCACAGTTGTCGCAGAAAGTAGGCCGCAGGTAAGTGGTCTCTTGGAAGTTGTGAGCAAAGCCGAGTCCTAATTTGGAGTAGATGGAGCTGGCCCTCATGAAGTATGCTGTTATTTCATCCCTGCTAATGAGACCTTCCCTGCAAAGAAACAAGAAAAAATGTTTATTCCTTCTTTCATTCTTTAAAATGTAAGGAGAATTAAACATACCTTTCTTTCACAATTTATAATGAACATACTTTGGCCAAAAAGTACAACAACGGTAGTAATCTTGTCAACTGCTCCCACAGCCTTGAGAAGTTTACCTACACATTAAAATGCATCCTGGAAGAATATATAAAATATCTGTATATGAGATGCAACCTCAGACTATTTTCTAGTGCTGAGTTAAAATGTAGTTTTTCCTGAATTTGGATACTTAACCTTCTGAAGACAAGGAAAGCTCTAATCACTGTTGTATTTTTCCATAGTACTAAACATGTTAATAAAAATGTTCTTCATCTGGTCAAAACATACATTTGACAATTCCCTGTATACACAGGGAAATGGGTTCATCTTATGAACTGTCTATACTACTGTATATACTGAATCTTGTATATACTAAATACATACAGAATATTGTTCAAAAATATTTCTTTATCTAGTAACTCTGTTTTTCCTCATACATCCAGTCAATAAACAGTGCTGCAAGCCCATGAAGATGTCATTCACAACATGCTTAGCAGTAAAAGCAGGTTGTGAATGCTCCTATTCCTGGGAGAACAGAGGAGGATTTTACCATACTAATTATAGAAATAAATAATGAAAAGCCCACACTACCAAATACAGATGCTACAAAGTTCATGTGCAGAATAGGGTTAAAAAGGTTTTAACACACTCACCAGTCCTTAGCCATTACACAAAATGAGAATGGAAAGCTGGCTGCAATCTTCTCAAATTCTTCCTGAGAAATGTATCCATCCTGATCATGGTCATAGTTTTTGAAGACAGACTAAGATAAAATAAACTAGTTTACAATGACTTCATACTGAGTAATTTTAGTTCTCCATACTATGCTGAGGTTTCCTCTCCCACTTCCCCAGAGTATTTATTTAGCAATGCAGCCATCCTTCTCACCGCTTTCTTTGAGTCTAAAGCAGTCTACAATCTCTTGATTTGTAGCGAAATGCAGGTGAGGAGGCCACATCAGCCAAAGTGCTTCACTGCACAGTGGCTGCTCTTACTTAGATCCTCTCCCAGATCATAATGGCCAGCCTCATAGACACAATTAATTACATAATTAATACTCTCAATGCTTTCACTGATGATCTCTCTACCCAATCAGTGCAGCTTAGCAGTAGCTGAATTCATCAGGGGAGTGTTACATTAGAAATAGTTAAATGAGGAAGTGGTTTGCTGACACTTCTGCCCGTGGAGTGACATTACTGATTGTCATAGTCCCAAGGCAAGGGACATGTACAGGCCTCCTTTAGAAATGCACTCTAGAACACCATCAAAGGATATCAAGCAATGTTAGTTCTTAGAAGAGAAACAGATGTAAGCAGGGATGTAAAGACAAAGTCTCTACCTCCTCTTTCTTCTTTCTGTTTTAACATCAAATCCCCTGGATTTACCTAACAGTTCCCAGCAAATCCAACAACCCCACGGGGCCAGAAAAAACCATGGCAGCCCGTGAGAAATCCGGAGAGAGGCCTGCTTCCAAGCACTGCCCCAAACACCATGCTCTGGGTGCCCTTGGAAGGAAGGATCCTCAGAAGGATGCCTCTGCACACACACAAACCAGCGTTACCATCAGCTCCCAGTGCCATTTGAAGCTAGGCACGCGTGAGGACAGAGCTCAGCACAACTCTGAACGTGCGTCCTCCTCCTCCTTCCCTGCTCCCTGTGCTCCGTACCTAGAGGCCCAGGCTCCAGCTGCCATACTTACATCCACCATTCTCTGAACATGCTTGCTGATGGTTTTTGGATCTGGTTTGGGGGAAACCCCTGAGGCCCAATCTGCAACTACTGGTGGCTTGGAAGGCGTCAAAGGCTAAAATAAATAATATGGAGCTTCATTAGTACCACACATAGGTAATTTCAGTGTTGTGCTTCTTTCATTTGCTACACTAGACACTTGGACACACGGTCACAGAAACTGCCTCCCTCGTCCCACATCATACCTTTGGGAATTGCTATATTGGTACTTCAGAGGAAGCTCTTCCTTGAAGTGCCCAGAAGAGAGATTTTTTTTTAAATCACTATTGTTCACAGACAACCCTGTAAACTCCTTTTTTTTTTTTCCTATGTCATTGTTTTTCTCCTCCTTCCTTTTTTAAAAAAATAAGTCTCCTCCATCATCATGTGTTCATCTTGGATTGCGTCTGGCACCCTGACAATCTCCACAAGCAACTAGATAATCTCCACACCTTTTCTATCCAATTTTCTAATAATTATCTAATGATATACAATTTTATCTTCCCAGATATATCTTAGAATGCCACTATTCAATCTACTTAGTCTCTTTTCCTAGACTTTTTCAATTGCCATTGATCAGTGAAATATTTCACTCTAAGAAATAACTGACCATAAATCATGATAATTTCATTGGTTTCTAATTTCATTTCAGTCACTATACAAAGAACAACATAATTACTTTTCCACTGTCATTGTGCTTCATTCCATATTTTTGATTAACTGTAATTTCTCTGCAAAATAAGCCACTGTCTTTTCAATATTTATTAAAACGGGAGGGAAGCTGTGTAGCACTCATGGGTTTGAATATTTGAATCATGTAGGAATTCTTAATTTAAAAGAATCAATATTGATTATGAAGAATGAGCTTGATGCCCAGTTTAGCTAAAAATGGATTTATGTTTCTATTATAAAAGCTGACATCATCTCTAATCTCACATGTACTTTAGCTTAGGCTTCATCATCAGTCACTGTACACTTTGATAGATTTTGCTCAGTCTGTTAAATGCTTTGAGTTTGGTATATATTAAATAGAATCCTTCACATTCATTTTAAGATACTCATTTAAAAAAGTCTTTCTGTCAAGAATCTGGAAAGGCCGTTACCGCAGCTCGGTGACTTCTTGGTTCCCGCGCATAGGAGAGCTCATAGATTTCATCTTCTGTATAATAAAGATCAAGGGACAACTGAAAACAAACACAACATTAGCTTAATCCCAAGACAGTCACTGATACTTGACTTATTTGTTCCTGGAATAATTTTTTTTTTTGTGGATTAATTATTAATTTAGCCTATAACACAGAAAAAAAGGCACTTGAGCTACCCAGGTATTGATCGTGACTTGAAATGGGTGTACTTCAAAATTCTAGTCTCTAGTGGCCTTTATCTGGAAACCTGTAACATTACACAGCTACAATCATTAACAGAGCAAGTAACTGCAGGCATTTAACTAGCAGTCTGTTAATAAGCAGCCAGGGACAAATGCTGTTCCCATGATATTGAAGTGCTCCATTGTGCATCTACGCTCAGAACCACAGTTCTAACAAATATGTCCAGCAAGTCTAACTCAGAAAGCCTCGTTGTAACCTTCTCAGATTTATCCAATCCAGCTGTGGCCATAAGCAACATTTGATAAAAATAAGAGGTGGTCTTATCTGTACTGAAAACCTTAAGCAGCCAAAACCAGTTATATTAAGAGAGAGTCATTTCACCCGGATAAATAATGGAATTTGGGAAAAAAAAAAAAGAAAATTTGCTCATTACGTCTTTGCTTATGCATGCGTCTTTGCAATTAGTATAGTGCTCTTGGAAACAAAAAAATACTCATGTGATTCATGTTACTTACTAGTTCTTTGTCTCAACAAAGGCTGTAATCAGAAAGTGAAACTGCCCTATCTGTCTTTTCTAGTCTGAGGTACTTATAAGACCACACAAAACAGTGAAAAACAAGATTGAAACACAGTAGTATTTTACCTTGCTAGGGGTAGCTAACACAATTGTTGAGATTTGCATGCTTGGGAGTATTAACTTTATGCTAGCACTAGGCACCTATTACTGGAAACATAAAAATTAGTTAAATACCGTTTATTTGTTGTATTGCATCAGATAGCTAGAAATGGAGAACATTTAACACATCCTAGGAGAGTAAACTCTTCTGCAAGGATTTTTATGTTCAACATGGGAGAGCTTTGTATGCAGCCTCCTCTCCTCAATGCGTACTTCATCTACACAAGCATTATAGCTTTCTCCCTATTTAGGCTTAAGCAGTAGATATTTGTTTCTTAGGGAAAATGCAGAAAGAATGTGTGCTACTGTAGTGAAACAAGAATAAATGTTTCCTTCCTTTCCTAAAAGGAAACATTAAGACATTATGCATTTAGAATTAATGGCACTAGCTACTTCAGAGGTACACAAACATCATTTAAAAAACTGGGGTATTTTTTCTAACAGACTTACTGTAAGCAAATGAACAAGGTCCATATTAGCCTCCAGGGGAAGAGGTATTTCCTGAAGCTGTATTAGCTCATTTATGTGGTTGTATAGAGAGTAAAGCTTGTATATGTTAACTTTTTTGTCCTCTAAGTAGTCCGGCATGGCCTCATAAAGTGATATCAGGTCTTTCAGGTGGACACCGAGGATTGGAATCTTAAAGCGAGTACACTCATTATAGGCACGTCGATAGCTGTCATAGTTTCTGTAAGACGAAAGCAGTTCTGTCATTTCATTGAACACCTAAAAATAAAACAAAGCAGCAGAATTAGTCACACACTTTCCGGTCTTACGGTATAAGAATTTCTCATTTTATTAATAAGAGGTTTAACTCCTAAAGACTCAAAAAAAAATCATTTAAATTGCTAGGCCTCAGGTGAAATTTTGATACTCATATCACTTACTTTAACTATTTAGCTTAGGTGCCAAATCTGAAATGCCTCTTTTCCTAGATTCCTTATGTAGTCAAAGAAAAGAAATAGTATCCTCACAAATAAGGGAATGTCTTTGCTGATATGTTTGAGAGAGAATTCACAAGTTATCAGCCATGTCCTGACCTTCATCTTCAACTCAAAAACATGGACTGTGCTCCTCTGGCTTCTTGGTCATCAGCTGAAATTGCTACCTAAAAGTCCTCTTGGCAAATAAACCTTATTGAGTGCCATGTGTACATGACAATGACCAGAATAGTGGCACATGTAGATGTAGGATGTAGAATCAATATACTGGATTAGTTATAAAGGTCAATTATAAATGAATCTTCAGTCAAGCTATGTTGATTCCTCTTTTTAAAAAAAAATATACAGTTCAGAGTTGAAGTCAGTCTACCGGTGTTTTCAGATAGAAATGCCTATCTAATCCCTTCCTCTACAAAGCAATACTTTTGGTTAAATTTTAAAATACGTTATCAAGTAAATAATTTCCAACATTCGCCTTTTTAAAGGCGAATTTCTTAAAACTTCTTGATGCAAAACATTATTCAAATGATAGGCATATATGTAGTCCACTCCTTGCAAGAATAAAATCTGAAATTTAAGTTGCTTTTAAAACAAACTTGCTAAAAGGGTTTTATAAACCTTGAGAGCTGTAAGTGCAACACTGTAAGTCAGGGAATTACAATATAACTTTGGGGAGAACACTTTCTGGAAGAAAAATGTACATTCCTAATCATTGCCAGGAGCAAGTTAAATGTTATAAAACAACTGAAGAATAAAGGGAGGTCCTAATTCCAGTTCATACTCAAAGCTCACTGTCCACTAAAGCTCTTTAAATAGATTATGATCCAAACAGGTTGTTCAGACACCTTTATGAAACAGACTCCTAGTAAGGTTACTATTTCCTAGACACACACAAAACTCACTAATAAAACATTAGTCTCCCAGCAATGAGTGATCAAAGCCATTTAATTGCTAAAAATACAAAGTTTGCAAAACTTTGGAAAGCAGTACCAACCTTAATTACATCATGGGGAACATAAGAGCTCGTTTCCTTGAGTCTGGAAATGGAACTGTGACAGAGACCTCCTATCACTGCCATTAATGTATTGAAATTCTGCAACTGGTGGAGTTTCTGTGTTGACATACAAACAATCAATATTTATTGTTTAGAAGTGATTCAATAGGTATATTCAAATTCTACTTTTTCTTTATTATTCTGTATCTAAGTCTTACAAGATTTATTCTACATTTAATAGTGAAATTATCAAGTCTTCAAAGGCTCCTTAGTACTCCTACTTCTTCCCACTGTCTACTGTAACATGTTAATACTGCCTATTACAGCAGCTATTCACTATTACTGCAGCTGAGTTAGTGAACAAAGAACAGTGCTAGGAATACAATTTTGTTTCTGTCCACTTAGAGGTATCTGGTGAAAATACTTCCCCTTATGGCCAAATGCATGTTAGAGATTTGTACTTTAGAGAAAACTAGTGAGTTGATTCAAAAGCAAGTCTAGTATTTGGGAAAAATGGGCCTTTCTAATGGGTATCATGACAAAGTGATGGTGCCACTGAGGATACTATAATAGGTGAATACTTGGTATGAAACTGCTGCATACTTAAATACACATACTCTATGTATGAAACCAGAAGACTGCTGCTAACTCCTCCATCATAGCTGGCTCAACAATAATTTTGAGGGAAAGGAAATGAAACTGCCATTTCAGAGCAAAAATAAAGACTGAGCATGTCAAATTTGAACTGACCTGTGCAACGTGAATGAATTTGATGAACACTTCGGCCCGGAGCTGTGGTGTTGGTTTGCTGAGAACCATGAGCTGCACCCACTGTGAGATACTATTGCAGAGAGCAATTGACCTCTCCATTGTTGGGTTCTCTTTCACACAGCTATTCACAATGTAGTTCTGATAATCTGAGAACTTTTTAAAAAGTACAAATGAAAATTTATCTTCAGTTTTATACACCTCATGATACACATGCAGATATAGTCTGCTTTTCAAAGGCAATACTGTGCAATAGATATATTATGTACCTTAAATATCAGACTGAAATCTCTCTCCTTTATCAAAGCTTTCCTCAGCTCAGAGCAGCACTAATGAAATTAGCTGAAAACCCTTTTTTCTCTGTATGTGCATTGTATTTGCATCAAGTACATTACAGTTACAAACAAATATTTGTATTTGCATTAAGTACATTACAGTTACAAACAAATATTTGGCTTTTCTCTCAAATATTTGGCTTTTCTCTGCTTACATTGTCCCCAATTTCTTTAGCTATTCTTTGAAGGCAGTAAAACTTACAGGAATACTGTGTTTGCTTTGTTTGATTAAAAGAGTTCTAACTTCATAAAGGATAAATTACTTTTAAAGACACCTTCGACAGCCAAAGACTTTCAGAAGTGACTTAACTGAATTCTTTAGAAATGTGGGCATGCCCTGTGCACTCACAGGGCAAAATTCCAGAATCAAATCTGTCCATAAAAAGCAAAGACAAAACCCAGCTTGCTTAGGAAGGACCCGCTCCGGCTTCCCAGGCTGTAGACTGTCCCGGTCACCTTGACTCTGCCTACAGTCACAGGATTGCAATTGCCACCTAGCAAACAATTAATGCAAGCTAAAATTAACAGCAGCAATTGCATTCTAGAGACACTCAACCTCTTCATCGAATATAAAGTCAGATCAGACAACTAATCAGCAAAGGTTCAGTGTTTAAAGGATTACAGAATGGGAAAGAATTCTCCCAAGCAAAAACAAAAACAAGCAAACAAACAAAACCCCACACATGTAATGATAATATACAAAAACTGTCACAGTTGCTAAAGGTAAGCTCTTTGATTCAAATGCCCAAAAGAACAGTCAATTTATTCATGCTACAGAAGAGAAAGCCAGAAAGGGGTTCATGTCAACCCTTCACAAGAAGTTCTGGCTTCAGAAGCTTCATCTGTGTCGGAGAAGATGACCAATGCTGCACCTACTCTATACGGAGCAACCGGAAGATGGAAGGAAAGAGTGTATGAGGAGTCACCTCAGGCCTTTGTGGCACACAGTAAGGAAACAAGGAGAGGGATACAACAAAGAGTAATCTAGAAGAGTCGGTGAAACTTTGGGTCTTATATCCCAGGGGCTCCTATAAACCACAGAATGAGTAGATTTGGGTCTTTTGGGTCTGTCCCCCTAGCCACAATGGCTGCACAGGGCCATTCGTTAAATCTAGGCTTCTACAGGTAAAGCTAAAACAATTTGCAGCATGATTTAATAACTAGTAATAACTTAAGAAAGCTAAATCTGTAGTCTATGTATCTAGGGCACACTGACTTAAACAAATACACAGAAAAAGAGAAAGAAATGGTCCAATTAGATATATCTAAAATCAGTATAAGCCCATTAAGAATGAGGTTTACAGAACCTTTTAATATTTTTTAGCATAGTTTGTGAGCTATACTTATTTAACCAGTGATCTAAAATTGTTAATTGGACACCTGTATTTACAGCCGTCAGTGAAGAATAGTTATCTTTCCTTTTGAAGCCATTCTCCCATTAAGATCAAGAGAAACATTTCTGTTGATAAAATGTTTATCTGTTCTCTATTAACAAGAATACACAAGAATTTGAATCATTCTTGAAAAACGTATGACGTGGGCTGCACATTCTTTATTGTGACCACTAATAGCATCATACCAAAAATATTCATAGCCACAGCTATATTCCTTTCTTCAGGTCACAGAAATAGGCTGGATTACATGGATCCTTAAGGAAAGGTTGGAAGTTGTAAAGCTGTTGTTTGTTTCATGCTCGCTCTATTTTGTTTTTAACTTTCTTTCCCATCTGTTTAGTAAGAATATTATTACTTTAAAAATCAAGATGACAGCAGACGTCTCTTATTACGTTAAAATGGAAGAAATATTAACAGTAATAAGTAGTGCTGTCATTCGAGTTACATGCTACTTACAACTATTGTTTGAATTTTGAACCAATGCCAGATTTGTCCAGATGTTGAAATTTAACAAGCTACTCTTTACAGATAGATAATTTTTTTAGTATCTAACTATATAATTATTGTCTTCATAGCAGCTTCAGTACAACTATGAATCAGTGATTAGCCTGTATTTTGTTCCCAGCAGCTCTCTCCGTGAGAAAGGATCCTCCTTTTTCTAAAGGAGGAACAAAATTACTTCTAACATACTGCTCAAAGTTTCAAAGTAATTTTAGTGCAAGAATTTATTAACAAGATTAGCTGTAACATGACTGCTAGCAGCAGATACAGTAAAGAAAAACAGATATTTGAAGAATCACTCTGCTGCCAGACACATGGTGTCTTGTGGAAGATTTTGCTATGCGCTGTATAGAGGTAGGGTATTAAATATACCTGACCTCATGAGTAGTTATCCCAGTTGCTGGCAGTAGTCTCTCATTTACATCCCCTCTTCCCAGTATATGCTGCCTAATAATAGTAGGATCCTGTAGCTTATCATTTCACAAACACAGTCCACAAATATTCAATGAATAAAGCTATTTGGGAATAAAACATTCTGCAATTCCACCTTTCAGTAAACTAGCATTTTAATTTCAATTTATAAGCAAAATGTATGCGGGGACCACGTTCCAGAGCCGCAGAGCTCTGACAAAACAGCCTGTGACTGTGCCTCATACTTGCTAGGCTCATTAGTCACTAATGACTCCATGCCTACAGAGATCTTTGGGAGTGTTCAGTTATATAAGCTTTAAGGACCATTACTGCCTACGGGTAGCTGCCTTTGCTCGACTTTGGTGTGTGGTTGTACAGCTCTTGGAATTTTACACAATGCATGAAGAGTCATGTACCTTCAGCTCAGCATGAAGTGCAGCTGTACAACCACACACAACTCTTGAGATCTTCTGCAATCTGGGAGACTCCTTCCTACAAGATTTCATCTTTCTATTCTAGATTTTTATCTTTTACTTGCTCTCACTCTTATAATGGCACTGACTTGGCCACTGGCTTAGATTTTAGTCTCTTGAGTTCCCTCTTTTGTTTCACATGTGAGCTGTACCAAGCTTGAATAATAGCAGTAATGTTGTAGCACAGACGGATGTAGAGGAGACCAAGGTGCATAAGGAAGTTAGTGTTTTATCAGATAACCAATGAAGCTGCAAAACCAAAACAAATGAAACAAAACAAAAAAAGAGACACCCCCAGGAGAACAGTTCATGTGCTTGAAAGGTCTGCTAACAAAACACTTCACCTGTCATTATCAGTAAAAGCTTAATGGCATTTCCAAAGTGTTTTTCTATCCCTAAAGTTTTGTTGTTGTTAAACACACGAAAAAATGGCAAGCAGATTCCAATGGATCTTTTAAATATATAGCGTCCCTTAGGCACTTCAAAGGAATGCATACTGTTCTCTTCTGCCATAGGAAATTAGTATTATAGGAGCTATCCCAAATTCCCTTCATCCCATTTCCCCCTGATTACTGATCTGAGTCAAAGGGGACTTTTTATTACCCCACATAATTACACTATTTGTTCAAATAAAAACAGATTATTTGGAAGAGGATCAAATTTTTGGCTCGTCTTTGCAACCGACTCTGCTCCAACTCTCTTCAATAATCACTTAAAATGGTCATTGCCTTGGCAGAGATGCCTGAAGCCAGAAGGTATGTGTCAAGAATAAGTATCATTGGCAATTTCAACACTAGCAAAGCAGAAAAGGCTGGATATAGAATGGTAGAGCAGTGTGCATCTGTCCATACATTTGGAGGTTAGCCTGCTCCCCAGTAACACTTCAGCTCCTGCCAACGCAGCGGCTGGTTACTGCATGGGGGCACCGCACAGGCCGCCCATGCTGTCAGGGCGCAGCCGAGGCGGGAGCCGCGACAGCTCCGCCGCTCGCACGGCGCCCGCGAGAGACGGTTCTGCCTGCGGCCCGGGCCAGGCCTCCGCACACCTCATCCACCCGCAGGGCCGGTACACTGGCAGCAGCTTCTCCATGGATGTTGTAACCGGCCTTACTCTTTCCAAGTTTCTAGCAACACGGCCACTTTGGCAGTGTCCAGTCACTTGGGCACTGGTAACACTAATACATTGGTAACACCAGCTCTCTTCCACCTTTGCTACCAGCTTTGCACCTTTGTTATAAAAAAAAAAAATGATTTGCTTACCGATATTCTTCTGAAAGACTTGAATTCAAGATAGGTAAGATGGTCTGAGAGCTCCTCTGGCTCAAGGTGATCAAAAAGAAGGGAGACTTTCCTTTTCTTACTGGTGTTGGCCTTCACACGCTGTGTTAGCTTTCTAGACCAATCCCTGGAATTTCTTTTAGACAAGTTTTAAAACAAAACTGAGTTATCTTCTGAAGAGCAAACTTTTCTTCTCCTCATAACAGAAAACACAGTTACACTCTTTTCACACTCTGGCAATGAAAATGGAATTATTCGAATTTCTAAAGAGCAAGTTCTTTTCACTCATTAAGGATTATATGACAAAAAATATTGTTTGTCTTAATGTAACATGAAATTTCAGTACAACTATATTATTAACACAAAATGGCTTTCTCAGAATTGCTATCCCTGATTCTCTGTCTCCATTGAATATATCCCAGTGCTCTTTTTCTCAGTTCTCAACATATTTCACTGACCTGCCTCTGAATACAAGATGTTCCCCTATGCTATTTGTCTATGGAGTAATGAGAGTGAATTGGATTTCAAAATCTAAATATCCTCTTTTCATAGTCAGATATAGAGCGTATGTCAAATTCCATTCTGCTTTGCTCATGCATTTCCAATCAAGACATGAATTTCCACCATTGGACAGTTCCACAGTGCTATCTTGCTCTTATTTTAAAAGGATGGCTCACTTCCCAAAGGAAAATTATGTGAAGTATAGCTGTGGGATTTATTTGTACAGGACATGTCATTTCACAACTAAAATCAAATATAATAAAATCAAGAGTTTGATAGTGAAATAAACTCTACCTACTCTCTGACCTGGGGCTTTAAAAAGGCAATTTTTTTTTTTTAACCTTATGTTTTACCTGATTAAAATGCATTTTCCTCCCTCATTGACTTGAGGTAGTCTCTCAATATCTTTCATTCTTTATAAATTTTCTGAATTCCCTGAATAAAGTAAAATTTATCCAGCACAGTGAATCACTACAAGGTCTACAGGACAGTTAAAATTCAATCCCAGCCATTCTTAGAAGTCATTCTACTTCTTTCCATACTACATAGTTCCAAACTCTTGGAAAAACAGGTTAAAGCAGGACTGTTATCTTGTAATTGACTGAAACTATCTTGCTACAGGACCATTATCCTGCCATGCTAGAGAAACATAATATTTTATTACAGGAAAACTGATAGCAAAAGTTTGTTTTACAAGTATACCAGAACTTCAACACTCACATTTGAGTTGTGTCAATTAGATGACAATGTGACTCCTCACCATTAGCTTTTACCAGTTCTTGAAATTTCTCCATAGTTTTGTTTAATTTGGAGTCCATTTTGAACATGACCCAGAACTCTGTAATCCAATATCTATTGTAAATTGAAAATACAGGGGGGGAAAAAAAATATATTGTGTATCAGTAAGACTGAGATGTAGATGGTTTTTCCTGTTGATAGTTTCTTTTTCTTCTTGATAAACTTTATGGAATAAATCTTGCTATTAAAAGTTTTCTCTACTTGCTTTTATCAGAAATCTAAAATTAAAAATTAAAAATTGAAAAACTAATGAGAAATAATTTGGTTTAATGCTGTGTAAAATTATTGACCATGTATGTTTGCAACAACTTTAATGTCAGTATATTCAGTTTTACATCATATATAGATATATATATTTCTTATGAGCTTGTAGAATTTGATCAAATTCTATAATCACTTTACATAAATATGTAAAGCTTGAAATTATTTGGCTAATATTAGGGAAGTACACTATAACAATAAGAATTCAATTAACTGGATAAAAGGTTAAATATTAAATATATAAAATATATTTGATAATTTACAGGTGATTTTTTTCACCTACATAAATAGGTGAAAAGACAACATTCTCAGACTACATTTTTGTACCCTAGGCATTTTAATTGTTTCAGTTATAAAAAAAAATCCAATTCCTCTGTGTGACTTGTGACCAACTAATGTGAAAATCTGTGCTTGTTGCAGATATGAAAATGCACATTCCTAAGTATTTATGAATGCTGCTTGCAAGCAAAAATGTTCTCAGATCACACACAACACCAAAGCATTCTGGCCTAGCCAGTGACCCTAAGAAAAAAGAATAATTATCTCATTTAAGGGGAAAAACTAGAGGCGGGGAAGGGGGGCAAAAGCAAGACCTGATTCTTGCTAACTGTTACTATTTACTCCCCACTTTATGTAAAGGAGATATATTATATGCTAATCTGATAGCACAGTCAAATCAACCCTCATTTCTTCTAAATCAGGACATTGAATTTTGCATTACAAATAATTCAAAGAAAATTATGACCCACAAACACTGCAAGAGATCTAAGACTAAGGAGAATCACCTATTGAATACAAAAGTTTTGCCTAATATAAAAATAGCTGCAATATTCCTGTCTACTTGTTTTTAAAAATAGGTCTACAGTAGACACAAACATTAGACACCGTGCTACCCATTCCTGAGCACTCTTAAGTTTTCGCGGATGTTTAGGACACAGATTCATAGAGAAACAGTTCAAAATTATGACCCAATTAATTTTTGCACTCACTTCCATGGTTCTACAGAGGCCACACAAGCATTTTTGTCTGAAGCTGCTTAAGCAAATCTTGAAAATCTGTAGGAGAACAGCTGTTTCTCTGTTCAGTGCGAGCTTAAGATGAGCAAAAGCATTCTTACGGCACATGAGCAGCCACAACCTAATAATAAGCAAGTAAAATATATTCTTACCTCACAAAATAACATATCTTTACACATACCATTGAAGATTTCTTTTCTAAAGCATTAAAATAGGTAGAAGAAATGTTAAGGAAAACCACAGCCATTTGTATATGACAAGAAACATAACATGCTTTATATAATCAATAGGAATCATACCAGTGATGTTATTTTATATCAGATTAAGGTTTTATACAAAACACAGACAATGTGCACACCAAGAAATGTGTTGTGAACAGGAAAGCTGTAATACTTTGTGCTGACATAGCCACTTGAGCGCCAAGCAGTGAGCGTAATATATTTAGCGCAATGAAGTGAGCCTGCTTTCTACATATGCTCCTTTGAAACCTGCTTCACAGTTTACTATAAAACCCCTTCACATGAAGGAATATTAAGTTCATTGAAAAAAATAATTTTCAATTAATAATAATTTAATAATAAAGATAATCCTTTACTTAATTATGATTCACTCAAACTACTTCTAAAATGGATGCCGTTTTCATTTAAATATAAGTGTAAAAAAATCTGAAATATCTTTTCTTCACTCAGCTCACCTCTCTAACTGCTCAATAGTTTCCATTTGACATACTGACATAGTTATGAAGAGGAAAAAATAAAAACAATCAAACAAAAAGAGCAAATAAACCTTCTTAATCTATCAGGTTTTTGAAGCAAAATAACATGTTTTTGTAAAAATCCACTTAAAAAAAGTTATGCATATTTTGATTGTGCTGGCAATTGCACGTGTATTTGCAGTATCACACAAAATTATTCTTGCAAATATCTTACAGACTCTCTCTTGATCCAACTGATTTTGACTGCAACCTCAATCTACTTCAATTTATGGGATACACCCCATCCAAGATTTTAATGCCAGGATTAGGTGCTTAAAGTACGCTGCCTGTGAAGCTAAGGAGATTTGAATAGGTATTCTGAATGTATTCAAGTATTTTGAATGGCTCCGAGATTAAGATCTAAGGTTAGATGGTGTTGAAATCATCAAAAACTATCTAACTACACCGAAGTAATTTCGGGATGGAAAATAATGAAACCAGGATATACAAATATTTTGTTTGTTTTGTTTTAAAGTACAAGAGCCCAGAGTACTTAATGAATACAAATCTGTCATTACTTTTTGCTGGTTTTGCAGGGAGATATATGCAAAGTCAAAATCCAAACATGCAAAATATGCAAATCTGATTTGGTAAAAGTTTGAATTCCTTCTCTGATTGTAGAAAGTGTTACTTCCCAGAAATAGACAGGCAATTAGCAATTACTTTCTTCCATTTTCAAAATAACACGAGCCTAAATTTAACACGACAAGATACCACACTGGTAGTTTACTCCACATTGTGGTTAGTGAAGCATCAGGATGGTAAGAATCTAACGTTACAACAAATCTCTGCCGTAAAAGATGATGCCTTTAACCCAGTGAGATACGGAGCCCAGAAGAAGAATTACCTAAAATAAATCATACCAGAACTGATTAGAGATTCTTAGAATATTAGGCCTGCTTCCTAAGTGCATTGTGCACACCTATTTAGCAGTAACATTCTGTAAAGCTAATGAGTCAGGAAATTCCACGCCTAAAAACTTCTAAATGAGACAGACTGGTACTGCCAATATGATCTTAATCGCTGCTGTGAAAATCTCATTAGCAGCAAACATATATGAATCTAGGTAGTGACTTCAAAATAGCAACAATAGGAACAATATTAAAAAATAGTAATAAATCAATAAGATATATTTTATAACTAGGAGATATATTAATTTTCCTCAGTGCAAATTGTAATTTTGAATTGTCTGAGAAAGAGTATTTGTGAAAATGTAATGCATCCAAGTGATACAATAAGACTTAGGATGTTTTCAAAAATTACTTGCTCTTCTATTTGCATGGGGGGGTTGGGGGGGGGGGGGGGAGAGAGAGAGAGAGAGAGAGAGAGAGAGAGAGAGAGAGAGAGAGATCTGAAATTTAGACCTATGCTCACCGTAATTAACTGGGGTGCCTAAGTTAATCTAACAGCTCTTAAGAAGATGTTTATTTTATAGTAAATAGCCAAGGAAGGTTGAATTATGCTACCTAAAATCCGATTGGGAGTTGCACTTTGTCTCTGGAGATTAGAAGAAAAAAAGTTAAAAATCAGTATTTTATTTTATTGATAGCACAGTAGTGTACCCATCCATTTACTATTCCTTATTTATAAACATCAACATTGTCAAGTGTATCTACTTTCACGTCAACAGCAGATGAATGTTAAAAAGGATATAGATCAATGAGCTTCTGGAGCATGTCCGCAGAGGAGATGATAAATTGATGCATGGTCAGAATTATCTTTAGCAGCTGGTTATTCTGATGGGCATTTCCTTCTAAATCTGAAAAATAAGGCAGCAGAGTATTCTTATCAGCATCTTAACAAAACCTGGTAAACAGCATGCAAGAGAGCTTTTCAGCATCCTAATTTCAAACAAGTCTGTTCACCTGTCTTTAAGAAAGTAGGGAGTACCACATTTTCTGAATACTGATTTGTTTTTTAACATTGCGTTCCATTAAAAGGATCGAGAAGACCCTTACCAAAAAAAAAAAAAAAAAAAACCAAACAAAAAAAACCCCAACCAAACAAAAAAACTAAAATCACTGAAAGTACTTGGAAATAAATATGCATACCAATTTCAGCCTAGCAAAGCACTTCCTATCTTTAGGAAAATCAAGATAACCTTTAAAGTAAAGTAATAAATGAAAGCACAAAAGAATTATGATATTGACTCAGATCAGTCAATCAGTGATATGCCTGAACTTAAACAGAACGGAGATATTTTTGAATGCATGTGAACTTTTTGCTCAGTTGATATACATTTTGCCAAAGAAAATACACATGGGTTGGGTTCTATACATAGCTATGACTGTAACTCAATTATCTCCTAGGTGGAAGTCCTCAGATGCTACCCTATGCATACTCTCAAGGTAGACCCAAAAGTCCTAAAATACATTTTCTTAAATTGTTCCTTACAGCAAACAGGCTTTTAAACTGCTTTTCCTTCTATTTCGGAGAAGACCAAGGGCATCAAAACATGTCGCAATGTTTACAAGTTTGGATTTGTGTAACAAACACTATGTGTAAGTTTCTGCATTCATTTTTGCATAGGACTGATGACAGAATCTAGCTGGCTTGAACCACAATTGGATACCTATTCAAGCATAAAAGAATATTTTATTTTTTGAATGTTAACTATATTGCCCTGTATGAGCACACATGTAGTTATTACTCAGAACAGCAGCAACAGTAGCTACATAACACAGTAACAAAGCACAAGGCAAAGTGGATGCAGCAAGTAAGAAAGATTCGCAGCATACGAAACTGCATCTATTACTATAGCAGAAAACTAAATTGTACAGCACTGAAAAAGAACATTAAACTTCACCCACTAACAGAACAACATAATCTAGGTTAGAAACTGAGCAACAAGTTCCATGCCTTTAAAAAGCATCGTAGCAAATGTTAAGAGCAAGCCCCAGAGCCGAGGCCCTTCCTTTTGCTCAGTAAACTGCACCGTCAGTAGAACTGATCAAGTCTGACCCTCTGCCGTTCTCTACTCCACAACAGCTCTTCGGTGCTTCTCCTCCCTTCCTCCACGTCCCTGCCACTCTGCTCCTCCACGCAGGGCAACACGCGCCCTGATGGACTCCAAGCTGACTGCCCAGGCTGCAAGTCTACCCGGATGAATTCCAGGCTCCTTTGGCAGTCCTTCAACAGACGGGACACCAGTTTGGGAGACTCTCTTTTACCCATTCGATTTATACCACATGTGCAGGAAACTAATCTTTGAAACTTCTCTCCATTAAATGTAGTTCAATTCGGCAGACAGGTTTACCCTATTTCATGAAGAGCAGAAGTTAAAAAAAAAAAAAAAAAAAGATACAGTAGATATTAACCCAAAGTTAAATTGAAACTCAAATTGAAGCTTCTGTGCTAATATCGCCTATAATCACCTGATAGAACAGGGCACGGGGAGTTCACACGATCTGCTGGTCCAACAGTGCGGCAGCAGCTGAGCAGAGGCGCTAGCGTCTCTCACTGGCTCCTTCAGAAACTTAGGAGAGCTCTAACTAGCTCAGAAAGCAGGTCTGTCTACGGTTCAAACTGATCAAGAGTGATACAGCACACGCCATGGAGTGTCCAGAGAATGAGGTGAACTGTTTGCCCTGAGCAAGGGGCGAGTTGAAAGCTTCCAGTGTGCTGCTATTGTCAAATAAATCTCTATAGGGTTATCCTCAGCCTCGTCTTTAACACAGTGATAGGTTTAAATTAATAGGCAGATTTAGAGATTTGTGTACATTTTAATGGTCCTTCTGACCTCGTTTTTCATGTAATAACTGAGCTCCAAGAACATGATAGGGCACTAATCTTGAAAAATACTAAATGTTCTGCACAGCAAATGATTAAACTAAGACAAAATGAAGAGCTTATAAATATTCTATTCCCAACCGTGGGCACATCTTTGTAAGTCAAAGGCTTTTCGGCAGTCACGTGCAAAAAAGGTAAAACACATTCTATTGCCTGCTTTAAGACACCAGTACATAGACTTAGATTCTGCTCAGAGAATCAGTAGAGCTAAAGACCCACAATTAGTAATCACTTTTTTGGTCTGATTCAGTGCATGTTCGCATAAGACAGCAGTCAGAAATCAGTTCTTTGCTATAATATTCACTATATTAATTGCATTCAACCATCCACTAGGCAGATGAGAGAAACATATCAACAGTTGAAATGGAAACCAGATGAGTCAGAGTTCTTAAGAAGTGACATAGAAAAATCACAGTTTGTCAGGGAATTGAATGACTGAAATACTGACCAGCAGTCTCCAGAAGCGAATATAAGAAAAGTATCGACTGTTTCGATACAGGAGTTATTCTAACTTAAGAAAATAAAAGTTAGGTTAAGTGAATAGGCAAAAATTGAAAATGACTCTGAACTGTCTCTTGACTTATGCTATGAACCAGTTTTACAGCATGAATCAAAGCTTGGATAGTCCTTGCCTCTGTCCTCATGTCATGTCATTCATTTGTTAAGAATCTCCCAGAGATATAAACTGCCTGGTGACTAGGACAGTGCTCTGCACCAGGGCCCTCTGGGCAAAACACCCATACTCACAAGTGAGGCAACTTCAGAGGAAGGCTGGGACTGCAGAGGAAGGCTGGGACCGCAGGGATCACCATACTTAGCTGTTCTGGATCTGTCTTTTTTTTTATTCTTTCAGCATCTCCAGGAACAGGAGAAGTATTCTAGACTTGCACACACAGCATATATAAATTATCACTCCTTTTACCAAACAGGTTGATCTGCCAGAACCTCCATCTATGAGCTCTCACTTAACCAGAAAGCCAGTTCAGTACATGCCTAACTTGGACGTCCGTACGGCTGCACGCGCATGTATAAAGTGTGCACATATTAACAGATCACCAGCTTTTCAAAAGTGTGCAGCATCAACAAAATCTATGGAGTAAAAAAAAAAAAAAAAAAAAAAAAAAAGCCCAAAGTAAGAAGCGGCTCCAGCTCATAGTTGCAGATGAAGAACTGTCACTGGGTACTCTGCATTCCTGACCATTAGGCCACTTACATGGAGAGCTCATCTCCCAAAGGCAGCTGTGTGTAAGGGAAGCTTCAAACATTACAGCGCCTTTCTGCAAAGGCTGCAGTCAATAAGATGACTCCCCTGATTTTTTGCAAGGCTGCCTCTGTATGCTATACCATTCACTTGAACCTCCAGCAGTTTCTGTTACAAGTTTCTTGAGACTCATTTTCATTTCCGTTTGTATACCTTTTTCTAACCACACACCACACTGAGCAGAAACCACTGAGTGAATACTAAATAAAGTGGAAAGGGTGTGTTTCAGCTAGCCAATTTTACCCTAAACGAATGCTGCAAACATACTGCATAAAAATAATTTACTGAAGCAAAACAAATTCCCTGTAATTGCCCTTATCACATTAAGGTATTTTAATAAATACTCACAGAAACAAAGGAGAATTCACCAGTTGAATAACCAGAATAAACCTTTCCAGTACTTAACTCCACGTGAATGTGCAAAGATATCTGTGCTAAGATACTATTAGGTAATATTTCACTATCTCATCTGATTTACTTACTTCTAGAAGTTACAGTTACAAAAGCTCTGTTGCATATGCGAGACTCAGAACAAGAACATACAGAACATCCTAACCTAGGCCTAGCAGGTACTTTACTGTGTCATTCAACTTGGGAAGTCTGTACCCCATGATTTAGAAATAACAGAAGAATCACTTTTCCTAGAGCGGTTGGGGGAATCAAAGCACTCACCAGCAAAGCTAACGAGCAAACTGCCTGCTTTTCACCACATCCTGATAGCCACCAAACCTGTGCTTGAAGTACTCACAAGAGGGCTGGTTCTATGGCCTGCCTCATCCTACTGACACCTTGCACTCACATGAGAGCAAGCATGAGGCGACAGGAAGAAGGCCAAGAACATCTTAACTGAACTGAATTTTGCAGGAAGAAAAAGCTATTTCCCTAAGAGCCCTTCATTTCATATCAACACCATGATATCAACAGTGACTAAACTGCTAAGAACCGATCAGTAACCGATATAAACTACCTTAAGTCTTTTATCTGTGATCAGAAACTAGCACCACAGGTAACACAATGCAAGAAAGCCTCAAGCAATTGCCATAAACTAGTCTATTAATAAAGAAGCTAAAAGCATCAGGTTACCCTGCTGAGGTGCTGCGTAGATTTCCTTAACATTTCTACCAAATATTTTGTCTGATGGTTTCAAGAAGCTGATGGGAAGAAGCAGCTGGTGGGAAAACAGTGTTATAAAGGTCAATCTGTAATGAAAACCAAAGGAGCATGTGAAACTGAAACTGGGAGGACTGATGCTCTGAGGGTCTAGTGTCAGGGTGACTGATGAAGCGCATAGACACACACAAAATACAGAGGTGCCAGGGGAGACACACACGAGGATTCAGTGACTGAGCTGAAATAACGACCGCATGAGCCAGTGCCTCTGTCCCACAGGAGAGGTGCAGCACCCCATCTGAGGCAACCTTAGAAATTCTACCAGGAACCAAAGTTGAGCATGGCCTTTCATGAATATTTCATGTTTACTTTATGAAGGTCTTCCCCAAAGAGAGGTAACCAGCACTCTGCTTCACTTCAGCTCAAAACACATGAAGCACAAAAACCAGTTTTCTTAGTATGGGCATATTGCTGCAGCATAGGAACTTGGTACCTTACAAGAGAGGTAGTCGTTTGACTGTCCCATTTTTAAATAGAGCAAATTTCATCAGAAGCAGATTAACAAGAAGCCACTCTCCTTTGCTCAGCAATTATCACAGATAATCACTGAGACACAGCAGAGGCTCAAGTTAAAACAGGGCATTTATTTTTTGTGTTGGAAATAGCCTTTTATTTTTTAATGACAAAACCTCAGTTCATGGAGAAGTTGAGGCTAAGAGCTAATATACTCCATTAACCTACTCCAATGTAGAATCTGTTTGCTCTAAACGAGAATGTTTCAGAAATTAATTTAATTTACTGCTAAAATTTCACAGTGATAGATTTCTCAACCCCTGTAGGTAACTTACTCCAACATTTGAACACCTGACATTAGAGACTTCTCCCTGTTGCCTCATCAAGGTCTTGTGACAATCTTGGTAGCTTAAGCCCCTTTTATCTGCTGGAGATCAGAGCAGGACATAAAATAATCAAATAAGCAAAACAAACTACACTCATACACGCATATTCCCTTCCCCTTGCCAAAATATTTTCTTGATTTAAAACGCTCTTCCCTCTCATCTGAACTAAAACACATCTACTTGCTTAATATTTTTCCCAGAAGCCAGGTTTTCTAGATCTCTGGTCATCTTTGATGTCCTTTTCTGAATCTTTTATAGATTGCACCTTTATTAACCAAATTGCAGAAAATATTCCAGAGGAAGTCTTAGCAATAGAGTAAGAAGATGACTTTGCATGTTTCATACATCACACTTTATTAAAAATATACATATACACATCTTCCTACATATACACATCAATTGCTCCCTAGAGCAATTACAATGTAATTGAATCACTTGCACTTTTACAATCCATCTTGACCTTGAGACCCTTTTTCTGTAGAAATGTTGTAGATCAAGTTCACCATACTTTGTTTTTGTAACTGGTTACCCTGAGAGTAGAACTTCACACTTATCCCTAATGAGTTCTCTTTTATTTCATACCACTATTTCAAGTGGTCAACAACTTTCTGAAATAACTTAAAATGTTCTTACAATAATGGTGCACTACTTAGGCAAAAGACTAGTTTATTTTTTCCAGCTGCAGCAGAAAGAAAATGGAATCTTGTGGTTCTGCTGCTTAAATTTAATTCCAAAAAGAGATAAGCCCCTCGTGACAAGCATGCCACAATGTTTAGTAGACTGGACAAAAACATTCAAGGAATCACTCTAAGGTTTTTTTCTTTTTTCTTTTTTCTTTTTTCTTTCTTTTTTTTTTTTTTTAAGTGGCTTGCAACTTTAACTTTTCTGCTGTATCTGAGGAACAGTTCACTTTATTAGATCAGTCTACATATACTTAAAACATTAAGTAAAGGCCATACATAAGCTTACTTACAAAAAAAAAGATCTTATGGGAAAGGCTTCAAAATTAAAATGAGAATAATTCTTTTTTGAGAGACAGAGAGGAAAGAGGTGTACTACTTTGCGAGCAATCCTGCACTAACAACACTAAACAACAAGCCAAGTAAACAAAGATGCTGGAAGAAACCCTATCAAATTCTCCCTAGCAACTCCTTCCAGCATGGAAAATTAAAAAGTCAGCAAGCCACACAGCTCTGCTGGCGAAACAACCTGCCAAAACCAAATGCAGAATCAGGACCGCACCAGCTCCCTGTGCCAGGGCCCTAACACAGCTCCAGGTGAAGTGGCAGCTCTTTGTCCAAGTGCTCATTAACAATGCAAATACAGCCCAAACACAGCTGAGTCTAATATACAATCCAGAAGGATAAGATGGCTATTCTTTGTAAAGTTGGGAACATGAGGAGAGAAAAACTTCAAGGGAAAGCCGTTACCCTCTTTCAAAAACAATTTTTGGAAAGCTACAGCTTGGAGAAAGAGCTCTCAGTGGGTAATTCACTGAAATGAAAACAAAGAGATAAAAGCTTTTGTCAGGGGGAAATGGAATGATTTTGAGAAATTAAAATGTACTTCAAAAGAAAACAAATGAAATGTGGGTGGAAAGCATCCCATTAGCCTTGGAAATTCAGATTAAGCATAGAGAATAAGACAAATTGTTAAAAGGCGCAAAACTGATCTTCATTGTTCTATAGTGTGCTTCAAGTATTGAGCTTAGCAGAGATGGCTTTTTTAACCAAATGGTTCTCTGCTAGAAAGCCTGCAAAACATAATTAGAGTGTTCAGAAATTTTTTATAGCTATAAATCACGATGCTTGAGCAGCAAATTGCAGCGTTGAGCTGCAGGTAACTCATAGCTAAAGTGCAGGCCAGGCAGCGCAGCCCCTCAGGCAACAGCACCGACGTGCAGAGCAAGGCGCAGCTCCGGAGACCGGAATCGCCGGATGACCAGCAAAGACAGCTGCACACTCAGCACCAGCTCACCTGGCAGCAGCAGTGCCTGGGAACCAACTTCCTTCTAAACCTTTTATTGACCTACGGAAACATCAATCCCATTTTAAGGCTCAAACTGTAGCTGGCTATCAGATACCAAAACAATCTCAGGGATTTGAAGATGATGTAAGATGCCAGTTTCCAACCTTGATTTTCAGTTTCTACACCTCTAATATTTCTGGAGTGGGATGTTTGGGATGTCCCTTCTACACAAATGTCATTCTTGTTGGGAAGCTTTGTTCTAACTCCTCACTGAATTTATGGAATTAATGTTCACAGACCCAGTGGAAAATTGGATGTAGAGAAGTAGTTTCTAACTTAGCTTCTGATGACACCAACGCCCCATCATTAGGCTGCAATATCTCTTACTCACCACAGACCCTTTACCCCACCAGAAAACTCTACAGCTTCACTACAGTCACACATCATTCCTGCATACTGTGCATCACAAACATCCACAAACAAAATCTTCTGAGCTGCTGGTTCCAGCTAGCTGCAGAACACTGAACTGTGATCAGTGAAGCTACCACAGGTGTGGAGCATCAGGCTTATTGGGCCCCTGGTATCAGCTGCTGTCGTATGGAACAAGGCAGTCCTGCAGCTCCTCGGTACTGCTGCAGTACATTTCTTACTATTACTAATAAACATATCTGATCATTTTGTATGTTGTTTAACTTAAGTATTTTATGTATTTTTGTAAAAGAGTAACACTAAGCAATAATCATCTTCAAATGCATCTGATTCTCCTGGAGGGGGGAAGAGAACTTTATCTATAAAAAAACTGAATAGTTTGAAGGAGGATCATTTTTTGGCATTGAAAAAAAAGTAAAAAAGAGCTCTTGAACTTCAGGCACTGCTGTGCTCTGGCAGAGAAGTACCCTTTTTCAAAAGTAAGTTTATTAAAGTCACATCTCTAAATGATTTTTCATCGCACTATAGATGGCACTAGGCACTGAATTATCCTTACTATAAGCTCTTTATACATTGGAGTCTTAAAACATCACTGTTTGGTTGTTCCTGAAGCCAACCCCAATTCAAGCATAACCTTAGCAGCTCTTCACAGGTGAAGGTCTTTGCCTTTCGCTGGCTGATGCATTTTCAAGTTCTGTCCTCAGTAATTGGTGTGGGGAGAAGTGGTGGGGTTTTTTCCTCCAACCTAACCTCCCTAACAGAGAATTCTATCAAACCATGCAGTAGTTTAAGACTCATTGTCCAACTTGGAAAAAAACCAGAATGTCTTTAACATTAGCATATGCTTGGCAATAAATAGCAAAATACTGAAAGGGTTCACAATAAAGCATGTACAAACTAAACCAAATAGCATGGAAAATAAAAAGCACTTAAGGAACAAGTGCCTTATTTCTTGCTTTTACTTCATAAACAGGTTGAGAAAAAGGAATGGAATTAATGTACTACTCTCAGAAGACTGAATTCTGTCAATATCTAAGTTTTCACGTACTGAAGAATAAAAGTTATTTTTTTTTCTGAAGTTATGTTTAGAGTTATGGTGATACAATTTCTCTCATATTCCTGTGGTGCAGATCAGCAAACGAGAGACTGCTTATTTAGTGAAAAAGCATAAGTTTTCTTCATTTTCTTTTATTGACAATGCACCTTGACTTTGGACAATTACATTTGGACTACAGTCCAAATGACATTATGACATTAAAACCTTATATATAATTTACATTTTTTTTTAAAGTTTTGTCTTCTTGGAAAAAAATCTTCTGTGGATATTATGTTACAGAATACTTATTTGTGCTTTTGCTATAATCACAATCAACTTTCACAGATAGCTAAATAGCATTTAGCCTCCTAGAGAACAGTAACTACTCCTTTGTTCCCACAATACCATTACTGGATCATTAACTTCTGTTGCCAAGCAATTCTACAGCTTCTGCACTTTTATTTCACACAATCATTCCCAGATTACTGGGATCAACAGATCAACACTATTTTAATGCCGCAGGGGCCAGGGGGAAGAAAAGACATTTCAATACTGAGATTAGGTTCTCAGACTGGAGGGAAACCTCTGCGAACTCACAAATAAAGAAAATGATTGACCATACAGGCAAACCCAACAGAGAAAAGTGAATGACAAAGGCTGTATTGTGGAAAGGTGCATACACTTGAAAAGACAGCCGCTCTTCAGTCAGAATTCTGTGCTATAGTTTATATGAACTGAGCTTTCCTTCAAAGAACAGCACCAAAGGCCATGGCAGACTGCGGGGATGTTCTGATTTTCAGTATCAATGTGCAGCTTCCTCACAACGGATTCATCAGATTGTTGTTAATCATTCCAAAATGTAGCTCATCAATGTAAGGAATCTTCTGGGGAGAGGAGGCAGAGGGACTGAGGAAGGAACCTAAAGACACTTAATTGTATCCAAATTTCAGGTTATTTCAATTCCAATATCAAATGCAGCTCCCCTGCTCTGCAGGGAAAAGACTGTCTAAGCACCATTTCCTCATGAAGATGCATGGGCTTGGGGGTTCCATATGGGACTATACCAGGGGTCTGCATGCTTCTTTGCTAAGCAGCAACTCCTGGAACTTTCCAGGAATAATGTAATTCTTATCAAAATAAAGCATTTACAGTGGAGACTGATATCAAGATTTGGTTTTAATACCTCTGATACATAAAGAAAGCCTAATGAGTCTATTTTTGCCTCTACATTAAAAACATCAGAAGCACCAATCCTCTACTACTATGCAGGCTATTGGAGGCTATTGGATTAACTGAATTAACCTGAGGCCATCTCTTCCCAGTATCATTGAAAGTTAAAAAAAAAAATTTAAACGAGGAATAAGTCTCTTTTTAAGTAGTAATTATTTTACTGGTTACTGTATTTTAAACATCAGAAAGTAGACTTTTCTGGATAAATTGGGGAAAAAATGGATAAAATCTCTATATTTTGCAGGAGATCATTAAAATGCTCCTGTGAGAGCTCTCCAACTTGCATGATTTTTTTTTTTTTTTTGGTAAAATAGATACAATTGTTACCTGACTCTCAAAGAAGTCTTAAGACTCGGTGTATTTTTGTATGACATTAATGAAAAATGATTGACAGATATATCACCAGTACACAGAACTAGAGAGCTCTAATGCTTTGTTTTTGGGGGGAAGGGATCAACAACATCAACTCTGATTAATGGCTTAGCTTTAGGTAGTTAGCATCTATACCAGTAACTTTTCTCATCTGTCTCAACAATCACATGGAGTATTTCACTCCACTAAATCCTAAAGCAATTTCCAGAATTTCTAAGGCTTGTTCTCAAACACGACTAGACACTGCAGAACCATTTACCTCATAAGATAAGGCTACTTTGACCCTTAGAAACTTGAAAAGAGCATTACAAACAAACTCTGTTAAGAAAATTGCTAATCCATGAGGTTATTGCTTTAAAATATTTTGAAAAGAGCAGCCACAGGGGTAAAGCTTATTTTAAAGACATTGTTTTCTATTGAAGAGGGACAAAGAAGTATAAACCAATGACTACACTACAGTTACACATAGCACCGCGCTGCAAGGAACGGATATGAACATTAACACACGTACTGTGAGAAACGGCTCCTCTCTTTTGCTAAAGCCTTTGACTCCGAGCGTGTTGAGGGCATGCGTGGCGCAGCGAGTCTGCATTTGAAGATGCCTCCTGACTTCCTTTCTCTTTGGAGTTTACTTCAGCTGTTAACCATCTGCCTCCCCACGTTTACTTGTCTGGTCTAATAGTAGAAATTAGTAGTCGAAATGCTTGAATTGTAGGGTAAGTGCAGTCCTAAATGCTACAATAAATAAGCTTACTCTATGAAGCAGGTTTAATGCATATTAAACTAATTGAGTAGCAGTGTAGAGGTGTATTTATTACAGTCCTTTAAACAGACAGACATTTTAGTCTTAATCAAGATAAACTTAATGGTATTCTTAAAGGGCAAGATAGACACAAAGGAAAGAAACAGGACCTCTTGCCATCTAATGTACTTATGCATGTACATTTGCACAAACACACTGTGAATAGAAACAGGAAAAAAGAAATTGCCGGAATGGAAACAGGACATCTAATGTGTAGGCAAAATGATAAGCTCACAGCAGCTTGAGAATAGCCTTGAGTAAAGTGTTATGAACTACTTTCATTTCCATATTTAGGCCATGCAGTAAACAAGATATAATTATACAGTGAGGTAAACATTGCTGAAATATTTCTGCCATCTGATCTATAACACTTCTTGGACTAAAGGTACTTTAATATGCATTTACACAGACTCACCAAGAGATGACTTTAAGAGCTAGCAAAAAGCAGAGCCCTTCTGCACATGTGCTTCCTGTGTTTTGTTGAACCGTCAGCATTAAATAGTCACTTTGGCTGTGGAACAGCAAGCTAGACCTTATTCTGGCTTTGGTTTCAACAACAAAGCTGACAGAGCAAGTATCTTCACAAGTAGCAACAACAAAAGGAACAAGCTGTATTGGCTCTTAGGGCAATATAAAAATGCATTCTTTTGCACCAATTTCATGTTCTTCATGGATGTGCAGGGGTGTTCTGAAGTAGCTGCTATACTTAAATACCCTTTCTGCTCAGAATTTAGCCTCTCCAGTGGAGAGGTTTCACTGGATCTAATCCTTCTGTACTCTTGGCACTCTCTAGTCTTTCCAATCACCTGAGGACCCTACTGCATGATCTTCCTCCCCATGCACTCTCTTCCCCCCTTTTGACTTCTCTTTTTCTCCCCTGCTCTATTACAAACTTCTCTTTCCATACAATCATATTTTCATCTTTAAAAAGTCATCATGAGGTCCACTTATGTGTCACACTTGTCTTTCCTTTCTAGGGGGATCAAATGTGCGGTCTCTGTTCTTTACGGGTCTCCTTGTCCATCCCGACCACAGCAGTAGCAGCATCCTATGGGTACTTGCAATGTTAAAACATCTTACAAGCCACACAGAACTGCTGTGCTGTGAATCACTGCCCTGTAGGATAGTATCTCCTCTCTGACACACTGCAGAAAACTGTTCCAAAGTCTCCAAAGATCTTCTCCTGGACTAATTTCAGTAGCAATATTCCTTTCCAATACATTTCCTGTCATCAAGCACAAATCAAACCCTTTCTCCTGAAAAGTTATCCTAGCTGCTTTCTTGATTTCTCTGTTATCTTTGCTTTTAGCATTTCATTTGCAGGATGATTCACCTTTCTCATCTAAACGCAACCCTTCCTGGGAGTTTAAGAAACCTCTACTTTGGGTACCTCCTATCTTTGTTAATAAATCATACTGTTGAATAAGCACTGGTGTAACACTTATCTCAAATATGCCTCACATGACCTTACACTATCTCCCACTATGCTGTCTTTATTCTGGCTTTTTAATGGGTACCCTCTAATTCTGGTGATGGCTATCAAGAGGAAGGATCCCTATCATTCATCCGCTTAAGCTTAAGAAAACCAAGAGGTGGAAGAGCACACACCAATCAACCTAAAGTAGGTGTCTAAGTTAACCACACCATAGGAGCTTTTGGTTTTCCCTAAGGAAAACAACTCCTCCCACTCAACTCCAAGAAAAGTGGAGCCTCAGTACTTGCTTACTTTGAATACCAGCAGGTACAACAGCATCTCTGTAATTCAAGCTACTCTGTCCACATTCCAAAGGCATCTTCTACCTAGCACTGTTGCAAATCCACAGATTTTCACACTAGCACTTAAAATCCACAATTTGCATTACTTCAGCAACCTTAGCAGAGGCTCTCTTTCTACATATCCTGGAATCCACTCACATCATTGTGGTAAGCTTAACTTTCTCACCACTTCACCTTTCTTTTTTCTCCCCTCTTTATACAACCCCTTTCTACTTGCACTTATTTATGTTCTTCACATTTGCAAGTTTGTGTTGATTCCAAGACCTTCCTCATTATACCCTTCACATGTGGCCAGAGACTGCCCACTTACCCTTCCGCACTGCTGCCACTGTCAGTCTTTCTTACACACCATTTGTTTTCTCCAGTCATATATAATGTAAACATGTAAAACAAACATGCAAAAGAATTTAGCTGTATTCTTTGTATAGCAATAAAAAGTATTCATAACTGTGCAAATATTAGTAAGTGCACCGTAATATTAATATGACGCAGTGTAAAGTATATATTCTGCAGTGTGAGGCATCAATCTGCATCGACTGCTTATTGTTTTTCTTAGCACTAGACAGCAAATAAATCAAGGGCTTTTTTCAGAAATTAAAAAATAACAAGCAGCACAATTTTGTGGGGTTCCTGCATTTTTAATATTGAAGTAAAACTTGCTCAGATCACCAAAAGGCCTTCTAGAATATTACACAAAAGAATACAAGCCAATGTTCTTAACACCTGAAGAGACAATCTCAATCTGAACAGAACTATTAGAGAAGATAACAGCTCCACTTCACTGCCAATCAAAGAAGAAAACAGCTTGCTTAATCATTCAGCTTACTGAGGTTTCCGCTCCTTCCCCTTACCATCCAAAGAACTCCCAGGTTGTTTTCCACTTCTTCCTTTACTTGCATGATAAAATGAATGTATTTTGCAAAATGCCTTTGTTGGTCATCACAAGAATCTTCTTTAAACAACTTTAAGTAGGTTACCTGGGTGTACCAGCTCAAAGCTGCAATTCATTTAAATACTCTACTGGGAAATTCCAGAATATTTTAAGAGTGTGCACAATGCCACAGAAGATGCCTACATACAGACAACACTGAATCCCCAGTGAGAGACAACATTCCTACAGTATAAATCATAATTCAAGCAAATGGTCATAACCTTGAGATGATGCCTGCAGATGCACTGCAACCCACTTGCCAGATTTAAGTACCACTTAACAGCACTGCATTAGGGTAAATTTTCCAATTGAAATATCAATCTTACTAGAAAGTTTCACATGCACATATAGCTGAACTGGACACATGCAACTGCTTTTCTTCATCACCTCAGTCCTTATAAGCTTTGAACTCCCATGAATCTGAGAACCCAGCCAGATCCATGCAGTTTAATCTTTAAAAAGTGTTAGAATAAAATTAAGCCAATAAAACCTCCATTCAGAAGGTCACTGACCACAATCATTTACTAGCTTTTTATAAAGTTACATTTATAACTCTTTTGTTGCATAAAAATACAGATACAAATTAATATTGTCAGCTAGCCATACTACTAAAACCTTATATAAGGTCTTACATATATTTAGATGTCACCTCACTCACAGTGAGCCAAAACTTCTAAGCATATTAAGCAAATTAAGAATCAGGGTTTTATAATAGCTTAGGGGATATTTTCTTTGCAATAAGTTCAGAACCCTTTTTCAATGCTTTACCCACTCCTTGAAGCCCTTCAGTTCTAGTACACTTTAACAAGATAAATATACATAAAGTTACTAATTAAAGCATCATTGCCAAAAAAAAGTCAGTTACAGGCAATAATCACATTTGTCAATATATTGCAGTTCTAGTAGAAGATGAGTAACTGCTAAGCTCATTAAAAAAACACACAATTGTGAATTTTATTTGGATTATTTTTCTTTTTAACAGCAAGACAATCTTAAATCTATACTGGTAAAGCAAAAGGAAACCAATATTATTTCACCTAGCCTGAAAGTAGCTGTACTTATTTCAAAATGAGTAACAAACATCATTAAAACACATGATCTGAGAATACCACTATGAAATGGAAAACACATAATGATTTTAAAGTTAAAGCTTGCAAATTCAGTAGCAACAACAAAGAGAGATGATTGAGTTATGTTTTACTCTCAAAAACAGAGCAGCATCACATAGGTGAACAGATCTACATTCCCCATAAATATGCACAGCCATCTATATAATCCTCAACTGAGACTTTATCTTCCACTAGTAATCAAAATGTAGCGAGAACAGAGTCACACACACACAGCATCATTCTAAGAGCTCCCAGAAACTCACCAAAAGACTGAATGCAGGTTTCAAGAAGATCTTCCAAAGTGGCCCCCTTGGCTAAGTGTCCCAGCGGCACCATGGTGACCTGGGCAAGGCTGGAAAGGCTGGAGCAGTGACCAAGGTGCTTCAGCTCGAGCGCTGCTTCAGGGCCAGGGCTGCATCCTTGGGCAGGCTGCCTGCAAAGGGAGCAGGGCACAGAAGCAGGTGAAAAGCAAGCAGCAGATTTTCACTGCATGGAAAAGGAAGCGAAATTTAAAAGACAATTAGCTCCCCGTAGCTAGGCTGGTAAAAGACGTAACCCTCCTACTTAATAACTGCACCAAAGACACTGCTCAGTAAATGACACTTTCCCTGCTAAACGTGGATTAGTTACAGAGCTCTTTGAATGACTTGTCATATTATCAAAAGTATTGTTTCCTTGCTTGGGAGCTATGCTTAAATTAAGATTTCTGCACAAGTATAAACGCCCTCAGATTGTGTATGTAGGACAAGTAACACTGGAATATTGTCATGCAGTAATCTACCACCACGCATTTTTTTTTTTTGCCCACACCAAAGTATAGAAGAAATGCGTAACTATAATCAAGTGTTGCACAAGTGGAAAAAAAGACCGACTAACTTTAATAATAGCAAATTTCCAAATGTAGGTAAGAAGCCAAAATATCAGTTCAACATTATAGTGAAATATTTCACAGCTTAAAAATATAAACATTGTAGATAAACTGTAATGTGTATCTATACTACATAAAATTGTAAGTACATAGTGTCATAAGTGTGAAGAGCTTTCACCTGTGTATTTTCACCTGCACATAATCACTTCAAAAAAAAATCTTACTTCAAAGCAAAATCACATAGTTCACACAAGACCTTTCAGTAAAATTGGGAGCTATTTCAGAGACAATTTACAGTCCATGATCTTCTTGTAAGTTACTCCAGCATCTTTAAAGAGAGATACTCACGAAAAATAAATAGATAATGAATGAGATAAACTGAAATCACCTGTAGCTGAAGTTGCTGGAAATATAAATTTACATGAAGGTAAAGTATAACGCTCCTTTAAACGTAATTCCTTTTCTTATAAATTCCCAAGGGAACTACTTTTGTTTAGACATGCCAGGTGCGGATATACAAACCTCCGTCCAGCTTTTGTTTGACAGAAGACTATGCCAGACATCATTAATAACTAACAGCCCTGTGAGGAAAGTGCTTAGGAATTCATCCAATTTGTAACTGGGATAGACGAGGTAACACCACCAATGTCCCAGCATGCGTGGGAGGGGGGTAGAAATGCACCCAACGGAGCCAGCCTCGACCCTACCTCATCCCAACGAGTTTCAAGCCTCGTCCGAAATTTCTACTTCATTTGGGTGCCGAGAAAGCCACGACGCGGCTCGTGACACGCTGCGCCCGCTCCCTCCACTGGGAGCCAGGGAAGTGAGGCGGGACCCTGCGGAGGGACCGACCACCCCGCATCGTCGCGCCCTGATGTGGCAGGGGCCCCTGAACCGCTTTGCTCTGCCCTTTCTCTGCGTTTCCCTCTCAGCTTCGAGCGCTGACTTCCTGTTCTCAGACAGAGGGGCCCAAGCCCTTTGCGAGCTCAGCCACGAGCCCGAGCCCCTCTCGGCGCCGCTCCCGCGGGCGCAGGATCCCGGCCCCCCAAGGGCGGCCGAGCGGCAGTCACAGCAGCTATTTTAAGGTGTTGGCAACAACAGAGCCAGCAAGGAACAGAGCACAAAAGTAAAGCTGCCCACACCCTGAAAGGGAAAAAAAAAAAAAAAAAGTTTAAAATGTCACAGTGGCCGACTTGGCAACACCGGATGGGGAAAACTCCGGCAGCGACACGTTAGAAACTAATCATTCCTTGGAGCAGAAGCGCGGGCAGCAGCCGCTCGGCTCGCGGCAGGGCAGAGGCAGCGGTCAGTACACGGGCGGGGCGGCGCAGGGCGGCAGCCGGGACGGGAAGGGCCGGCCCCGGCCCGCTCCGCCACCCCGGCCCTGCGCAGCCCCTGGGCACGACCCCCCACGGCCGCTCGGCGCCCGCTGCGGGGGCGAAGCGAGACCTCCCTCCTGCTGCTTCCCCGCCGCACGCCGAGCCGACTGCCGCCCGCTGCCGCGAGCCGCTGCCCGCGGCAGGGCGAGCCGGCCGCGCCAACTCACTGCTTCTCCTTCCTTCTGCCCGGCGTTCCCATGGCGGCGGCGGGCGCAGCTCGGCCGCAGGGCCGCGGCGCGGGGGGCTACATGGGGCGGCGGCGCGGGGCAGCGCGGCGCGGGGCCGCGCATCGCCTGCTGCTGCTGCTGCTGCTGCCGCCGCCTCGCCGCTCCGCGCCGCTCCGCGGGAGGAGCCTGCGGCGCCGAGCAGCCGCCCGTGACGAGCGCGGGCGCAGATGTTATCGGCGGGAGGAAGTGCCGCGCTCCGGCGCGCGCTTCTCTGAAGCCGCCGGCTTTACCAGGTACTGCGGCGCGGCGCCCGCCCCGGCACGCCCGCCCCGCGCCGCCTCCGCGGAGGAGGCAAGCGCGGCACTCGCGCCAAACTCGAAACCCCTCAGAACTAACGAGCCGGCGCTTTCACCCCGCTGTTTATTTATGCATTTACAAAGCGGCGCCTAACGGCGCGTAACGGCCGGCACCCGCGCGGCCGTAACGGCACGTGCGGCGGGCGCGCGCTGATTGGCTGCGCCGCCAACGGCCGGGACGGGAGGGGGCGGGGCGGGGTGGGGCGGGCTGAGGGGCGCGGCGCCCCTTCCTGCGCCGCCACCTGCGGTGGGGCTGGGGCGCTGGGAGCTCCGTGCCTGCCCAGTCCGCGCTAACGCCCTCCCGGAGCACGAAAACAGGGCTCCCAGCTCCGGGGAGAGCGCGCGGGTCACTCAGGAACGCTGCCACTGCAGCCGTCCCCCCGGCATCTCCGCTCTCCCAGCAACGTTAGGGCGTGAGAAGTAAACGTGTAGGTGTTCCCACGGCACCTGCTCTGAAGACTCTTTCTTTCAAACCTCGGCGCTTTGCTGAGCTGCGTCCGGTTTCGTCTTACTATCCCACTGAGCACTTACATTTCTGTGTATTAACTGCCCCGTTCTGAACAAAGCAGATTTTTGCTTTGCACGAGTGCTCCAGGTAGAAGCAGAGAGCCCTGGAATCACATGCATCTGGAATCACGTTAGAGATTCACTGGGTGACATTCTTCTGAGTCAGTACTGAGCACGGTCAAGCACGGAGCTGGAAGGTCCCCGAGGTTTATGAAACACAGACGCGTTGGTGGTGGTCTTAAAAAAAAAGGTGGTTGTCTAGTACCTCAGACAAGTATTCTAAGTGTGTTTGTTTTTTCTTTAATTACATTTACTTTGTTTTCCTAAGGAGGAGTTCCTAAGTATGTTGTCTCTGTCGCACACATAAATGAGTCTGACAGAAAGAATGATCTCTAGCTTTGCAATCAAAAGTTAATCTACATGAAATCTTACAACACATGATCTTTCTTGCAAAAATGCTCTTATAATCTGTATGTACAAACAGCACTTTGACGTCCTGCTCCCTGAGTGTAATGTTCTTCAAATAAAATCATCCCTACTGCCAAGTAGAGTCACACACATATATTTCTTTTTGTCTTCGGGTGCTGGGAGGTTGTGTGCCCTACTCACAGATTTGCTCTGTGGAAGAGCCGCTTCTGTTAGTGGATGACTACCTCAAAGTGTAACTTAACAACCCAGGGTACTCCTGCTAACAGAGTGATGAGGAAGATGATACCTGCAATGAGCCATGTTACCCTGAGAGACGTGACAGACTAGACATTTTTTATGCTGTTGTGCTAAAACTTTACCCTGGAAGTCTCACAGCAAAAGAAAGTCATAAATTAGATTTACCATCAGAACCTACCGAATGGCCCTACCTTGCTGCCTCAGACACATCCAGATCTTCCAAATTCTGTTACACTCTGACACATGCCTTCCTCCCTCCGTATTAGTGGGAGTCCGTAAAACCTAACATGGCCATGAAGTGGAAATAAAACTAGTTTCCTTAAGCTGTTGTTTCGTATCTATCTCAAGTTGATTTAAAATGCCCACCTGCCTGGCTCCCCGTTCCTACGCTTTGAAACAGGCTGACCAATAGAGCTTGCACAGCCATGCAGTCGGTTGCAATTGAGAATTAATCTGGGTTAAAAAAACCAAACCAACTAAAAGTGTTACATTTTCAGCAACACCATATCAAATCTTTCATTCATTTCACCGCCCACTCATATTTGCTCAAGCGCTGCGGCAATCAACCAAAAAGAGCATGACCACACATTTTGCCAATAGCTTTCACTTTGATCTATTTAAAGCCATTGTGAAATGACGGCTCTTAGCTGACTATAAAAGCTCTCAGATCCTGCAGGATCATGAATGAGAAGGTTCCTTGGCATAGACAGAGTATCTGCTGGGTGGTCAAATCAGTAAAGAACATTTGAAGGACTAACCAGACAGTATAGTGTAGAAAGCAACTCAAGGAAAGGAGAAAACAAGATATCTAGCATATTGGGAAAAAAAAGAGTACATGGAAGCTGTGGAGAATCACTACTGAATCAACTTATGTTAGGCAAACTAGGTTATAGTCAGAATAATTGGGCTTAACAAGTTCTCTTCAGTTAAGGCTTCTTGGCAATTGCACATGAAAAAAAAACTCTTTCATCTGCCTTGTGATAACCCAAAAGTGTGGCTGTCCTGTTTGAGTGGCTACTAGGAATAGCAGCTCTATTTAAGGTATCATTTGAATGTACTTCCTTGCTATGATGAGAGATTATAGCTTTTAGAAGAGCTTTTCCTGGCTTGAGTGGTCATTTCTGTTATGGCTATTAAAGTATTTCTCGTGTGTTCTTCCAAGCATGGGTTGTAACTTTTGGTCAGGACAATCTTTGATCGTTTTCAGTAATTTGTATGAAATCTCTATTTTTTAGAAAATGTGAGTAGTGTTAATGAATGTTTTGGTGGGGTTATTAGACCAGAGTAATTCTTTTGGCATATAGCATAGCACTCGGGAATGGAATACTCCCTTTTCTAAAGCAGTGTGACATACAGCAGTCTTAGTTCTTGTGACTTTATCACAAGGATCAGGACAGTAGTTTCTTCTTCCCACGATGCATGTTCTAGAGTGACTTTTGGACAGCTACAGCTTTCATTTATAAGAGGAAGGCAGTAAAACTCTTCCTCCTAATGGCAGAACAAAATCTGGAAGAGTGAAATTGTACGATTCAGGGAGAGGACAGCCAACCAAGAGGAATGGAATTGCCTTTTTTGAACTTCCTTGGCTTTTAGTTCAGGTTGAAGATAACTGAATTCATCTTGTTTGAGTACTTTGGACTCTCAGTAGGGTAGCTGTAAAGTAGCAGTTTCTGCAAAAAAAAAAAAAAAAAGGAGGAATTGAGAGCAATTAGGAGTCACTGCCCCCTTTTGTGTAGGGACCCAATTATATTTCTTCAAGTTACATGCAAAATGTCTTGCAAAGTTAGTAGCTATGCTACTGACAGATGTGTATGAATAACCAATCTCTGTACGGACATTTCTTGTGTATAAGCTGGTTCTGTTAAACCTTTCAAAGCCCAACAGTGAGCCTTAACTCCACCCTAGCTTTGCTGTGAGTCTCAGATGTGTGAGAAACGTACAGGACTGTTGTCACTGAAAAGCAATAAATGCAATTAATAGCTAAATTAATAAAGGTGGGAATAATTGCATGTCTCTGCTGGGAACCTAATAGGAAAGAATTGCAATGCTTTGCTTACACCATTGAAAGGATACAGCTAAAACATCTGCAGCCAAAGGATGACTAAGTGCACTGCTTCCAGCTGAAAGGTGGCAGGAGTTTCTGCAGTACTTGCACTCTGTTTTAGTCTTGGATGGAGCAGTTTAATTGAAGCATTTTAAACCTCTCACTGTCAGGGAGAAAGTAATTTATGACAGATAGGAGAGAGAAAAGCTGTGTTCCCAGCATCTGCTAAGTTCAGTGCCTTCAGTGTATTGGGGGCTTTGCTCATACAAAATCAATACAGATGAACTGACTGTCCAGATATTTTGGGACACCTTGAAAATATAGGGATGAGCATAGCTTCTAGAATTGATGTTAGAAGACAAATCAAGTGCATCTGTTTTTCCTTCCTCTGTATTTCTTTAACACAGTGGAGAACTGGGGCTGTCCATGAAAAATGTTTCCAGTGCCTATCATGGTTAAGAAAAAAAAAGCCTTTTTCCTTATGTCCAGTCACATCTTATCTTGGGTCAGTTTACATCTATTGTTTCTTATACTGATCTACACTGCATTTAACAAGATTTTTTGTAGTAACTGTGCTTTTTTTAGATTATAGTATGGATGTATAGTAGTGGAAAATAGGCATGCATGCTCATGGAAGCGTTTATTTTGGAAGTAGAAGTATGCTCTAATGGCTAAGAAAATTGAAAACTACTTGCAAAACCAAGAGGGACTGCCCAAGAATCTCTTACCCTTGAAGTAATGATGGTGCTAAGAGCTTTCTACATGTCTGTTCATTGATTATATTCCTCAGATTTTGGATGCTTTCTGTACTATCTTTTACCTGAATTGCAGAATTCTGAGTATTCACCAGAACAAATTAAAGACACCTATTTTGACCATGTAAAGCGCTGGGTAATGTTAATCGTTTTTCTGGAGTCCAAGTTGTCTCATTTTGAACACCATAACTTCTACGACATTTCCTCCATACTTCTTTTCCCCATTTGAAATGGCAAAAGCAATCTCAACGTATTTCACAGAGGTCATGATAAAATATTTTATTGACTCATAGCTGTGCTGTGAGATTTTTCTCCAATTGCTTAGCAATACTCTAAAAATGAATGTATTTGGGCTTGTGGAAAGACCCACATAGTCCAGTGATGCACACTATACATTTTGAGTGCATGACTTTGCAACTCAGCTGGGATATTCTGCATTTAGTCCAGGAAATCTGGCACAGACACACTGACATATAGGCCTCCATGCATCCTATGGGTCAGTGTATATTTTGCACCAGGGAGTACTGTGCAGTGAGGCTGTGCTGGAACACCAGTGTCCAAGTGCATAGGAGGTCTTGTGTATCCCAGTGTATTTTTCAAAGCTCCTGAATCTGCAGTTCCCTGACTGGGATTCTGAGCAGGGATTTACCCCCTCCCCACCCCCGCCCCGCCAATTCCTCTCTCCTTTTTTTTCTGACCAGACAAACCATACATGAAGAAAAAGTGGTTGTGACGAGGAAAACGTAGGCATGTCAAAATGCACATCAAAATCTTATCTCAGCCTTTCTATCGATGAAGGATTTTGCTGTTTTCCTATTGAGGAGAATGGCAAAGTACACCAAGCATTGACCATCTGCCTAGGAAGAACTGCCTACCATGCTTTAAGGTCCAGCTGTTTGGAAGACACACACAGGGTTGTCTTTGAGATGTTTTGTCATGCCATTGCAATATGCAATGAAAGATAATGTTATTGCTAATTGAAATCTGTATTCTCTATCAGTAAAACCAAAAGTACGTGGCATTCTAGCATGGTAGAAAGATAAAAAGTATTTATTGTAAATGAGTCAAGAGCAAAGTCATCATAACTGCTAGTACTTACAGTAGCCCGTAGCAAAATATTTTCCTTTCTTTATGGTATTTCAGAACTGACAACTTATCTACTCAGTTTTGATTCAAGTCATCAGGATGCTTATAGGTACATACAATTTACCAAGTGATTTTGATGAGAAGTGCACAAAAACCGAAACTCCTTCGCTTCACCCCATCCTTCAAAATATATCCCTGCTATAATACCTTCTTTCTTAAAAGTGCACCTGTTTCAAAATGGAAAGATAAAGTGAAAAAAATCTGCTGCCCTTGAAATAACTATGGTCCAGAGGGGTGAGACCGAAGATATGGGAAGGAAAAGCTAACAGGAATGCTTCTTTTGGGTTCGCCATCTGCTTTTAACAGCTCCTTGAACAGGATGTAGATAACATCATTCCAAATGTCCCTTTGTAAAGATTTTCCAAGGAGACAGTAATTAGCTACTTCCTTTACAGGATATCTCTTGGTCAGCAGCACAAGGCAAGACAGCATTCACTATAAAAGTAAGAAGTGTATTGTCTAACCTTTTTAAAGTGGTGTTGTACATAAATTGTTGGGGAGGTGACAGTACATTTAGAAGAGTGACAGAATGAAAGACAGTTTCACAGTTTCACCAAGTTTTTTTCTTTACGTTTACTCAAAAAAATTAGCGGATGGCACCTAAAATTACAGTCTGTGATCCTTCAAGTTGAAAGGAAATATAGATAAATGATTTCCATGTGGTTTGTTTCAGGCAGAGATGCTTCAAAATTTCCCACAAGAAGGGGCCAAAAAATTTGCTGTTGCAAGGTTGAAGGCCAGAACTGATGACTTTGCCCTGCTGTTTGCAGTGACAAAAGTCACTGGCTGAGAGATTCTGTGAAGAAGAGTGACAGTCGAGAGGTGAAGACATGAGCAGGAGAGGTGAAGACATTAACAGTTATAGGAGTTTTGCTGGATGTGTTTTTGCCAGGATTGCTATTTCTGTGCCCTTTGCTGACTTTTTTTTTTTTTTTTTTTTTTTTTTGATCTCTTTTACAGGATAGGAACCTTTTCCAAGGTGTTACCACCCTCAAGTTCAAGACAGTGCTGACTTGAGCAAAGCTCTGGATTTGGTGCTCAGCATGTGAGTGGTGTAGGAGTTTTTGTGTTTTTAGGCTTAATAAGGTAGAGAGCTTAGCGAAAGTAGATGATATAGTATAGTATAGGGCATAGAGCTCAGGGCATGGCGCTCGGAAGATCTCGCGATGTCACGGGAGTTAGGAGCATAATTAATTTATGCAGTTTACTGATAACCCCATGCCATACAAGGCGAAACGTAGAAATTAGTCTCCCGATTGGGCAGTAGGTGAGTTTCTGCATTCAGCTGGAGTATATAGGCAGACTGAACTGCGCAATAATTGCCATTTGCCGCATCCTCCCCTCTGGTGTCAGTGCTCTATGGCCCTGGGGCACAAATAACCCCAGGTCAGTCCAGCTTGCGAAGGAGGCATGCCGACCCCCTTTTACGGCAACAGGGTGGAGAAGTTTACCATATGTATAAATGGAGGGAAAGATAAATCTTTGTGGGACTCCGTTCATGTGTCTTGTTCTCTCCTGTCCTCAGCTAGTCTTTAAACTTATGCCTTGACTTGGAGGCAATTGACACTACACAAACTAGACAAAGAGGAATGATTGACTTAAGAATTTATTGATGTGATTCTACTTGAACAAAATTGATTTTTCATGATGAATTTAGAGCTAGTTAGAAAAATACTTTTTTTTTTCAAAGTTGCTTACAGAATTCTAACCTTTTCCATTTTTTCCTTCCTTCTAAAATGGAATTTAATTTGAACTGAAATCCATTCAATCTGTTGTCATTATTCAAAATACATAACAACTCCACCTGTCAAATTTATTCATAACAATTATTTCCAAGATTTTTACTTTGTCCCTTAAGAGTACCATCAGGATAGGTCAATGCGTTGTTCAGTCTATGTAACTTATAGAGAGTCTAAGAACTAATGGCAAAAAAATCCTTGAAGAGGTGGGTGACCAAAGCACCAGGAAAACTGCTCAAGTTTTCACACAATGTTTAACATGCCTGTGTTGATACTATCACATTTCTTCTTACATGAAGGGAATGTAAGACATGAGCCTCAGTTTGCTGGTGGGCCTTTGTTGTGGGCCTTTTTTTTTCCATCAAATACAAGTACATTTTAAAGTTTAAGTTTAAACCTCGTGCTAGCTATCCTTAAGAAGTCAAATTACAAAGAGAAGCAGAGAAAAACATTGTCAGTAAGTTGTGTGACTAATGAGTCATGTTAAGTGAACTAGTATTTTTAAAGCAGACTGTTCAAATTGCTTTTAAGAACATGCCAAACATTATTATTCTGAGGAATAACTGCACTACTTGCAGAGTATTTTTTAAGCATTTGGACAGAAAAGTTTCACTCCACATCACAGGGAGATGACAATGAAGAAGGAAAATTGTCATGCTTAAATGGGCATGTAAGATTCTACCAAAATTCAAATAATTATTTGATAAGGCATAACCTCCTTGTATGCAGACAGGAAGGTTATTTAAGTACTTTTTTCTCTCACTCTGTGATGAAAAAACTGTTCAAACTTGAAAACAAAATAGATTTCCTAGTGTGTGGCGCTCTCAGCTTGTTTCTTTTTTTCTTTTTTTTTTTTATGATATAGAAGCAAAAGAAATAGTTGCTAAACTCCTGCAAGAGTATATTAAGATTCATAAGCTTCTATCTCCATTACCTCAATGTGGACGGTTTTTCTGTTTTTCCTGGGGCGCCCTATGTGCCTGGCATGTGCCTAGCATGTGCAGTAGTTCCGGAGGGCTTGGTTTGAGGCTCCAGCAGGAAGCATCCCTGTGCCCTGGCAGCCCTGCAATACTGGCAGCACCGCTGGAAGACAGGCAAGCAGGCAGGAGGGCTAGACTTGTAGTTTCATTTTCGTACCAATTTGCAAGGTTGTGCTACGCTGATGATTGTGGTGATGGGGCTCAGATGAAGAGACACAATTTTAGTATGTTTGACATGCTTCAACAGGAATGTGTTTCCCTGTAGCTCTGAATTTAGCTATAACATATAGCTGAACGTTAGCAGAATAGCAAAACTCTTTCAGCTATGCCATGTTGTGGGATATTTTAGCTATGCCAGAAGAGACTGAAAGGGAGGGTTCAGGGATTTTTTTTTTTTTTCCCTTTGTTTCCATGTTTTATTTTAACTGCTTGTGTTTGCTCTTACACATTTCAAGATAATCTACCGGCACCTTTTTGAACATTGCACGTGTCCTTCAACACTGCTTTTACAGTTTGTGGCATTCCTGTCCCCTGCACTTTACTTTCAGTGTGTTTTGAAACAATAGGGTTAAGAGGAATTTCAGGAGGTCACAGATCTTTGGCATTTAACAATCACTTACTTTTTCATTTTTCTGTCATTTATATAGAGACCAGAACATATTTTCTTCTTAACTTCATCTGCCATGAAATGCAAATATTGTCTTTCTTTTTTATTATTATTTTATTATTATTTCTTTCAATCTCATCTGTATTTGGCTCTCACAAGCCAACTTGTTTCACACAATAGATATTCCAAAGCACTCTCTGATTAATCTATGGAATATGCTTTGAAAAGCAACAAAAACTTCCCATAATGTCTTTATGCTATTTTTGGTCGATTAAGTACTATGCTTTTTGCAAAGCTTTTTATCTTTTTGATACTTAAAGTGCATAAAACAATCTTGTTGTTCAAACCTGTTCAACTTCATTAAGATAATGACAGCTGTGTTTCTACCTAATGTAGACCTATGGTGGTAATTTCTCCTTTTCTTGTAGCTTTAATGTTCTTAATTCTACTGCCAGAAGAAGGTAGGAAACTACAAGCATCTTCATTTTACTGGTGAAAAGCTGTTCAGCAAGACTGAAATCTCTGTCTGCAGAGTATGCTGTGTTTCAGATTCTTTAGATCTTGCAATTCTTAAACCCCTGAGATCGCTGCCTCCTCAGCCTGATAGAAGCTAAAGGTCTGTTGCTGGGCAGGCCTGTATGAGCGCAACAGTTTCCTTCCATGTAAACCTCATTGAAATCCATAGGCAGGTTGCTTCTCTGTTTATGCTGCCTAAAAAATCTTGGCCCAAGGACTACTGTACTTAATTTTAAATATAACAGAAATGGAATCTGTGCTTGTTTGTTGGATGCATTCGCTGTGCTTCAATGATTCTTTAATTACTGAACAGGAGAGAGTGACAGCACCCTTCCCTTTTAAGTACCTGGTAGCCTGGCATTTAACACGTTTTTCCACTGAGACAAGGGGAGTAAGATTTGAATTTCCCCAGACAGAGGAAAGAATTGAACCTAGGTGTCCCATATCCTAGGAGAGTGCCCTAACACCTGAGCCATTGAATTTAAATACATTAAAAACCAAAATGCTGCCTTCTCTGGCCTTTGAAAGGAAAGTTTTAAGAACTTATCCTGAGCGAAGATTCCAGAGCCTTGGGAAGGAGCAAGTGACTCCTTTCAGCAAAGGCTTCCTATGTGCCTTGTGGTATAATTTAAGATACAGTCATTCAACAGAAATAACTGTTGACTAGATTAAGCTGCTTCCAGCTGAGAATGTTACAAATCTGGCTAAAGTTTGGGATCCTGCTCCTGTGGCCAGGTACTTAAGATTGATTTAGATATCTAAAAGCTTTTAGCCAGCAGTGTGCTCCACTGGATTTGAACTGTGTGACATGCCCGAAAGAAAGCTGTGGAAGAGCAAGGTATGAACTTAAGCGTCAAAAATACGATGCTGCATCTTAACCAAGAGCCAGCCTTTCTCGCTCCAATGCTTCCTTCTAATGCAATAAGCGCAGGTCACAAGCACGCCATGACTTGTGCCCCAACCCTTCTTTGGCAACAACCTCACTCTTTGGCATTACAATTATGATGTCGCTTTTGTCTGAAAGTACCACTCTCTTTACATTTCTGATTGCAGTGATTATGCAATTAACTTTATCTGTATTCATTACTATAGCAACTAGAATGATAGTGTTCTCCAGCCCCTCCCATATAAAATGGGCTTAGAGGTTCAGCTTCTCTCTTGCAAATTTATATATAGGCTAAGTGAATGTGCGTGACCTGAAGGAAATGGTATGTTTTGAGCTGACTGAAAGCAGCTGGTGAAAGGAGGAACTTGGATACAGTGGATACGTGTGCAGTTTTTTTTTGTTTATAATTTTATTGTGAATAATATAGTAGTATCTGACTTTTTTATACCCCAGTTTTTAATCTAGCATTGTTTCCTGAGGTTCTTTTTTGTTCTTAGACTTTTTATTAATAAATTGCTTAATATAGAGGAAAACGTGAAAACCTGACTGGGTCAGTCAGTTATTCTGTTAACACCAAAAGAAAGGAAGTAAGATTTCTACCTTGTGGATTTTCAGGAGTCTGATGATACTAACTTTCAGGCTAAATCTGGCAACTTCTTGGCCACGAGGGCACACTGCTGACTCATGGTTAACTTGGTGTCAACCAGGACTCCCAGGTCCCTCTCCGTGGAGGTGCTTTCCAGCAGGTCGACCCCTAATCTGTACTGATGCCTGGGGTTATTCCTCCCCAGGTGCAGGACCCTGCACTTGTCCTTATTGAACCTCATGAGGTTCCTCTCTGCCCAACTCTCCAGCCTGTCCAGGTCCCTCTGGATGGCAGCACAGCCCTCCGGAGCGTCGGCCACTCCACCCAGCTTGGTGTCATCTGCAAACTTGCTAAGGATGCATTCCGTGCCCTCGTCCAGGTCATTGATAAACAAGTTGAACAGCACTGGGCCCAGCACTGACCCCTGGGGGACACCACTGGCCACAGGCCTCCAACTGGACTCGGCCCCATTTATGACCACCCTCTGAGCTCTGCCACCCAGCCAGCCCTCGATCCACCGCACCGTGCACTCGTCTAGTCCACTGTCCTGGAGCTTCCGTATGAGGATGTTATGGGAGACAGTGTCAAAAGCCTTGCTGAAGTCAAGGTAGAAGTCATATTTTGCTAAAGTTTGCCAGCAGGTTCAGAAGTTATTACTTGGAACACATGTACATGCCCCCATACACACCCAACATGATTGCACAAGTTTCATTTCCTTAGGAAACCAGATTGAAAACAACAGGCAAGAACAAAGAAGTCAATGTTGTACCTATATTAAAATGCATGTTCTACCTATGCATATTCTAGCAAGTGAACAAATTGAGTATTTAGTTTCCCAAGTGAATTCTGCAAGAGAAAAGCTGCATGATTTTAAGCAGCACTGCTTACTGCATTAAACACAGGAAATCTTTTCTCTGTTGTTTGCTATTAGTCTGTTGTGTAATTTTGGTCAAATTCTGCTATCCCATTTCCCCTTTTGCCTGTTTAGAAAAAAATCTGTCAAGCAGGAACAAGCACTTTCTGCATGTCTTTATAGTTCATAGTACACTGGTCCTCATGAAAGCCTCTGAAAATCAGTTTGAATACACTGTGCAACATTTCACTAGTTGATTATTCACAACAAAAGCAGTTTTTAAGGACTTCACTGTATGCCAGAACCTTTCTGCAGATCAGAAGGTATCTGTGGACTGTTCTCAATTCTGTGGACGATTTTAGTTTGTATCTTTTGTTGCTGTGAGATCATTTAAAAGCAGGAGGAAAAAAAAGTCTACATGAAAAATTAATCCAGATTACTAGTTTCTTATACTCTTAAACACTCATTCTTTAACTGAGAATGTGAGGATCGTAAGAATGGATGATGATCTTATAGATCAGTTCTCTTTCTGCTAAATTGAGATGAAAACTACATTGACAAATTCTGTATAGTTTTGATGCTGCCAGTACTACAAGTAGTTGTATCAGCAGTAAAGGTTTTTAAATGAGTTTTAAAGACTTTAAAAACCTGGCTTATTCTATACCTCACTGTAAAGAAACCAAGGGACCTACTTACAATGAGGCAATAAGCATACACTGCACGCTAACCTCTCTAAAATCAAAAGACATGACAAGTTTTCACTCACACTGCCTCTCCGAGATGCAGTTTAGCTCTGTTTTCTTTCAGGACAGGCTAAACTAGTGGATTTATGCCTTGAGTTTGAACAGTTAAGAGAAAGGGTTCTGAGTAGTTTAGAAGTCCTGCCGAGCTTAACCGTAAGGGAGCAGGTCTCATCTTGTGTGAGAAGTATGTGCTCTGCTTTGGACCAAGAAAACAGTGATCCCTCACAAGGGGAGACATATAAAATACACTGCAAAGATAGTTGCTGTACCTTAAATATGACATTTGTAGCCATGCAATTGTGCATGTTGTAAAGAGGACTCCTTTGCAGATTGTATACAGAATAAGAGAGATCTAACATACATTTTTGCAATAAATCCTGATCATTAAGCTAAATAAGGTTGCTGCATAAAAACCTGGAAACAGTAAATAATTTGACAAAAGAGAAAATGTCATCGATTTGAAAAAACTAGCACAAAGATTTATCCTTTCTTCTTGGTATTTCTAAGCAAAACTGTACAAAGCTTCACACACTTATAAAATCTAGTTTGTAGCTTAGTGATTCTGCTATACATTAAACATTCATCATTAGACTTACTATATCTCTTCAAATGACTCATGCACTTATATGTAGAATTTCAATAACATCCTGGTTGCTAGGGTACATCCTCGCCGCTAGCTCTCTCTGACATATGAAGTATATGTTAGAAATAGATTTTAAGTATTCAAGGGACAGATCCATGTGCTTTTTTTTTATTTAATAATAGCTTTTGTAAGTAGTTAATAATGCAAAGCAGCATGACATTTTAAGTCTTCAACAAAATATCAAGTCATATTATGCACAATTCCCAGTTGATAAATATGACCTTTTTTTTTTTTTCCATTTAGTAAATAACTTTTTGTTTCTGCTAGATGTGTGCAATGTAATAGTTTCCTAGCTGATTTTCCTTGACTTATTTTTTTTATCTCACTGGTCCACTCTGTCAATGTTGCTGCTTTCCTACAAAAGTTTTTAACTTTATTTCTAAGGACCAATAAAAAGAGATAGCCCAAATGTGCATTTTCTATATATGCTTTTAATATATACTTCAATTTCTTCATCTTAGAACTACTGCCTTGTTTAGACATGTGTTTGTCCCTGCCTGAAATGCTTTCTCTCAGAGACTAGGGAGGTGTGCAGGAGCTATAGATTGTCTCATAGTCCAGGCTTCTGGACTATGGGTGCACTTGGATCATATGATACAATCTACACTTTAAAGCAAGAGTTGTATCTGCCACACTTCCACTTAATTTTTATTTTTGTCCCTTCCAAAATATATTAAAAGAACACTAAACCTGCAAAGTGACAAGGCCAGCATTTCAGAAGACCAGAATTCATGCTACCTATATAGCTAGGGGTGACTCTCTTCTTTTTCTTTTTTTTTTTGGGGGGGTTCTGTTGCAGAATCTAGACAGTCAAAAATATATTAATTTTATATCGATCCAAAATATGCTTTTTTTTCTTTTTTTTTTTTAGTTTAGATTCACTAAAATACTTCTTTTGATTATTGGTCTTCAAGAATTTTAGTCATTTATCTCATTTAACATTTTTTTTAAAATCAAGTTCAGCAATGAAACAAAGCATGATATTTCAAAATAAAGTGTCGAAAATATTTTATCACTTATAAAATGAATATTTTGTTTTAAAGATGGGAAAAGGGCAATATTTAATACCCCTTGCCTCTTACCCAGAATTAAATACCAGCTTCAACTGATGTTTGCAAGCAGTTTTAGATTAGTAGAACGAGATATTTTTGATATTATTTTGATAATGTTGATAATTGTGATTATTAAAAAAAAGAAAATTTGAAGATCTATTAAATCCTGGCTTTATCTTGCAGATGCATCATTAGACAGTCTCTACCTAGATGAGAACATTCTTCCTGGAGGACTTCTGCCTGGTGCCTGTGTGCTCAGGGCACATGGCAGTTGGTGCTCACGAGCCAGTGAAAGCTCCACGGTGCGAGGGAGGAAGCCAGCTAAAAGGAAGATAGCACGTGACGTTGAAAGGGAAAGTGCTGTGCTAGGAGAGCATTAGTGGAGCTCTTCAAAGGTTAAAGCAAATTTTACTTAGAAATTTCCTTAGTAAGCTTAGTATGAGTCTACAAGAGTATGATAATTGAACTAGTCAATAGCAAAACATGGGCGAGTCATCAACATGGAAGAAGACTGAAATGTCCAGGAAGAGCGAGATACCTATGTGGACTGGAATAATATATAAGGGATGAAATGTATTTGTATGAAGTGCAGTTACCCTTCAGGACTAATAGTGGGAATTTCTGTTAAGCTGTTAGCTCCCTTATTGGAAACAGCTGTAGTGGAGACAACTGTATGAGTTGGCTGTTCACAGAATAGTTATGAATCACCAGTGCGGTACGGGCATGGAAAAGGCAAATGTACTAGATGACACTGGTTACAGTAGGGCTGGAAAACATTTGTGTCATCATGCATGAGGGCGATGTCTACATTTACAACAGTGGGATGAATTCAGAGTTAAACAAATTCTAGGAATTATTATGGTATGTGGTGCTCCATTCCCCTGCTGTATTCCTATCTATCATAAAATATTTGTCCATTCAGCAGAATATATGAAATTTTCTTCTAAAGGAAGATATTAGCAAAAGAACAGGTATAAACTGGTTATGAATAAATTCAGACTTAACATTAGGAGTTTCTGGTAAAGTTGTCCATGAAATCCAGAGATGGCCTTCCGTTACTGTGGGCAAGCAATCTAATAAACTTTAAAGCAAACATCAAAGATTTAGGAAAAGGATTAGATTCTGTGGTTGACTGCATACAGAGGAGATCAGACTTAGAGATCTGTCATGTAATTTAGGTCTACTAGTTCTTTGCTGCTATGAACAGCTTGTTATTTTCTGCAGCGTGTAGCACAAAGCATTATCTACAGTTTCCTGCAGCCTACAGCAAATACAGAATTACAGTTTCTATTGCTGTTACTTAATTGTTTTTAGTAAGGAGAGATTAAGATATAAATGTTGTATATATGGAATAACTACCTTAAGTTGCAGCAAAAAGACCCTACTTATCTCAAGTTTCACCCGTGCTGTTGTCCCTAACTAGAAGAAAGAAACTAGTAGAAATGTGCATCCAAGCAGTGCGTTAGCTCGGATGACTGCTGGAGCTGAAATACCACTGATGAGCACTGCACTGACGAGCAGCTTATGCAAAGGACTTGGCTGCACAGCACGGCTGAACCTGCACCATTCCTCAGCAGCCCTGCCTCTCTTCTTGTTGTGCCACTCAGTTTGGTTGTAGGAGTTACTCTCCATGGGCTGCAATCTACGCTACAGAGCTTTGCCAGCAGTGCCAATTTAAGACCTCTTTTGCCCACCCCTGGGCATTCATCCTTTACTGTTCATGTCCCGTCCTTTGAGCCCATACATGTGACTGTGGGGCTGTGCTATGAACTGGGGCTCTCAGCTTGTCTGACTTACTTGTGCATGTTTTGTTTCTCTTTGACCTTAATCAGTTAAGACATCTAGTTCGCAGAATGACTCACACGCTGCTGCACCAGCTTCACCTAAGGGGACAGATGCTGACACACAAGTCCGGGAATTGGCAGCCCTTGGGCTGCTGTTACCAGAGAGCAGGGATTTCTGCCTGTGCCTGCTGGACACTAAAGGTGTGACTGCTGCTTGTGTACATGAAAGACTTGGACCTTGAACTGATGTGTGCTGAAAGCGGCTGTAGTCATTACCAAAATATCAGCGGAAACAAGTTGTAATCAGTGCAGGCAAATCCACACCTTCAGCCAGGAATTTAATATGGCATACAAAATTTCCACCAGTACTGTGGGTGGTTTGGTCCTTACTATGGAAAGTTATAAGCATTATAGCAAAATGCTGCACTAAAAACAACAAAAAAAAAGAGTATTGTTTTTAAGCTCTAGTTTTACTCTATTATTAAATGCTGTACTTTGATTTTTGACATAGCCTGAGTAAGCCCTATTTGATACTCTGATATGGTATGTACTTTGCAAGTGTGCTGCTGGGAAATCTTAGTGCCTGTCAGGTAGTGATTTTGTAAAACCTGACAACAAGGGGAGCATTAATCTCTGTGCCAGGTAGCAGTTTCTTCTCTGACTTTCTTTCTCGGTCATGTGCAAGCGGTTTCTATTTAGCCAGAATTCCTAAACAGTCAAACCTGAATTTTTCTCACACCATACTCATAACGTACTACAAGTTGCTCAGGTGCATTTGAGAAGTATTTTGTCCTAGATTTTTGATGAATTCTTAGCTTTAAGCCACAATTTGTATGTTGATTATCTTCAGGATGTAGCAGGCTATTCAGCTCACCTCCAATTTTTTTAAACAAGGGGGCCATTCTGCTTTTCCTACCTTTTGTTTTCTACCAAACAGAAGTTTAAAACATATATATTTTAAAATTGAAATATTAGCAGGTGGATTAATTACAACAGTAGGTAAAGCTAGCACAGCAGTGATCTTTTTTTCATAATTTTCCCATAGGTATCATGTAAGATGTATGTGTCCGTGTTTGGCTGTACCTAGTATGAGCAAGAAGTTAAACAGTCCTTCAAGGCATTTATTGGCCTAATATGAAATAGCCGTAAAGTGCAAAGTATGATTTTGAGTCTAGATGTAAACTCTCAAAGAGTAATGTTGTTTGAAATCTGGACTAATTTTCTGGTGTGCATCCCTGATTTTAGAAATGCTTTGTCTAGGCAAGAGGCGATAGAAAATGTTACATGTGCTTTTAAAAATGAAAGCAGTGCTATTTAAATATTTCTCTTTTGCTTGTGTATTTCATATAGAGATTTGTGTCATAGTTTTTGGTCTTGACATATTGAAAACCACACCGTTTACATGAATTAGAGAGGCACTGTTAAGATATGCATCCAGTATTTCAGTACAGTAAAACAGAATGTGGCATGCAAGATCCTCTTAACTGAAACCATTTTAGAGTAATGCGAAGGGTAGACAGCAAGCTAAGTTTCAATAGAGTGTAAGGGTCCATTAAGCATACAATTCCTGCAGGCCTTTTTGAAACTCCAGTTAAAAAGAAGGTTTAATCATGCACATGATGTATTATGTGTAGCATAACATCGACTGTTGGTGTTTGATTTTGTTCTTAGTCTTCCATGCTATAATTTTGATACGTTAAAAATAGCTAACATGTAGCTACAATTAATTGCATTAACTGCTAAGGAAAACAAATGTTTTTGTTTTTTTAATTTAATTTTTAAAAATATATAGTGCCACATGTTAATTTTGTATCATAGAGCATCAGCTTCAGCTGGAAGATCTCATCTTCATCTTGAGAAAAAGGCAAGGAACAAGGTTCAGTGGCAATATCAAAATCAGAAATGAGATCTTTGTTGGCCTTTCCACACTGAGCAAAATTGGCAAAATCCTGTTAGATTTAGAAGAAAGTCTAGGAGCCAGAAAGATGGGCATACCCATAATGCTGTCTGTAAGGTCAGCAGATTCTCAGACAGGATGAGTTCAAGCAAATGAAGGAGTGCTTTTTGTTTATTCGCTCAGAAAACGTGTTTTCCTGGGAAAACACCTGTCTGAATCATCACATTTTCACTCATATTTCAAGAGAATTTTCTGTTTATTTTGCTTGTGCTAAGCCTATGTTTATTTTGCTTGTGCTAAGCCTATGGTGCATCTGTCTGGAGCAATCTTATGTCAACATTTGTTTTCAGGACTTGGTTGATATATGAAATAATTTAGCTCTCTCCCTTTTGTGTAAAACAAAAAATAGCAACAGCATTTTCTGTCACCATTCACACAAGTGTCTCAACCTGTGCTACAAAAAGAGTATGAAGATACTGCTGGTCACCTTAAGATCTAAAATATACATTTGCTTCCTTGGTAAGAGCTCAGCCCATGACTCCCAATAATGTGGGAGCCATCATTAGCATGATTCTGTTACCCCTTTTTTTAGCCATCACCGAAGAGAGATGAGGAAAGTAGGTACTAAAGAAAGGCAGGAGGGCTGAGGTGATTTTGCCATTCTAACTCCAACTTTGAAAGTGAAGACTTATGCAGGGAACCTGCACAGACATTAGGTCCTTTGCTGAGAGATGATGTGCTGTTATATCCAGAACCCACAGATTTAACCAGGTAGTAGATGGACAGCCTTGCACCCCTTGAGAACTTAGAAAGTGAAAGATTTGCAGGGAATATTTCCAGTGATGTCCTCCAGGCAGGCAGACCTTTAGAATGTGTGCCACTCAGTGTATGGTGCTGTCACACACGTGGTAGTAGGTGAACCTAGAAAGCCCCAAAACCTAAGGAATACGTGTTAGTAAATAAGAGGGAAAATCAGTTTTGGGGGGATACTTTTGCTAGGCTAGCTAACTAAAAATGAAAGTAGAATTACATGAATTAAGAGTCTATCCAAAACTGAAGCTCTGCAGAAGCTTCAGTTAGCCCTGGAGCAATGCTTGAGCAGTCAAGAGATGCTTGAAAGGACTTTCCAAGCTGATGCACATGAGGAGTGGTGCACTGCATTACCAGAGGATGACAACTTAAAAAAAAAAAGGCAAACTTTATTCTTGGTTAAATGTTTGCACAGTAAGAGTGCTCATACTGTAATTTGTCTGGATTTTTGAATTTCACATTTTTTTTCTGAAATGAAGTTTCTGAAGGTAGTCTTTTGTGCTCTGACAACACTGGCTGACATTGTGCAATATATAACATGAAAAAGTAATAGAATGTGTAACCATATTTTAGAAAGTGTATCAGCTTCATCCCTTCTTCCATCATAGTGCAAAGATAACTGCGAACAGCTCAGTCCACATTTGGATACACGTTTTGTGCTGGAGTTAAAGCTTCCAAGCACATAGACAGTTGATTTTTTTATGTTACCTCTCAAAGGAAGTGTTTGTATCTTTTTGAATAATTAGCTCCGCTGCAAAGAGGTCCTGAGAAGACAAGAAAAATGCTTGGTTATCTTGCTGGCTTGTGGTTCTGCAGAAAGGGGATAGTTAGGGAGAAGAGAAGGTTTGCACTTAGTCATAAGTAGTACTGGAGGCAACTAAAAGCATTAGTGTAGCTGGTTTATATGTGGGATTCCATTACCAGCAGAAACACGGAGATTCAAAAGCTGATAGTACTTTCAGAGAAATGTTACTGGGTGGAAATTCCATTCACTCCTGAGGCCCCAGAGGCACATTTCCCATTAGGGGACAAGAAAGAGGAAATTCCTGTGTGGAGGCAACACCCATTATCAAATGACACAAAAACGTGCAGATTTGAATGACATTCCGGACGATAAAAGTGAAATTTGTTTTCCTTTCTCTTATTCATTATCTTACAGTTTTTAGCTACAGTTATAGCTAAAACTATAGCATTTTTTTCAGTAAACTATGACATGAAATGCCATTTCAGAGCCTTATAAGCAAGGACAGCATAAACATTTATTTACATTTAAGGAAATCAATTGATTTAGTTTCCAACTAGCTTTAAAAATGAATTGGAGATAGATGGCTCGTCTTTTATTGTCCCTGTTATCTCAAAGGTTTTACTTCATGCAATTTTAATGTTTGCTTCTTCTCCATTGATGTATAAAGCATAAAAGTATAAAGTATAAAGCATATTGGTAGGAAGCATCTGACTAACCCGTGTTTGACAAACTTGATATAATATAATTTTCAGCAAAGAACATCTTGAAGTTGAGACCCAGCCTATAATCCTCTTGCTTCTCTCATTCTCCTTATTTATCCTTGGATGGCTGAGAATATAAACGTATTACCTTCACAGAATCACAGAAGCACAGAGTAGAGGTGGCTGCAGATCATCTGGTCCAAGCTCTTTGCTCAAGCAGGGTCACCCAGAGCAGGTTGCCCGGGGCTGTGTAGAGTCAGGTTTTGAGTATGTCCAGAGCTGGAGACTCCACAGTCCCTCTGGGCTACCTGTCCTTGTGTTCCACCACCCTCGCTGTGAAGAAATGTTTTCTTATGTTAATTCCTGTGTTTAAATTTGAGGCCATTGTCTCTCATTCTGTCACTGGGCACTCCTGAGAAGAGTCTGGCCCCATCCTCTTTTCCCATCAGATATGCATGCACGTGGATAAGAACCCCCCGAGTCTTCTCCGACCTAAACATCGCTGTCTTCAGCCTCTCCTTGGATAAGAGATGCTGTGGTCCTAGTCATCTTTGTGGCCCTAAATTCCTTATTTCTCCTTTCCTTTATCTCTTATAAGATCTGTCATGGTTTTCAGTTCTATATAAATGAATATATAAATGCTCCTATATTTTCTATATAAATGCTTCTTTCTCCCCCACACTGCAACCCCAAACAAAGAAGTGGAATTTGGAAACATAGGATTAGAAATTACTTTCTGAGTCACTTCGTCTAGTTCCCTTTTATAGGCAACCATGCAATGTCTTTCATAAAGTTATAATGTGCCATCCTAAAGCCAGCAAGGTTATTTGCCTCATTCCTCCAGCTGTAAGGCTGTTTTGGAACCTTAGTTTCTTGATGGTTATAAACTTCTAATTTACAGCCTAAATGCCTCCATAGGCACATCTTGCATCTTGAGATCTTCTCTAACTAATGTGCATGTGTTCTTTTTTCTTTAATAAATAAGCAAAATTCTTCAGTTTGCATTTCCACAGACCAGCACATGTTAGTTGTGTAATGCTTTGTATTCTTAGAAGGAAAGTTGATATACAGAAAGTATCAGGAAATTTGCTTGCTACAGTGAAACCTGCGTGATAAGATAACATTTGAAACAGAAATTAATGAAGATCCTAATTGATCTCTGCTTATTGTAAAATATGCAGATTTAAGTCACTTTACTGAGAACATCACCTTAGAGTTATATTTTTCTGGGCCAATAAGGACTATATTGAACTTCTCCTCCCACCTGGTATAAATCAACTTTTCTGACTTTACTAATATCAGATATCTAATGTTGTTTCAAAAAGTTTTCTTGTAACTTATATAAAATCATGGCTCTACACTATTCAAGCCCACCGTTATTTTAGCAAGATTTTATGAATCTAGTCTACCTTAAAACCAAGCCCTGGCAGAGCTGGCAGAGCACTAGAACTGGCTTGAGGCCTCAGCACTCAGCACAATACCAGGGGTTGGAGTAAGAGACCTTTAGTGTGGATGGTTGTAAGGTCTGGGCTTACGGGCATCTTATGTTTGAGCATGAACAACAACCTCACGCTGCATACAATATTGTCTAGCTACTTTTAGAAAGTCAGTACCCAGGGCACGATACACAGCCTGATCTTACAGTCTGTGCTATTTTTATTAATTAGTCTTCCTCATTCTAATTGTGAAAGAATTTCAGTTCAATTTGGGCCTTAAGTATACTGAATGTTTGACTTTGAAAAATCAATAAGGAATCATCATCATGAGTTAATAAATAAATAATAAGTAGCAATGAATATATTTCAATTACAAATATATAAATCTGATAATTACCAGAGGTTACCTGTTGCTCTCTTCACACTGTTCTTTTCAGCATCAGTCAGGTAAAAGACATTATCCTGGCACCACAGGTTTGAATCTTGGTAACTGACTTGGAGAGAGTGGGAAGTATTTTGATTTTTCAAGAAAGCAGCAGGTGGAAAGCGACTCGCTGGAGATGACAGTTGACTGGAAAAGTGGCTGCCTACTCTGTACCCAAATACATGCACTTTGGAGCAGCTGAAACTGAAAATGTTGACATGAAGGGCTGGAGCTTGCTTTGCTTCGTGCTATATCGTGCCATACAGCGGCGTTAGCAGCGCACAGCAAGCTGAATATCTCCTTCCAAGGCGTGCAAATGGTGTGTACAGGCTGTGCTGCATCAGATATGCTCAACGTGGTAACTGCAAAGGTGGAGAAGTCCTCAAATTGTAGCTTTTGTTCTGCAATTAGCTTATGGTTTTTCAAGCAGGAAATCAGCTTCAGGGGTGGCGGTTTTTCTGCAGCTAACAACTAACGTAGGAATTGTTTGATCTTTGCAGGTCTTAAAACTGTTTTTTTCAAAACTGTTAATTTTGTGCACAGTTAATGGAGAGAGTTTGGTATCTCTAGCTGCATGAAAATATCTCATAAAGTTATAAGTAAATGAATATAGAAGTTAATGAAACAAGAATTTCTTCACGTTCTAATAATTATTCTTTGCTCTTCGTTTAGCCATCCTGAGAGTTTGTGTTATTTATAAAAGATAGAAACCAAATGAGAGAACTGATGTACTTGTGCAGTAATATACAAATAACTTTGTTTCCTCTAAACTGTGAACAGTTGTACTTGGTTGAGGATTACAGGACTCGGGCCATTTACAGAAGCATCTAACTGGCGTGGAGGAAACTGTTTCATCTGAAAAGGGGAAGAGCAGTCCTGCAGCCAGGGCACTGGAACTCGCCGACTCTGCTCTTCTATTCCGGGCACTGGAAACGTTTCCTCTGTTGGTATGCAGTTCAGTCCTTTGGAAATGTCTCCTTTCGGCTTTTCCTTTCCATGCAAAATAGGTGCAAATGCCACAGTCTCCAAGTGCAGCATTTACCTATCTTGAGGTATTCCTTTCTCTTTTACTTTTGAAGGAATAGGGGATTATAAACATTTACTTTATAGAATTCAGTACTCATAAGAGATTGTGGCAATTTAAGAGTCAATTAAAATTGGATGAGATGTGGGAGGCTAGAATGACACGTAGTGTTTTCACCTTGACAGCCCTTCACTGGAGGTGGCACAGTAAAAAATCTTGACATATCTTGACGCCAGCGTGAATGTCTTCAAGTGGAAGGCAGGTAATTTTATTCAGATGCAGTAAGAATCTAAAGTGAATGATAGTCGTGAGACACAAAACCAGAAGAACCTTAGCCTTTCCTAGAAGAGTGCTCATCTTACATGTATTTTTAGGAGCAAAAATAATTGGCTAAAAATAAAATGAAATTAAAAATAATATATAAATAGCAGGTTAGAATTAGTCTGTGAGAATAAAGCTGTGGAAAAGGAACTAATATGGTGATTCTGAAAACTGAGGTATTTGGACTCATAAATAAAAAGAAACGGTACTGAATTCCAGGGACCACAAGTGACAGAGGAAATTTAAATATACAGTAATAGGCTCTTATCTGCCTCTGTTAGCCATGTCCACTCTTCTCGGCTTTCTTCTGAGTTGCTGCTTTCTCTTCAGGCTATCATTCAGGCTGTCATTCTAAATGTATTTAGTTCCTTTCAAATATCTTTCAAGTTTTCTTCTAAAATAATTGAAAATAGTAAATGGGGAGACTCTTATTTCCAGTCCTACAAAAAACACTTCTGCTGCCTGGAATTTTAAGTTGATCATTTGAGTAAGATTGCTGGCAGAACTGACAATAAATATGGTCGGTTCTCTGTTATTTAAGGTGATGAAGAATGAGATAACACAGCTGAATCATACATAGTATGTTCATACTTACATACATAGTGTGTTTCATATATAGCTTCGTTGGCTAAATAGAGGAACTAGAGGGTCTCTGTTTTTTGTCCCCAGCATATTCATTAACCAATCCTGATTTGTGAAAATATACTTGATGTTGAATTGTTTGAGTAAAGCTCTGTGAAGGAGGTCTCCTTTACCTATTTGCTCTTCCGTATGAGCTGGACTTGAGAGCCATTAGATGTCTTTGCGCTTATTACAAAGGAAATAGGATCAGGCCCTGTAAGAGAAACATAAGTCTAAGTCACACAGTGCCACCACGTCTGTCCAGTTAGAATTACTGATACTTTATAAAGAAGAGGTTGCATAGGTTCGTGGCCAGGCAGTGGGATTGAATTTCAAGAGACCTGTATTCTATTTTTAGCCACTGACCTCCTCAAAGAAGCCACCTCACCTGTTTGTGCCTCTTTTCCCTTATAACACATACGGTCTTGCCTATTTGGATTTCAAGTTTTTCCTAATAAGTCGTGTCTTTCACTGGATTTGTGTAGCATTTAGCACAAGGGGGCTCAAAAGCTAGCTAAGGCCCTCAGGCACACATGCACTGTGAGAGTTTGAAAGGAAATAAAAGAACAAAAAAAAAAAAAAAAAAGAAGTAACAGAAATAGCCACAGTGCAATTCTTGTCCATATGCAATTATCTTTTCTCTAGGAAGAAAAAAATGTGAATTTGTGTAAAGAAATGAGATTAAAGGCACCCCAGTGATCACACAGCTCAGGATCACACAGTAGGAAAACAAGAGTTAGAGAGGCCAGGGCTCCCGTCCCAAGCACCGGGGCACAACCCCACAACAAACAAATATGCAGCAAATCAGCATGGGATGACTAGAGGGAAAACCAGAGGAAAATCCCATGTGTGCTGTTCAGCAGAGGTTTGCCAAAGAGCAGTGCCAGGCGCTCCCAGGCTGGCGGGCGCAGCAGAGCCCTCCAGTGACACTCACGTCACCGTGCACAGGGCGGACCCGAACCGGGCGGCAGCACTGAATATTACCTACGGATTTTGTCTCTTAGTGGCGATCTACTCATGGCCAATATGTTAGAGCAGCTTATTTCTGCCTCACTGCATGCAGGAATAAAAAAACATTCACAGGAAGAAGATAGAGAACTGAGGTAAAAAGGGAACATGCGAGTGTGTGAGCTCTGTTCTCTGCTCTATTACATGGGGAAAAAATAAAAAAAAACTTCTTTGAATTTGCAGATGAAATGTAGTAACAGTTTGGTCGTATCCAACCCTAACTCTAACCCTACACGCAGCAAAACTGAGTAGAGATGTAAACTTTCTTAACAACATGAACCTCAAGCCTGTACCGAGAGGCTGATACCTTCACCTACATAGATGCCACTGCCAAGCGATCATCGTATCTAATGATCCATTACATTTGTAAATTATTGAAAATAGGAGTCTGTTGTGAAAGTAGTTTGAGACAACAACTCTGTAATGAAGCAAAATACTCCTAGTATATTCAAATCTTTTAGAACCCTTCAAACTCTGATCCTAAAAACTAAAGGACACTAATTGTGTAGGCATAGCTTTAAGCTTAAAAAGCTTTTTATGCAAGAAATTAAGTCTTCATCAAGAAAATAACTGTTGAAACCTTAATATCTTTCATTGACAACCACATCTGAAGAGCAATTTTATAGTATAATGATCCTCGTTGCATAATTTGGACAGGCTTTTGTTCTCATTTTAATTTTCCATACACAGCTTGCTCTACCATCTCTCCTTCCCACGCTGATTGAAAAGGAGAAATCCAAAGTCAAGGGAACTTACAGCAAGATTTGGATGTGGAGTTAAACTTCTAAAGATTTCAGCAGAGCTCCTAGTTCGGAGATGCTATGACACATCTGAGCAAGCCCTTGGGTGACTAATACAAAACTTGGCCAACTGCATTCCTCCGGAATTTCCACTTGAGGCACATGTACAAAACAACAACCTGAAAACTCCCCACTTAGCTTTCATCCAAAACTAGAAGGACCTAAGCATCCCAGTCTGTGAATTTTACATTCTTGAGATATCTAGATTTCTTTTTCTTTCTGCCTGCCCAGATGTGTCAACTTGGAAGGAGATGCAATTTATGTATAAAGGCAAACATGAAAATGCCTCCCTATTTTCCTTTTACTAATAAAGCTATCCAATGTTCCCTTTTCTTACGTTCTTATTTTATTTTTTGGGGATTTCCTTTAAAGTTACTATTTGAAATGACACATGTACCTTTGGATGCATCATTTTGGTTTGTATCTTCCAGTGCTCTTGAAACTAAGTAGCCTTAGACTTCATACATTCTTTTTTGCATGAGAAGTCTGCCAAGACCTGACGAATTCAATCCTTTTAGGTTATTGGAAAAGAGTGGGAAATAACCTAAAAACAGTGAATATTAACTTGATTGGCAGGGGAGGAGAATATCAGGTACAAATGGGCTACTTGATCTTGAGGACAGTTAGAATAAGGACAAATGAAAAGGCTTTGGGGTGCTCATCTTTGACATCACATCTTAAGTGTTCTCTAAATGAGGAATAGTATCAGAAGAATCTTGATTTCATTTCCACGTCCAAAATAATACCAATCTGAAGCTTTCAATTCCTCTTGAGAAAATTTAATTAATTCCTGAACTGGATTAACTGAGAACTTCAGAATGAATGAGTCTTCTCAGTAATGCAGCCTCAACAATGATTGTTCCGTTGCATCCACAACATCTCTCTTCAGAGCAGAAACACAGTCTTGGTTCAGATTTTCAAACTAACCCCTTTCCAGCTGTTTCCAACTGAAGTCAGAACTAGGAAGATAAATGTCTAGAACTATAATACACATAGACACAAAACACTTCAAAATCTTATCCAAAAACAAAGTAAACCCCAAACTATACCAAAGCATTACACTTTCCTGTGATGAGATGGGAATAATTTTTCCAGGCAGGAAATACAAACAAAATAACCTCACAATAAAAGTAACCTCACAGACCGTGGTGTCTGCTTCTATTAGCACTCTGTCTCCGTGTTTCTGTCACACAGTTGTTTTTCTAAAATTGGGGTACTTGGGTGAACTGAATTCTTGGTACAGAGAAAAATTTAACCACCCAGATTTTGTCTTCTGCCTATGAAATTTCCAGACATTCAGGGATTTATTTATTTGAAACTTCAAAACTGAAGTACTCTACAAGAAACATTCCAGAATTCTCTAAACGAGGTCTTTACTTGCCAGTAAGTTGGAAAGAAAATTAAAACTTCTGTTATTTTTTAATAACAGTTCTGAGTTCTGGATTTACAGGATATTAGGGAGAGACAATTGTGAGGAAGAAAAATTATTTCATCTTTAACTACCAAGAATCTTATAAAAGGGATGTGCTGAAAAGGGAGCTGGTCTTGAGTACAATTTAAAAATAGAGAGTGAGATAATTAGGAGGAAGAGAAGATTTTTTTTTCTCCTGAGCTCTGCTCTACACCCCTGCTTTGGAAGAAATTTTCTTTCTTTCTTTCTTTCTTTCTTTCTTTCTTTCTTTCTTTCTTTCTTTCTTTCTTTCTTTCTTTCTTTCTTTCTTTCTTTCTTTCTTTCTTTCTTTCTTTCTTTTTACCCTCTGGCTTACAGATGTGTTCTGTGTATGATACTGCATCTTTCTTCCCCTTTTTTTCCCTCTCCAAAATGGAAGTAATCATCATTTTTCTCTAGGCAGAAACCCATCCGTGAGTCAGAAGAGGCCCTTGCTGATGTGGGAAGAGGTGCCCGGCAGCAGCCAAGGCCCAGGTTTCCATGTACATTTGTGTTGTGGCAAGACACAACCACAAACCACTACGCACCGTAGTGGCAGTGTTATTGTAATTAACCTGTCTATATCATTGGATCACTTTGGTAGGTTAGACCAACTGCTTTAGGTGGAAAAACAAAACAAAACAAAAGCAGAAAGACTTTTAGGCACACAAGCCTTTTAAAAAGCATAAAATAGAATAAAGCACTACCAAATCGGAGTGAGCTACTATTGTAAATTATTGCTAGATAAATCTCTCACTTGCATTAGGATTTTAAACTATTTTTGGTCTGTATTGCCTGAAAGTAAAACCTAAACACAGAATTGCTATCCTGAATAGAAACAAAGACTGCTCTGAATATCTTCTCTGATAAGTGGTGCTGGCTAGGACACCTGAGCGGGATACAGGATTATAGATCCACCTTAGATCTACTTTTCCTGAATTACCAGTATTACCTATGGTGTCAACAAAGCACTGACTGGTGGTTCTACATACTGTATGCTAGTATTCATTGAGCTACTAAAACAACTTATAAGGTTTACTCTAATATTATTAAGCAAAAGCAAACTTTTGATTTGCCTTGTAATCAGATTTGTAAAGGCCATGCCTCACATGGAAAATAATCCAGTTTAATATTTAACAGATTTAACAGAGGTATTAGGAATATGCACTGTCAAGTGACTTACAGGACAGTGTTTTGAATTCTCTGAAGTATTTATCGGGCTTTGTGATATATTTAAGCTTTTAGGTCCTCCCTTAATTTCCCAGCTATGGCACATGTATGTTTAGGCAGTAAAACACATCATTAATTTGCAAATTACTTTAGCCTTTTACTTTCCAGATTTCCTTTAAGCACACTCTCTTTGAAACACAGAATGCAACTCCTGCCTTTCCAGTTTGACTCTTGATATCTCTCTTGCTCTTAATATTACTACCAAAGCAGAAAGCAAGCCAATTACTTCTTATATTTTTTGACTTCTAATGTAACGCTTTTGTGAGTTACTGAGAAGCTTGTCGACAGTTTTCATTCATTCTTTGCATCTTGAGACATGTAAGATGGTTTACCTTGCTTATATATTGCTTAATCTGAACCACAGTCTATGATGTCACTAAAATATACATCTATTACTGTGCTACCTAAGTATTTATGGTAATATCAGTCTGTATTTTAACTCCTTAAGTCAACTCTGGTGTTAAGTACCAGACCGGAAAGACTATGTCTTTGTTTAGACAACTTGTTCAACTCTGCATTTATTTTAAAGGAACTTTTACATACTAATATGCAGATTTAGTTTCATTGCAGAGTTTTCTGCATTGAGGAACAGCTTAATAACATTGTCTTTTTTGAGGGTATTGTAACAGCTTTACTTTTAAATTCTGGGTTTTAGGGCTGAAGACAACTTGCGAAAATAACATCTAGCTATCGAGCTACCACAGGGAAATTACCAGTTTCAGACCATTCAACCACTCAAGTATAAGAACTGAAAATGAGAAAGGACTAGAAAAGAAAAAAAAATCCTTTCTGACTAGTGCTGTTCAGGTGAAATGAAAGCGTTGTAAGTGCAAAATGTCATGCTGAGTGTCAAGAATAAACCCTCAGCTTCAGCCATGCTTGAAAACATCAAATGCTTACAACAAAAAGCCTCTAAATTGAGCTGATTTTTACCACTGTGGTATTATCAGTAGCTAAGCTGTTCTCCTTAAATTTCACATGCAGTTCTCCCAGAAAATAGGTTATCTAAAAGCAATCACATCTCTCTTCAGTGTGGTAAAAGGTAGGCTTTTTTTTTTTCCAGATTTCTCAAGCCTAAGCAACAAAATTTAAATCTTCTCTTTTTAAATCATTTTAAATCTTCTCTTTTATAATGGAGTTCCAGATGATGCATTAAAATTGAAACAAGTTCATAGTAGATTAATTTATTCTAATTAGCATTTTGAAGGCATCAGAAGTAGTGGTGGCCTTAGAAAGGTCCTGTCTTGGTTTGTCTGTCTCCATCCTAAAGAAAATATTTAAAACATTTCCTTCATGCAAACATCAGCCCATGTAAAGGCCAGACTGAAAGACACTTACACTCTTTCCCACAAGTTGTGTTTTTTTTCAGGGAGGAGTTCTTAAGAGTCCGCTCTTTCTCTATTTGGTTTTTATGTCAATTTTGAGTAGAAAAAGAGAACAAGGGTTTAGATCACAGCTCCCTCTTGTGTAACTCCTCATTAGTACAGAAACCTAAATTGGATAGTGATTTCTCAGACTAAATTATAGGAAAACCATTTCATCCCTTCAGTATTTCTTTTACCACTGGATCTTTCAGGAATATTTGTTTTTGGTGTCTTTGTACCTACAGCCGCATCTACAATCATATATGTCTCACTGTAATACTCAGTGTTTTAACTGCTGCAAAAATAAGCTAGTTTATGTTATATAATTGTATCACAGTTTATTTAGAGGTCTAAACTTTACTGAGGCCAGTTAAATCAGCCTGTTTTGCATTTGGTATTTCCCTTAAAATTGAGTACAATTTAACGCAGCAGGTTTTCTACCACTTGTACTTCTCTTCAGTGGTATTTTCATAGTACTTTCATATAACACAAACGTCTGTGTAGATAGCAGTACTTATTACAAAATTATTAATACAATGAGGCTGCATTAAAAACCACATTTAGAGGCTTGCTCAAGGGCAGAGTTGTTTTGATATTCATAATCTAAATTCTGGTGTTTTACTTAGAAGCAATGTTGTCTTCTCTGCTGATTATTGTTGTTGCTAGGTCTTTCTTAGGCGTAACTTTCTAGGATTTATGTTTTGATGGCTTTCTCCATGTCTGTTAGTCAGAGCTCTACCTAGTCAGAGCTCTACCTAGCTCCACCTCTACTTTTCGTGCCTGTGGGTGTTCAAGGTGCGAGCCCCTGTCGTGCTCCTGTTTTATCTTGGGGATGTCTCACTTCCTAAATGCCAAAATGATGTCTTTTTCTATCCCGATTTACTGCGCCAATATAACCAAGAATAACTAACATTGCGTGGCCTTCCCTCTTTGGGGGATTCAGTTTATTCACCAAACCACCAGAGTCTGCCGTTTTAATCCGAACTTTATTTGAAAGCAGGACAAACAAGGAAACACGGTCGCACGGCTCCGGGGTGAGGAAGTGAAGGAAATGGTGCTTTTTCACTGATCTTCCCGCCCTCTCCCTTCCCGGCTGCCGGTCGCCGGCGCCCTGCCCCGAGACGGGCCGCCCCAACGCCGACGCAGCTCGCGGCGCCACGTGAGGCCCTCAAGGCAACCAGCGCGGAGCCGGAGCCACGCAGCGCCGCGGACAGGCAGCGCGCCGGGCAGCCCCTAGCAGCCGTTGGGCGCCGCGGGGCCTCATTTCGAACGGCCGCGGCCCAATGAGAGGCGCGGGCGGGCGGGGCGGGCGCCGCGTTTGAGCCGGGCGGTAACGGGCGGCGGCGGTGGCAGCGCGGGGCGGGCGGGGAGCGGGGAGGCCGCCATGGTGCCCGGCAGCGTCTGAGGGGCGGCGGGAGGCGCCATGGCCGAGCAGAAGCGCAGCCTGGTGCGGCTGGCGGTGCTGCAGGAGCTGCGCGCCGCCTACGGCATCAAGGTGAAGAGCGGGAGCTGCCGCGCGGCGGCGAAGCCGGCGGCGGCCGCAGAGGTAAGGGCGGCGGCGGGGCGCGCGGCCCCGGCCTTGCCCCTCCTGCTCGCCCGGAGCCCCCGAGCCGCCCCTCGGGCGCACGCGGCAGCGCTACGGCCTGCTCCTCGTGCGGGAGCGGCTTGGCTTGGTTGTTCGTTCGCTTTTTGCGGTGCCGGCTGTTGCCCGCTGCGAAGTCATTGTGCTGCTTGCTGGGATGTGTAAGTAGTATGCGGTTTCTCCAAGCCCTCTGACTCAGAATATAGAAAATCAAGCAGAGCAAGAGGCACAGCCTTATCTATATCGTTTCTCGGTATAAAACGCGGCTCTGCACGTCTCTGTGTACTGCCTGTGCCTCGAGAGATGAAAACTGGCCCCGGGCTGCGCTGGCCTCGCGGTGCGAGCCGGGCTCCGTGCCGCGGTTGCGGCTGGAGAGGGAGCCCGCAGCCTCCAGCGGCCCGGCCCGGGCGGGGAGGGCTCAAACTGCTGATGTGTGTGCTGAAAAGTAAAAGGAATGAGGGTTTGGGCTCTTCCACACGTGGAAAAATCAACACACAAAACACACGTATCCTAAAATACTTGGACTTCGTTGAAGAACTGACTCCAAGTACCATAATGGCAGCTTGTGCTTCAGTGAAGTCTGTTCAAAGCCCTGTGGTCTCCTGGCAGAATTTAATTTATAAAGCACGGAAGGAGCCACAGTTAAGTCCCACACAGAGATCTCTGTGCAATGGTACAGCATAGACCTTTGTCAGACCATCTCCATTGCTGAGATATTACAACATTCCCTAAGTAACCCTTGCCCAACATAAGCTAAAAGAGTTGCACAAGTACGTGCCCTGGCTTGAGTTGTGAAGAGGAGAAAACAAAAGGTTGGAGTGACTTTCCTCCCCTCCGGCAAGCGCATGGACCTAGCCCGGGGCAGGAGGAGGGTGGAGAAGCTGCGAGGACTGTGAGTGCATCACAACAAAAGGGACCGGTGATAGTGCTGTGATTTACACCAAATGTAACTGCGGGAAACAACTGAGCAGGGAATTGTTTCTCACCAGCTGAAACGGGAAACAGTTGAAAATAGCGTTGGGGTTCTACTTCTGTTGTAAAAGAATGGACACTATTTTTTTTTCCAAAATGATCAAAATAAACCGTGACTTATGTTCTGTTAATTTACCGGGCTTGGACTAAGTATGAATTTTAGGTATTGAGTTTCAGGTTACTGGAAGCAGGAAGCATCATCTTGTACATAGAAACATTGTATCTTGAAGTTGTTCTTTTCTTTGCGTCTTTGGTGGCAACCTGGAATGAGCCAAGAGAAGCTTCCTGTTCTCTATAAATCCTGTTGTGCTTGTTTTCTCTAGGCTGGATTAGGCCAAAGGGAGCCTAACAAGGGGTGGTTACTGATTAACTAGTTTTTCCAAGTGATCAGCACTTTGAATTTCAGGTGTTAATGACTGCAAGTTTGCACTCTTCTCCAATAATAAAAATACAAACTTGGAATGCAAATTCTGGATGCTTATAAAACTGCCTGCCAGCTAACTATGGAACAAGTGTCTGAAGAAACTCCTTGTTTCCTGATAAGTCACAGGCAGACTCTTTTTCCTTGCTATAGTGTGGCAGAGTTATTTCTTAAACTCTCACACTTCTAATTTGTATTTAGAGCACTTCCTTAGACTTTCTTCTTGTTGTTGTTTCGTGGTGTTTTTTTGGGTTTTTGTTTAATCCTCTCTAAAACAATTCTTCATGCATCAGTTGGAAGAAGTTGTTGCTTTTTGAGTTGTTAATCAAATGTATGATATTGATTGGGTTTACCTTTTAAGAAAAATGGATTTTTGACATTTTGGAAAGTTAGATTTCAGAACAGTCTGTAAATATCCTTACTCATCTTGTGGCCTTGTAGTAAAACTGACTCCTTGTAAAATAAAATATGCAAAGCAAACTGCAAAAAACCTTTCTATTCTTTCCCAGTAATCCAGGCTGTTAATTTTAACTAGAGTCAGTATAGGCTCAGATATTTAAAGAAGATAGTGTCCCTTTGACAATGCCTTATGCTTTTCCTATCTGAAAGACTGCATTTTTTTGTCTTAATTATCCTTCAGCTTTTGCTTTGTGGGTTACGTGCATTTCTGTAAAATGTAGTTGATAATACTTCCAACCTTTGAATAACTGAACTTTATATTTTAGGGTAAAATCTTTGGAGTATCTTTTCATGCATTACCGCAGTCACTCGTGCCAGAATATGGAAGTATTCCAAGGTAAATTAATGCTGTATATTTGGATCTGTACTTTTTTTGCTCTTTGTATGGTACTGGAATTCTGTTGGAAATGGAAAACTCTTATTCTAGGCCTAGTGAAACTTGTGGGGGATACAAAGTAGTTTCTGTTGAAGGAGGAAGTTAGACCGGGGCGGATTTGGGGCCAGAGCTGCCATTCAGTTCTGTTTCTTTTACTGACTGTCATTGGGGAAGGCTGTCCTCTGTGTGTTTCTGTGTGTGTTTATCATAAGATAGTTCTAGGAAAGTGAAGCTTATTCTGAATGTGTGAAGTATGTTGTGATTCTTTCTTCAGCTTTCTTGTTGATGCCTGTGAATATTTAGAAGAACATATTCATACTGAAGGACTCTTCAGGAAGTCTGGATCTCTTGTTCGCTTAAAAGCACTGAAGGTAGCCTCTAAAGTTTTATTTTGATACGTATGTGCAGCATATATGCATAAGACTGATTTTTACTTGGCTGTCTCTATGTTTTAGCTTTTGAACTCTCTTCTGAGTAGCATTTGAGTTCCAATACTAGAAGTAGTGTGGTAATGTTATTTGCTTTAAAAATGAGAGAAGGAATCCCATTCAGAACCTGGAAAACAATTTTCCCTGCTTTATCTCCCAGGAAACTTTTCCATTTTCTGGATTGTGAGGAAAATGCTTGTAACCAAAATTGATAGCAGTTATATGTACTGGGTAGTACAGATCTTTGTAATGTCTGGAGATTTGTTTAGCAGTGTTCTCCCACAGAGATGAACAGGAGAGAACCTGTAAATTAATAATCTCTGCCCATTTGTGCCTCTTGGTAGGTACTGTAGTTAGGTAAAACATGACAAGTCTGAAATAAAAATTGGGGAAAGTTTGATGGTCGCTTCTGATATGGGCTAGACTTAAATATGTCTAAACCTAGAAACCTGGTGTGTTGAAGACTTCAAACTGTTTCTGATGAATAATTTCAGAGTAAACTGGATCAAGGTGAAAGCTGCCTCTCGACTGCGTTGCCATGTGATGTTGCAGGGCTTCTTAAGCAGTTCTTTAGAGAGCTACCAGAACCCATCCTCCCAACTTACCTGCAGGAAGGTCTCTTCAAAGCTCAGCAGCTAGGAAGTGAGAAGAAAACTGCCACTGTGCTGCTCTCGTGTTTAATGGCTGACAGAACAATTGAAGCTTTGCGGTATTTTTTCAGCTTTCTGAGAACTGTGTCCCTAAGGTCAGTAATGTACAGGGAATGCTTGTCTGGATGCTTTCTGTGAATCTTTTTTAACTTCAGACTTCCTAATTTGCCGTAGTAGTAATAGAATTCAAGCACAGTCTTTTCCTTCATTAATGCAATCTTATAAAATCTGATTATGCTGGAGACTTTTTTTGTTCTTGTTCTTTCATAGTTGTATTTCTGTTTCCTCTTTGGAAAGCAAAGGAGTAGCTGATGACGCTAACATCACCTGATTGATAATCTGCATACCTAAAACAGATGGGGATCTATAACGTGTTGCATTCAATAATGTAGTTATGTAGTTACTAACTTGGGAATGTGTGACAAACCTACTTGTTAATCTTGATGTATGAGCATGGAAGTGAGTGACTCCAGGGTCACCCTTGGTTTTGTTTCCAGTTGCATTTGGGCTATTAGTTTTTGCATTGCTCTTTGTCTGATAATTTGTTTTAAACTTTTTTCTTTCTTTCTTTCTTTCTTTCTTTCTTTTCCTGTTAAGATGCCACGAAAACAGAATGGATAGCAGCAATCTGGCAGTGATATTTGCTCCAAACTTGTTGCACTCAAGTGAAAATGAAAAGATGACAGTCAATACAGAAAAAAAAATTCGCTTGCAAGCTGCTGTTGTGCAAACACTTATTGATCATGCAAAAGAAATTGGTAAGATGGTAATGTTTATTTTAACGTCTTGTTACACATATTTGTCTGCAGCTGTTTTTTCCTCTTTTTGAAAACCTCTAAAAATATTTCTGAACTATTTCAGGACAAGTACCAGAATTTATCTCGGAGAAAATTCCTGCAATGTTGGGTATTGATGCTGTTCAGTCTACTCCCGCACTGGGGGGCCATGAGGATGGTGAAAGTGAATCTTCTAGCGAATGTAAAAGGAGGAGACAACGAAGTGTTGGAGGTAGGTATGTTTGCTGGAAACTTCAGCAATTAAAATGGACTGGTGAACTAGCAGAATAAGCTTCTGTGAAATTTCTTAGTTATTGTATAAACTTAAGTAATGATGTCAATCTATAGTGTAATGAAACTAAGGCTTTATTTCAGCATGTCTGTTTTCTGCCAAAGCACCTATTTTGCTGATATCCAGGCATATAAAGTTGAATCCTGTTGCAGAACACAAATAAATTAAGACTCTGTGTGTGTGTGTGTATATTATATGTAGACATAGGTAGTCTTGAAATAGCACTTGGATACTCAACAATTGCCTACTTTGGTAAGTTGATTCTTGAGTAAGAATATAAATGGCAGTGTTGAACTGGAGGATGGATGCTAAGTTGGACACTATTCTTGTGCAAACTAAACAATGTGTTACGTGACACTCTTGAATATCTTGCAGTATGAGTTTGTCAAAATTCTGCAATCAGTGTACAAGATAAAGTCTGGGGAGAGTCACAGTGGACTTTACATGTCTTTTTCATATATGCAGCTTAGAACTATAAGGGAAAAGTTCTTGTAAATCCAGAGCATTCACTTCTAATTATTTTCAAAACATAATTTTGTCCATTTTCATATATAAGTATGAAATGATGTTACTAAGATTTGAAATAATGTGTACTGGTATACTTCTATAAAATCATGCAAGTGGAACACTCGTTTAGTAGAACTTAGTTTTAACTGATCTGTGTTTTTTTTTCTCCAAACAGTTTTACAGAATTGCAACACAGAGTTGCATTTGATTTGTGAACTTTAATTTCTAAAAAGCTCTGGTGAAACTAGTGCATTATTATGGTTCATATTCAGCCAGAGTATCATCTTGGTGTGATGTGCTTGCCACTTTTTGAGGAAGGGGCATTCTCTTGGAGTTGCCAAGCAGCAGGTTGATTTGCCTGCAGCATATCAGAAGGCATATGGCTTAAAATAACCAGTAAAACTTCCTACAAAAGACTTACGTCTTTGCATGAATTGTGTTCTTGAGGAATATACATATATATATATCTTTTTCCTGATATTGTGAGAGTGGTATGCTCAGAAAATCTGGAATATGGAATGGTTGTTTTATCTAAACAACTGTTTTGACTGAATTGCTCTATTTCTTTCTGAAAGAATAAGAGTTAATTTTAGTTAAAAATAGAGCAAGACTAACTTTAAATATTTAAACATGATTGCTTGGTGTCTTGCATTTCAGATTTTGTTAGTGGGGCATTGAATAAATTTAAATCTAACAGAACACCCTCCACTACACCTCAGCAAGACAGAAGTGGTAGGTATTGGTGCCTTCGTACTAAATAGAGACCATGCAGTATCTTTGGGATTTGTAGACTATATTCAAAAAAAGTTTGAAACTTCATCAGTGAATTGCAGATAAATGATTTGGTTTCCAGTTTTGAATATAGCTACACTTTTATTGAGGATACTGCATTTATTGCTTCTGCAGCTGCCATCACTGCAGCAGTGGGCTGAGCAGCTCTAGGGTTAGAAACTAAGCTTTTGCTTTTTAACTAATGCACACTAAAGCTTTAGTGCAGTAGGACAGCATTTTACCTGATGAGAAGGAATTTGCTAAAACTGAATTTCTTTTGCTTTTTCTGTCCCTTAAACTTGCAGATGATTGTCCTTAGTGCGCTTTTTCTTAATAGTTATATTGTCTTGCACAAGTATGTAGTTTTGGATTATCTTTTCTGGGATGCTAACTTGGAAATACGGGAAATAGCCCAAAAAGTTAAATTGATTGTGCCTTGTGTTTAAAATGCATGCACTGTAATTAAGACTTTACAAGAACTCTTTACTTGTTCACGGGAGGGAGGAACAGGACCCTAAAGGCAGTCTGTAATAACAGTTTAAAAGGAGAATTCTACCTGAATCTAAGTTTAATAATTTTCTTAATTGCAGTCCTTTCGTCGGTGACTCCAGTGGTTCTTACTCCCAGTACCAAACGTAAGCTTCCATCGGATTGCTCTCAGGGCTTGTCTAGCAAGAAGAGGCGCTCATTTAAGCATAGCTTTGCTTTTGAGTTGTTACCAAGTAGCATTTTTAACAGCAGCTCAACACCAGCATCAGGTACAGTGCCTTTATTTTTTCTGTGCTGCTCAAAGTGATTACTTTTGGGTTTGTTTTTCTGATTTAAACATACAATATTTTGAGTTTTCTGTGCCGCCTTAAGTGCTTCTTATACTGCTTTCCTGTCTGAGTAAATATTCTTCTGGTTTTATGTTCATTGGTGACTGTCATGTCCAAAAATGTTGTGTGAAATTCCCCCAAAGGGAATTATTTTGGGAACACTCATTACCCCTCTCAATTCTGCAGTTAGGATGTCTTTTGATCTTTTCTAATCCCTTTGCTTCTTCCTCCCTGTATCCAGTGTGTGCTTTTATTTTTGTCTTTATAAACAAATCCATCAAGACTACCTTTGTTTCTAACATTTTAACTACTGCAACATTCTTCTCTCTTGTAAATACATGAATGACTGGTCTTGGGTCACATTTCATTCCAGTTACTTCAGAACTCTTTTAAAGGTTCTTTTGTGAATCCAGTCACATCTGGATCTTCTAGAATGTCAAGTAACTTCAGGCTTCTATAGAAAAAGCATTATCCTGTTCTTTTTGTTGAACTCATTACTGATACCCCCTCATTTTCTCAGTGCTTCTAGCTCTCAGCTTCTTGCACGGATCATATTTTATTTGATTTCTTATTATACTGCCACTGTAAAATTTCTGAGTTAAAACTTGTAGATTGGTTGTGTTGGTTCTTCCTAAATCTTTTCCTATCTCATGTGAATTGTATGAAATTGCCCGATTTTTTCTTAAAGAAATCACTTCAAGCTCATTATGAGATTCTTGCATTTAGGGGTAAATACATCGAAGCAGTGGCATCCTGTAACAATGATAGTAACGCATCTGTTTGCTTAGTCGAGAAATAGAATAGCACCTCTTCCATTTATCACTATTTTAATTGCTCTAGCTAAATATCTTAGATAAGAGTGGTTATGCTGCATATTGTGAACAATATCAAGACTGTATTTAAATTTTCTTCATGAAGTTCTTGAATTTACAAAACTGATTTGATGACAGTAGAAACTTAATTGGAAGAGTGACATCATTAGCATGCTTGTACATTTGTCAGAAGTATCTTCTTGGTTTGCAACCAACTGCTTCTATAGATGCTACGAGCACCTATAAATTATTACATTAATATTTAATAAAAATGGGAGTCCAGTCACATCAAGAAAAGGCAAAATCTGCTCTGTATAAACTTTTCTCTGTTTTACTGCTAAGAATGACTTATCAGAGAATGTGCTTGTTTAAAAAGTTTGATTATAATCTAAACTTATGAGTAATTTTTTTTCCTACAGTTCAGTTTGATGCAAGTCCTTGTGTTTCTCTTGAATCGTCTCAAAACTCGCTCTCTCCTTCAACTGTTGGTGAGAATCATCTGCCCAGTACAGGAAACAGAAGAACTAAAAGACATGCAAGCAGTAAACTGTACAGGTAATTTGTTTATGTTTGCAGAAACTAAAGATAAATTGAAGAGAATTCTATATAGTTGGACTAATGATGTGTAAAGTCTGATTCTTTAAAAATGATCTTTCTTGGTGTTTAAAAGAGCCTGACTTTTTAGTCTTAAAAAAAAAAAATCCCAATGTGACTCTAGTGTAGCTTCACCAGGTGATTTTAGTGCAATGGCTTTAAAGAAACCTTCCTGTCCCTACTAAAGCTTGTCACAAAGACTATAGCAGATCTCAAACTAGAGGAAATAACCGGTGTCGGGATGTTTACAATTTCACTGTATTGCTTTTTAGTTTGTTTTTTTCTCTGTGTGTCACTTCTTCATTTCCCTTTTTCCCTCTAGGGCTGAATCAGGAAAAACAGGTTGCTTTTCTCCAAAGATTAGCCGAAAAGAAATGGTTCGTAGGTCCTTACGCCTTAAGTTTGGTTTGGGGAGGAGCAACAGAGACATAGTAAGTAGGCTGCTTCTATAGCATTCTTGTTGCTTAAGTGCAGGCTTAATACTTGGGAACCGCTTTTCAGTGGCGAGAAGAACCAGTTTTGATAATAGATTGGTGGTTTTGGATCACAGCTGGACCAGCTACTGAAGCTCTAGGCTTACTTTCCTAACAGTTACTGTTCAACTTGGGCTCAGGAAGTCAGAAACTGTCAGGTATTGCAGAGCACATGCATGTATCCAGTGTATTTGTGCTGCTGCAAGTGTGCCCTGCAGCAGATTTGCACTTCCCTATCTAGGTCTACAGCGTGATCATGGAAGATGAAGGGATGGCTAGGGAAAGGCTACTATGGCTATGACTTGTCTAGTCTTTTCCTGACCATTTTTCCCAGGTGCTCTATTATGTAAAATCTTTTGCAAATGAGATTCTCAACCTGAGTTTAAAGAATAATGCCTTTGGTCCTTTCCAGAATATCGCGTCAGGATGTGCGGTTGGTAATAGATCCGAAAACATTGGGAGGCGTCTTGCAGGGCAACAAGACTTGGAAAGCAGAGATGAATGTGCAAAAAGAGATATACTCTTCAGCCCATATATCAGTGAAAAATTCTCCAAGAAAGGTGAACATGTGACAAGTTATAATAAATGGGAAAAGTTTTTGATTTAATGAAGGAGCTGCAAGAAGGCGTCAGATGAATTAAGTTAAAGGTGTTTCTAGTGAGAAGGGCAAGAGTTGATGGAACAATAGCAGTGGTTCCTGGGTTGGGGAAGGGTTACTTAGTACAGGCCTGCAGGATGTTTGCATTTTTGGTAGTTATCTTCCTATTTTATCTAGATAAGATACATGATTTCAGTTTTTGATATTGTAACTCTTTTTCACATCCCTGAAACTTAAGGGAATGATAGTACCTTAAAATCAGTGCTGCTTAGATGATTAGGTTATTTTTAGTAAGGATTTTGTCTTTCATCAATAATTTCCTTACCCATTTTCTAATCACAATATTCTTAAATATTGTGAAATTTCTTTTAAGGTTCAAAGAACGTAAGCAAGTCGGAAGAAAACTTGTTAACTCCAAAGTGTCATGATAAAGTAGTTTATCGAATGTCTTGGAATAGTCCTGCTGTTACAGATGCTCAGGAGATCAGCAGCAATGAGAGAAGTCTGACAGGACACTGGGAAGCTGGAGTTGGTTCTTCTGAATCTGTCTTTGTAGCTGGAAAGTCATCAACTGTGGATCTGAATTCACCTGAAACTACTGAAAATAAACAAGACAACAGCTTAAAACTCTTCCTATGTGAGGAAGAAAATGTGGCTACAGAAACGTTACTGAAAGTTAAGGAAGCTTTTTCTGTATCTGGAAACAATCTGCAGGATATGATAACTGATACAAAGTCTTCCTTGTTAGATGTTACAGAAGAAACATTAAGTGAAACCCTGTGCCTTACAGGGTTTAGTCCGGAGGAAGAAAAGCTGACTGAAACAAGTTTAGCAAATACAGAATGCAGACAGTTGATGGAGCAGGTTAATCAATCCTATGCTGCTGATAGACAAGAATCAAGAGAAGATGAATCTAAAGTTTTGGAGAAGAGATTCCAAAGTTGCATTGAGATTGAACTTCAGGTCCACAAACAAGACACAAAATGTGTAAAAGAACTTACTGTCCCTCAAGGAACGGCAAGTGAAGACGAGTTGACTTTTCAGAACAGTTCCTTAAAAGATGGCTTGAACAAAACAGATTCCTCTGGGGAAAAAGAGGAAATAAAATTAACACCCACCGGAGTGGCTGAAAACTGTACTGTAAAATGCTGTAATTTAGAAGAAGCTACTGCTAAACCTTCTGGAGCAGTACAGCTTCCTATTTCACAGCTACATAAATCAGGAAATGAACTCAGCAACGAGTGCTTGCAGGTTGAAAATTCAGATAAAATTTTAACTAAAACAGCAGCCGTTTCTGATCATGGAAAGGTTTCTGACCACATACAGTGGTTCAACAAACTTTCATTAAACGATCCGAGTTCTGCAAGCAAAACGAAGCCGCCTCTCAAGTTTCAGCGTACCCCTGTGCGGCAGTCGGTGAGAAGAATGAATTCCTTATTGGAGGCCAACAGGCCAGCTGCGAGCGGTCGGCTAGTCCAGCCCAGTGATGTTGGCTCGCCTCTTGTGAAGTCTTTGAGCTATGATTCTGCACTGTCTTCCTGCACAGAACAGCCCTCCAAGAGTTGCCCAGGTTTGTCCCTCAGGAATGAAGGTGCAAGTGACCAAGTTTCTACATCCCATAAGCAGCTAGACTTGACATCCAAATCATGTTGCAGACAGTTAAATCCACTAGAGAAGCCTGATCTTTCTGTAAGAACTGATGGAATCTACAAACAGAATATAACTGTTAATCTGTCCAAATCTGTTTTAGAAGACGTGACCAATCATGAAGCAGTGAAGTCTAGCATGAAAGTAAATGCAGGTACAAATATTCCAGGTGCTGTGCCAGAAAAATGCACCATCACAAAAAACCCTCTGGGAAAAGAGAAGATTCGTTATAGAGGCTCTCCAAAGAATCCAATATCTAAAGTGAAACTCCTACCAGCTATGAAACCAGTGGACTTATAGGATTAAACAGGGGGCTAAGTGGCTAATGAGAATGGTTAAACTTCTTGTGTGTGTGTGTGAATTCTTATGTTCTTTTTTTTTAATTACAAGTCATGGGGTTGCACAAGTTGCAATGTCTGTTCTATGTTGATTTTTTAAAGTTTTTTATAGATGCTTGTCTTTTTAAACGGATATGACTTTTACAGATGTTAGCATTCGCTAAGGATCTGTTGGATACCTTCTTAAACCTGCATATCCCCAAACCAAATTTAAATTTAAATCTAAATGCAGCATTTATACAAAATATCATTAACTTTTTCCCCACAAATCAACAGATATCTGAAAATAGATATCTTAATGCTGAGTATAGCTGTGTTTAAACTTATTCTGTGTTTTGTAAGTGTCTTTTAGCCCTACCTAGATATTTAAGTTAGACCTCATACCATCTCTACTACTTTTGAGACCATGACTTTTATTTTTTTATTGGAGTAAGCTGGAAGCATATCCTTTTTGAGAGGATAAACAAATCATATTTTGCCATGCATGCGTTTTAGAAATCCATTACAACGTATGGGACAATATGTAGCTGAAATGCAGTGTAGTGAAATAGAGAAAAGCAAGTCTTACATTCCTCTGACAACTGACATTCCTTAATGTGTATGAAGTGTCTTCAGTTGTCGGTAGTAAAATGTTTTATCTTGATATGAGAAGCTGGTCTTAACTTATTTTTAGAGTAATAGAATAGTGCTAACTAGGTGGTGCAGGAATGCAGATTTTCAGATGCTGATTATGTTGCTGGAGACAAATGTAAAAAGCCATACTGTGTTTAAAAGTTGATTTGCACAAGCAAATGTTTACATCTCAATTAACTGTTTGTCATTGGTTGTAAAATTATTTAAGAGTAAACACTTGAAATTGTTCATTAGCTTTCTGTCAAATTGCTGCTTGGCAAGATGCAAGAGCTGAAAGCACTGGATGCTCGTGGTTTTAATAAAACCATTGTTTTTGTTCCTTCTCTGTCACCATTCGTTTCCAGGGACCTAAAAATTTAGCTTATAGCCTTGCAGAAGACTGAGAATGGGACATTAGTAAGTAAAAATCTTTGAGAAATAATTCTGCTATGAGGCTTCAGTTTTGTTGTCTTAAAGTTTGAGTCTTAATTAGCAAAATCACAGCACAAAACAAATATTTTAATGGGCCCTAGGCTTCTGAAATGCTGGAGTGATGTCTCTTTGGACGAGCTTGCTTGCTGTTCCTTTCCTTCCCCGTATTCCCAGGGGTACTGTGTGAGCTGTTTCATTGCAGTGACCCTGGTCCTGAACTACCCCCTGTTACTGCTGCATGATTTAGGTGCAGCATGAGGGAGAGCTGAGGAGCAGCAGGAGGTAAGGAAGCACTAACCTGGCTGCACAGGCCTGTTTCTTACAGCGAAGGACTGGGTGAGGCTTCACTGCCATCCGAGGAAGAGGCAGCTTCTCCCCGAGCTCTGCTGCTGCCTTCTGCTCTCAGCAGGTGCTGGCAGGTCCCTCAGGAGGCTGAATTCGTGTCCTAGGGCGCCCTGCTTCCCATCCTCACGCAAGGGGCATGGACTGAGCCAGGCAACTGCCAGCAGCCACGGCTGATGCAGGGCAGGAGGGACGAGATGGAAATAGGGCGGAAGGAGATGAAGCAAATGTGAGAAATGGGAACAAGCTCTTGTTTCTTTGCTCAGCTGTGAGCTGTTATGTCACCCTCTGCTTGAAAGAGGGAGACATGAGATTGCTTTTTCCATCTATGTACCAGGTATTTTTCATATTAATGAGACTTGAATGTTTCTAGAGCTAGGATGGAACACCTGCTATTATGGGAAGAGCTCTCTGGATCAGGGTTTTATAATAGGGATTATTCTGGATGCCATCCTCCTTAGTCATGAAGATTTATTAGAAATACTTGTGCTTTGTGACTTGGGTTGTCTTTGATCCCAAGCATTATTAAATGTTGCTATAGTTCGAAATACTGAAAGATATCTTCATGCAACACAAAGGCCTCACAGCCCTTTGCATATATCTAATGGGAACAATCCCTTTGCTGCTGATCTGTTTCTTACAGCTTACAAGAATTGGCATCCCAGAAGCTTTTAAATTCATGGGATTAGTTATTTGGGAAGTGGGAACTGCAGTGGAAATGTCCCTTTGTTGGAGGAGCCACGAACACTGCTGGTCTGGAGTGCCTGTGCGTGAGGAGTGGCAGCTCGCTGGTGGTCAAATGTCTCAGCTAGCTCCTGCTTCCCGAGCATGGGCAAAGCTAGCGAGAAAGGGGCTAAAGGATCTGGGAAGCTTTAAAACAGGTGAACTGCTCTATGAGGGAGATACAGTAAAGGCCTCTGACCTTCCCTAGGAGAAGCTCTGGGGTTAGGAGGCAGAACCTGTGGGAAGCCAAAATCAAACCAAGGTGATCTGCAAAGCAAAGGGAGCTGTGGCCTCTCTCCTTATTGGGTTCAAAGCAACCTCTAGATAAACCTATGTGTACATAAAATTCAATCATGTCTGAGCAAGGGGTGAGAAATTCTGGCTGCCCCTTCACAGTCCAGCTTAGTCCTCTAAGCTGCAGAGATGTGAGATACTCCAAAAGCAGGGGCCAGAGTGGGCTCGAGGTGAAGAGCAGCTCTGTTTCTGGGGCTTTCCAGGGGTTTTCTTGTATCCCGAGAGGAGTGTTTCACGTTGATGGTAGTAGCGGTTACCAAATTACATAAAATAGGTTATAGAAGTTATTGCTTTGCCAAGTGCTCTACAGTAAGTGATCGGCTCCCCTTAGTGAGGGCCTTTCACAGGCTCATGGGGTTTATTTGCTTCGTTTCCTCACCCCTCTGCCCTGGGAACCTTCCTGTGCATCGCGGGAAACAGGGAGCCCTGCTCCTGTCCCCGCGGGAAGGTGGCCTCGTTCTTGTCCCTGTGGGAGCCTGTGCTTGCGCGGCACCCTCACCCATCGATGAGAGAGAAAAAAGCATGAGAGAAAAAGGACGATGGGAGAAAAAGCATCATCCAGGAGAGATGGTCATGGCTGTAGGCGTGAGTAACATCTTTCGGTCAGGCTGTTGGTCTAGCAGCAGCTTCCTGGTTATTTTTAGACTATGATATCCAGCTGAACCCTGGGGTGCTGAAGAGCCCATCCAACCCCGGCTTTGTATGACCCCGTTTATCCCATTATTTTTTTTTTAACTAAGTACCGTGACAAGGAGCCTGCGCAGGGCCGAGCGCTGCCGGCCGGGGGGCGGAGGGGGGGAGGCCTCGGTCCCCGCGGCGGAGGCGGCCGTCACCGCCGCCTCGGGGCTGCGGCTGCGCGCGGCGACTGCGCGGGCGCGGAGCGGCGCGGGCGGCGCGCGGTGAGTGCGGCGGGGACGGGGGCGGCTCGGGGGCGAGCTGCAGCTTTGGGGGGCGCCGTCCCGCGCGTTTGCGGTGAGCGGAACTGGGTTACACAGGGAGAGGAAAAAACGGTTTATTTTTCCCCTTAAAAAAGCTCCCGAGATGGTGGGTTCAGCCCGGTCGCAGGTAGGTGCCTCCTGCAGCAGGAGGAGGCAGGGGTGCGGGGCGTCAGTGGCGGAGAGTGTTTTCAGCCCTGCCTGTAAGAGGATTATTTTTTTTTTCTTTCCCCGCTGTTTTTGCCCTGAGCGCATCCTGGGAGGTGGTGCTCACGGTGGAGCATCCTTAAATGGCTGATCCTGGAAAAGCAGGGAGATGAGAAAATGGAGCGGGTGGGGGGTTATCTGTTTGCGGGGGAGGGAATGGATGCATGGGTATATGTATGCATAATTCTATGGCATGAAGGGAAAACAAGCTGTCGGGAATGATCACCCAATTAAAATTCAGGCTTGTAAAATGAATAGGAAAAAAAAATGAGGTTATCGGCTTTTGTGCCCACGTTAATTACAACAGAGCAAACATTTAGTGAAAGGCTTCCAAGGGGAGCAAACGAAAGCTAGTTGTTGCAGGTGGGGAAGCTGATGCCCGGATTGCGTATAACATCCTAAGAGAGGAACAGTAACGTTATTCAGCTCCTTTAGTGGTTTCTGGTGCTTCATTTCTAAGTGCAGGAATATAGCTTGGAAAATAGCTTGAGCCCGAAGAGTTCTCTGTGTTCAACCCATACTTGTCTAAAACAAGATATTAAATGGGGTGGAGGGAGACGTGTTTCATTAAGTGAGGCAGCGGATCTATTTGTTTGAAGGGGCTGGTTCCTGGATGCTGTGAGCAAATGCGAATGGCCCGGAGGGATCTCGGAAACCTCCTCCTGTTCCCCTACCTTTTCGACAGCAAGAGCCTCCCTGCTCCGATTCCTCCCACCCCGCGCCTTTCCCGCAGACCCCAGGAGCTCGGGTGCGTTTATCGCAGCAAGACCAGCCGAGCTATTTCCAGAGCCTTTCCTGCTGTCATTTATCACCAGATTCTTTCCTTCTTCGCAGGTGACCAGAATGGCAACTCCTTTGCTTTGCAACGTGGCGCTTCTGCTGCTGCTTGGATTGGCCTCAGCCTTTAGCCACAGCTCTCGGAGCCCCGATAAGGTTTCTGAAGCAGATATCCAGAGGCTCCTCCATGGAGTGATGGAGCAGCTGGGTATTGCCAGACCCCGAGTGGAGTATCCAGCACACCAGGCCATGAACCTGGTGGGTCCGCAGAGCATTGAAGGTAGTTGACTTAAACTTTGGATTATACTGAATGTATCAGTAATTTGGTAATTCTTAGCCTGCAGATAATTGTTGTGAGCGTGTGTCTGAAATTATGGGGTTCTTTACCTTGTTTTTGCCTGCTGCTTGTTTTAAAATCCTCATCCTTTCTTTACTGTCCTTTAAATAATGATTCTGGCACAAGAAGTGGTGATATTTGGAAAAAATGGTTCTTAGTAAAAGTTATGTTGTCCTAGAAATGTCTCAAAATGGCTTTGTACAAAATCTCTCTCCTGTGTTATGTTTATATACAGTATGCTGTAGCAGCGGACAGTCCACTTACCTCTTTGTTGGTATAAAACAAACATGAGCTGTAGAGCTGAAACGCCATGGATTTTTGGAAATATTTGTGAACTAGAAGAACTCGAAAAATGCTCTTGTGCAAGAGGAGAGGGGATTATGCAGGGGGCTCTACCTGTGTGCCCCAGGACACTGCAGCTCACTGTGGGAAAGGATCAGAGATCCTGCACGCAGTGGGAAGCTCATGGGTGCAATGTTGTTTGAATTGTAATGTACTAGCTTTTATTTTGAGAATTTAGTGAATGGTTGAACGTACATAATACTGAATGTATCATTTAATGTGCAAACATCGAAAACAGCAGGGAATTCCAAATCTTTCTCACAGTATAACCAGTCTCTCACAGCATACCATGTCTTTAAAGCTCGTGCTGAGTCCTCGTTCTTCACTTGGTCTGCATTTGGAGTTAAAGAATGTCATAGTCAAAGATAAAAACGCCTTAAAGGCAGCTTTAGGAGAGAAATAAAACTGAATATGCATTTATGTAAGATAACTGTTGACCTAAGCTTACATTTTTACTAGAGAAGTGTTCTTAGATACATCGTTATTCTGCAGCCTTAAGTGGCAGTGATTAGGCTTAAATTGGTCTGCACCTTTTCTTGCCTGTTGAGTGTCATGACTCAAGAGTGTGTAAGTTAGCAGAGACTGGCAGAGGTAGGTAGGCTGACTCGCCTGCTCCTTCTTTTTCCATACTTTTTTATTACCCCTACAAGTGTAAGGAATAACAGGTTTCTGATCCTTGAGTTTTTATCTTTTTGAAAGCAGAGAAATTGCATGTTAGCCTTTAATGAAAAGATGAGGAAATCTGGACCTCTAACAAAGAAATATTTCATCTCAGCTGTTTGCCATTACTATTTAATTACAGTGATAGCAAAAACAGATTAAGAATTTCTTCTCTTAAATCTTGAAACTCTTCTGGTGCCTGTGAACTAGAATAATACTAGTTTCCAGTCAGCCCTACAACTTACCACAAAAAAAAAAGGATGGGCTAACCTTTGACTTTTTTTTTCCTTTTTTTTCTCCTTTTTTTTTTTAATAAAGTGCTCATATATAGATATCTCTTCTTTGGATATAACAGATTAAAACTGAAAGGGAGTAATTTCACTTTAAAAATTACATTTAACATTCATCCTTTGATCAGCTGTGGATGACTTTATTTTAAGTGTACGACAGTTATTTAACATTTTATTGAGAACTCTCTACAAAAGTGAAACTTGAGATAAACGATATCAAGCAGTGTTAAAATAGACATGCAAATCAGATCTTCATGTCAGATATTTCTTCTTGCAAAGTCTTCTAGGTTTTTCAGATAAAGATCACTTACTCTTTCCTTGGTTTCAGTGGTGACGGGTATATATGCCTACATGCAGATATCTCTTAACATGTCAGGTTAGAGACTTAAGCTCACAAAAAATTTTGAAAAAGTTATTTGCAGCTGCTTTGTTTACAATTCCAAACTTAATTTGATCTCTTGTATAATACTGTATAATATATAATACTGAAACAATTTAAAAACATATAATTTGGTAAGTTTTGCTCCATTAGTTTGTTTTTAAATGTACACCATGAATTACAGTATAGCTAATTCAGGAAAGTCAGCATTGCATTCGCCACCAGCAATTTTAACTACATTGTAAAAGACTTCAGAGTTTAATATACTGGTTGCCAGTATATGCCAAGATATTACATACCAACAAGTATCTAACACTTGTTGCTTTGGCTTATTGTTATGTGTGCTAAAATTTGAGGAAAAAATATACAAGTTCTGCTTGTAGTAAGTGTCAGTGCATTCGAAACAGAATTGATGACAAAGAACAGCAAAATGTTATTTAAAATAGCCTGCTTTTATGAGAGGTTTCTATGTATTAACTTATGCATGCAGGTGTCTGCCTGCAAAATTGCATTTTGGCCCTGCGCTCTGCCCGCTCATTACTGTCTTTCCAAGCCTCTGGCATTGCTGACCCCCGAGCAGCTCCAGGCTGCTGACGGTTCCTAAACAAAATGAAATGGGAAATGGAGTTGAGCGGAGCCCTTGCCCTCTGGAGAGGGATGAGGGCAGGAGGCACCTGAGCCCGACTCCCCCGAGGCCTTGCCATGAAGTGCGGTTCTCACTGCTGCTGAAATACTGTGTTCTTCTTGATCTCCCTCATTTTGTTTGGGGCTTTGGATCTTATTCTCTGTGAAACGGTTGCATTTAGAATTAGAACCAGAATCTTCTCTCATCGTGTTTGTGCTGAACCTGTGCTGAACTCGTGCAGCCTGCTTGTGTCCCAGCTGCTGCTTGGCCAAGGCACCAGGAGACAACTGAGCAGCACAAGACACAGGTCACGGGCTGTTATGTTTAAGCAAAGAAGCCCGTGTCCGCAGCACAATAAAATTTTCTATGGACTGGTGGAGACGGGACTTGTAACTAACACTTTAGTCTTCAGTTTGAGTGGAAAGGCAGGGTTTGGAACAAACTGAGGCGAAATAGTGGTTTTTTCTTATTAGAAATAATCACAGCAAAGTGTTCATTGCTCACTACTTCCTTGAGGGTCTATCTTAACAGGGGAGTTTTTGTTGGTTTTTTTTTTTTTTTTGATTTGCTATTTTCCGTAAAAGGAGTGGAGTGTGAAGTTGCGTATGAAAATCTCAGATTTATGAGAAATTCTGAGCTGCCAATAGTGTTGGTTTCCGTCCATTTTCCAGAACATAGCTTGCAACTCATGTAGACACTTCAAACCTGGTTCATGTGCCTGTGCCAGCTCCTCATCACCCTGTCACTGTTTGGGCATGCATCTGCTTTCCATTTTGACCAGATGTTGTATCTCAGAATAAGAAACATTAACAATTAAGTATTTCTCTACAGAAAAATTGTTTTGAACAGAATGTTTTCCTTACCACTTTTGGGGGAGTCAAAAGTTGCCCAAATAGATTTGCTGTGGATCTGGAGCGATGTTGGAAGTGTGGGTGCCACCAGCCCCACCAGAGCCAGGATTCCAGCAGTGCCACCGAATTTTGAAAAGGTCGAGATTTCATCAAGAATAGTTTTAGAATGTGGTGCTGTCAAGAAGAGATAAGTTCTGGAGCTTTGGATTTTATTAAAACAAGAAAAAAAAAAAAAAGAAGAAAAAAAAGAAAAGCTGAGATAATATTGTCGTGTTTATACTAACTGCTTTATTCTTGTGAAATGTTTGCAGATTTCTGAGTGATTATTATAACAAACTTTTTCCAGCTGAATAAAATCATAATTTTACACATAACAAAAATACTATTGCTGTTAGTTCACAAGCAGATTTCCTAATTACACCCTTTTTCCATCTCTGCTATCTTCATCTTTTCAAATAATAATCATCACTTTTTGACTTAAGATGTGAACAGCCAGTCTGAATGTATTGCAACAACCTCCAAATCTTTTTTATTTTTTTTCTCTCCAAAAACGTTTAGGGCTGTCTAGGCAGGAGTCAGCTGAGCGCACACACACTTGCTGTTTACCACATGCAGCCGCTGAAAGATGGACACTCCCAAAGAAATGTATTTACCCAGCGTGTGTTCTCTTTCCTGAGTGATCACTTAGCTTTGTTCTTGATGCACAGGACAAAAATGTGTGGCTTACTCATTGAAGGGAGATGTCACTGCTTCTGCTTATGTTAGAGGCTTTAGATTGCTACTTTCTGTTTCTACTTTCATTTCCTTCCCTTTGCATTTGTCAGTTTACCTGTGTGTTACATCAGGGCAGTCTGTAAAATAGGAATATTCCTGTGCACTGCAGCCAGCTGATGGTGCATCGCGTGTGTAAGCACAGCAGACACCGAGCTCAACCTACCTGATCAGGGAGGGGTTGGAAAAAAAGGCACAATAATGAGTTCTCTGTTAGTAATGGAGTTGCTTTAGTTGTTTTTTTATTTGTTACTAAAATACCGTGCAAGTACTGCTGTGCCATCTTCATGTATCCCACTGAGAACAACACGGTTGAAGCTGTTAAGAGGGAACAAAATGCAGTAAAACAGTATAATATGCTTTATGAAAGATGCAACATAGATGTTAAATGGACCAATGCCTTCAGCACTGCAAAACCATAGAAACTGGGATTTTCGGCCTGACAAGATGTTTATGAAGAAGGGAGTTACATGTTTCTTTTTGCATGGAAATACTATAATTTACAGGTGTTAAATTTGTGCAACCATTTGCTTTCTGAGCTTCCGTTGTACCATGTGGAGGAGAGCAGTAAAATCTTGCTTTAGACACATGAGGGCAGCAGCAGCTCGCCTCGGGCCATTTAAAGCCTTATTTCTTGGTTCTAAAAAGTCTTATTTTATTTTTGAAAACATTGCCTGCTTACAATTCCTTGGGAAAGCATTTTTGCTTCCCTTATAATTCAGTCCTCCAAAAAATATCTCGGGATTTTTTGGCCTGATTTGGTTGGTTTTTTTATGTGTTTGCTTGTTTGTTTTAGCATGTTTTAAAGGAAGCTGTGGTTGACATAGGTGCTGGCATGACAGCCCAGAGACTCTAAAGCTTTCAGCCTTCAGAAAGGCTTAGTGCTGCCAACCTGAATGGAAGCATTAAATAATGTCCCTTAAATCCTGCCCGGATCATTTGTAGAAAGGAAGCAAAAATGGTGCCTCGTTCAGGAAGGTTGGCCCTCCTGCAGAGGCTGCTGCCCAAAGGAAGACGTTTAGTTTGGTTTGGAGGGAAGCAGAGACCTGCTCACCTTTTAGAAGAAGGCAGTTACAGCTTGTAACTCACCTGACTGAGGTGACCAAACTCAAGTCTGGAAAATTATGTTCATGTTTTTCACTCGCAGCTGTCAGTTAATTACTTAGGAGCGGAGACAATATCATGTTGCGTGAGACCTACTTTTGAGAAATGTGTGGGGATTGCTCGGGCACGGCGTTCATGCCTGGTTAATAACGGTGCTGTTTGCGCATTCCTGATGGGAGAAGCACGAGGGCCAGCGCCGACCTGTCCAGCCTGTGACCCCAGGCGGCTGCTCCCATTCCAGGAGGACGTTTCTGCAGGGCCGGCAAGTCCTCCTCGCCCGAAAGCTGCAGGAGCGACCCCGGCGCCCCTCGGGCTTGGGGCTGGCGACGTCTTTACACCCCCCAACCCCTGGGCGCTGGGGTGGCGAGAAGTTATCCCCGTGGCGGGTGGGCACCGTCACCACTGGGGTGGCAGGGATGCTGCCCTCCTGGCTGCGTCCCCCGGCGTGGGGCAGACCTCCCACAGCCGCTTCGGGGCCGCCTGTGGAGAGCACGGAGAGGCAGCGCAGCCACGGGCGTTGGGATCAGCGTGTCTGCTCCGTAGAAGAAGGCCCCGGCACAGGCAAAGTTAGGTCTGCAGCGGGGCGGCTTGTGCTGAGGCACGTGTGACTTCAGTCAAAGAGTGTGTTAGGGCCTGACACATAGTGAGCAGAATCAACCCTCGGCATCACTCTACTAGCGATACTTATTTTGTTGTTGTTTGTTTGTTTTTGCAAATTATCGGAGAAGCCCTGCAAATATAACTACCACATTTAACGTGGCCATCACAAATCTGAAACCTGAAAAGAAAAAAGGGCAGGACTACATATTTTAATACATTGATGTGATAGACATCTGGATTTTTATAGATATTACTAAAAATGCCTGCCATTTTCTTTCTTTCTTTCTCATTTCCTTTTTTTTTTTTCTCCAAAGTGCAATGTCTAATGCAACCAGAATTGGGGTGTCAGCTGGTGATGGGTGTTGTAAGAAAGGCAATTTAGAATGCCAATTCCTGAGTTTAAAAGTTAGGAAGCAAATGGCATGAGTGGTGCCATGTCCTTGAATAGCCAGCCCCATACAGGCTGCGCAGGTGCCGCATGTGCTTGCCTGCCTGGGATATCTATGGGATCTATGGAGAGGGAGATCAGCCCTCAGATCTGGGGTGCTGCCCAGGGGATGCAGCAGAAGTTTGTGAATCCCTGTTTTTCCCTGTATCCTGCTGTTTTCATGTGGCTGTCACTGAGGGAGTTGGGACTGTGAACCTTTATGTGGAATTAGCTGTGTAGCTAAAAGGGATCAATTAATTAGATGCACTTTTAATTTAATTCCCAGTTATTTTTTCTATGTGATTACCAAGAGAAATAAACTGATGAGAGAGGTAAGAAATCTGAGGAGATAGAATATGACAGCTGCTGTGTTATTTTATAGTATTTATAGTGCTAGGAGATTATACAGAGAAACTTAATATGAAATTGTAAAATTTTATCAAGCAATGAAGTGTGATTCATAACTATTTCAAAAGAGTGAAGATTGAGGAAATTATGAGGTGCTCTTGTTTTGTAAGAATTTTTCTTTGCTTGTCCTTTACATGAATAAAGCAAGTTGTGAGCACATCTTATACAGCAGGATTTATACCTTTTTGTAACTGCTGTCTAAATCATGTTAATTTCCTCCATTTCCATCAGAATTTTAAATCAACTTGCCGGAGGAAAGCTTTTTTTCTCCTTTACTTGATTGAATGAAAAGATACTGTAAAAGTCTTACAAGAATTAAAGTGATAAACTTCATGAAATAGAGCAAAACTGTATATGGACAATATGGACCTCTCTTGGGCAACTCCGGTGCCTCCACGCTTCACATCACGGGCATGAAGGAAGTACTTTTCTCTAAGGTTGTCGACATTGGTGGATCACTTGGACTGGCCCATGCCAGTGACTGAAGTGCTCCCGTTGGGATATTTGCCTGTATGGGGTGCAGCAGGTCACCTTTGGTGGCCTTGGATGCTGTTTGCTGCATGTGGGGCTCTTTGGCTCTGCTCCTGCCTCTAGCCAGGGTCACGGCAGCTGCTGCTGCTTCCTGCTGCTCCAGCCTTGTTTATAAAAGGGAGCCCTTATCTCCCAGCGAGGTGAGAAAGCTTTCTGCTTGGACTGAGAGGAAATTATTAGGCTCCATTAAATCAGCACCGCTCAACCGAGGGAGACGTAAGGGGCTGCTTTTGTGCTCGGTCAACCAGTGTGCCGCTGTTTTCTTTATTGTGCATGCAGCTTGAGTAATGAGTAACAATGGCATGTAAGTTACAATTATAAATTCTTCATGGAAGAGGTGAGGGCATTGCTTTGGTCCTAATATTTTTGCAATTGAAAGCATTCCCTACTGTAAGCATTTGTACTTTTAGCAGTTAAAATATGGGGTAAAAATTGAACCACTCACAGAAAACAAGATCAGTAATTATGTGATATGTGCTTAAAGTTTTAAAAAACACACTGAAATGATTTTTTTTCCCTCTGAAAACAAAAGGAAAATTAATCTTCATAGTTTTAAGAAACTTTATGCCACTAAGAGATAACAGCTGCTCCTGAAATCAGGGAGCGTTGTCTGCCTGGACTTCCCCAGACTGGCTATAAAATGAGAAAGGAAGGTGCCTATGTTTGCATTTTTCCCATTCTTGATTCTCCTGTACTTTTTCTCCAGCAAATGGACCCTCTCTTCCCTATTCACTTTTTCAGTAGCTCCTGTAGAACAGAGGAAACCTGAGGATGTTTGCCTTCTTGCATGCCTCTCACTTCCTCACCTGAGTCAATGTTGGCCACAAAGAAGAGTTGAGTCCCTAGGATGAAGCTAGCTAAAGATGCAGGGGTGAAAAGTGGTATTGAGACTGCAAGGCTTATAGGATGTTATAAAGATATTTAAAATGTACTATTTATGTTTTTGCAGTCAAGATTTTGGGGACAAATTGACTTAGATTGCTTGATGGGGAATCTTGCAGCTAATAAAAGAGGGAAAAGGAGGATAATGGACGTGGTGCCGTATAAAGATGCAAGAGCCCCAGGAAGCATCCTGGCAAACTTGCTTTTGGCTAGGGATGAGGCATCGCTTTTGAATGTGATGACAACACAGGAAAGGCAGATAGCTCAAGGTAACTGGCGACAGAAATACTTGATCTAGGATAGCATGGAAAGCTGTCACAGCGAGAGGAAAAATACGATCCCTGTAGCAGAGATGACACACTCAAAATTATTATGATGATTTTTTCCAGTGATAAGGACTAGTAGTTTAGATTAACAAAACATTTTGCAAGGTAGTGAGGATGGATTTGCATCTCAGATTGCTATCTGTTTCCATTTCATGAACTGTCTTACAGCAGAAGGCTGATAGACCTTGCAGATCTTGGAGACCAGCCCAGGCTACAGTCTCATAGAGCTTCTCAGGAAGCAAAGGGCCCTCTGCTTGTGAAATTCAAGCAGCCAGAATAGCCACCAGAAGAGTCTCCCCACATGGATTTTCTTCTCCAGCAGAGCCTTTCCTTGCTTGTCACCTCACTGAAACGAGGCCAGAAGATGGCTACATATATACAGCAGCTTAAAGGAAATCCAAAGCTTAAGTGTGAAATACAGACTTCAGTCTAAATGACCAAAGCCAATAGTGCTTCATTCTGTGGAGGGAAGTAAAATAATTGGGTGCTCACACCAGTGCCCTGCACCAGAAAGGGAGCTGAGCTTTTTGCTCTTGTGTGCAGGCAGTTTGTACAGCTGAGATGGGGAAAACAGGAATTTGTGTGTCCCATCCCTTCTCGGGAAAGGACTGAGAGGTTTTGTCTAAGCCAGTTTCAAGTGATTTAATGATGGCATCTCTGACACTTCCCTTCTGTAGGAAACAAGGGCAGGTTCCCCAATATTTAGTCCTACTTGCTTTTGCTTTTTCTCTGTGCCGAGATGTGGTCCAGGTTCTAGAGACCTATCTCATGCTGTCTTTTTACATGATAGTGTATATTTTGTATCGCAGTGTTTTGAGTTGGTACCTGCAATATACATAATCCTAATCTGTTTTTTCAAATCAGTAACGTTATAATACCAAAACTAACGCAGTTTGTGACATGCACATAATACCCCTATTTGGTATAGCCAGAGCGTTTTATTTGTACTATTGCAGTCTTTACAGAGTACAACTATTTATCACAGTTTATAAGGAACAAGCTTTGCTAATGCTATTAAATCGCTCGAGTGTGCAAAAATATGGCAGCAGAGCAGGTGCTATTGTCCCTAGTTCTTATGGAAAGAAAGGAAAAACCTTGAAACAATCCTGAACATTTATCCCTAAAGGAAATGATCCTTTATATTAATATGAAAAGATGGTTTTGTACGCAGTCAAGGGAATTCTTGGCAGTCAGTTTAAACTTACATGCGTATATATAGCACGCTGGAGCCTGCTAAGTAACTCTGTTTTCTTTATGGATGGAGCTTTGGTGCCAAGAGGTCTGCACCAAGTCCAAGCATAGATACGCTCGTATCTTGTGGATTGTCCCACAGTGAACTGCCTTGAATATAGGATATTCAAGCACATATTGATTAGGCGATTCTGTAGTTTACAGCAGAATTGTAACCTCGTGCTTTTAAGTACAAATATGCAATCAATCTTCATATGCAGGAGCTCTGTATGGGAGAGATATTTTACGCTCTATATTAGGTGTCATAAGACAGCTCTTTTAATCTCATCGCTGTAGTGATTTTGTACTGTTCTTAAAAGCATCATCTCTGTGTTGTCTGTAGTCTGTAGATGTAAAAGAAAGTTGCTAGTGAAGGTATCGGTATTCCGGTTTCAGTCCAAAGACTCATGATCAGCTACAAGGGAAAAACTTCATAACACATCTGCAAAGCTTTTCTAAGATTTCTTCATTTCTTTTGTGTTTCTTACAGATCTGTAGAACTTCCTCAAACATTGCACTACAAAATAATAAATTTGTGTTTGGGGAGGAAAAATTAGCATTTTAGTTAGAATTTGACTTAAATAAAATGGGAATATATGTGCTTGCCTCTGTGCTATAATGTCAGCTTCCAGTTGTTTATTTGCAAAATCGAGTCAATTTGACTCAACTGCCACTTCAGAATGTAGAAATGGGTATATAATTTGTTAAGACTACCTTATGTTAGCAATTTTTGAAAGTGGTTTTGTTAGCTCAGGATGCCTAGCCACATCAAACATACAAGTTATAGTAGCAGTATTTATTTATAAGTCTGGACAGGAGGACTTGAATGATTCTTCTGCAGCAGCTTTCATGTTCAGAAGCTTTATTTTGGTCGCTTGGATCTATGGAAGTTTAGAGACTATTTGGTGATACGACAACAATTGTGCTATTCACCCAGATGGTTATGTCTGCCTTCACTCTTTTGCTCATATTTTTCTGTCATTTAAGTTCTTTTTTCTCTCATTCCTTGTTAGTGGAATTTCTGTGTTGAATCTATTTTGTTATCCCTCATTACATTGAGTTTAAAAAAAATTGTTCTGCTGTCACACAGCCTTCTTGGTACTCAAAAACTATGCTAGCTGTTGCTGCAGTATGAATACTTATCTAATGGCAGGGGTAAGAAAACTTATTTGAAACTAAGTTTTTATTTAAATTCAAAAGAATACTATAAAATAGTACTTGGAGAACTCCTCAAACAGCTGGGCTTTAGCATTTAGATGCATTTGGCCAGTAATGCGTGCAAAAAAGATCTGGAGCACGTAAATATTTGTAAAAAGAAATATAAAGAAAAGGGGCTGTACTTGGTTCTCAAAACCTTCCTGGAAGCCTTGGAAGCCTGTACTTGGCAAAGGCAAGGAGCTCAAGCTGAGATGTGTGGAGGAAGGAAGGAGAGCTGCACTCTCAGCCCTCTGTGGATGTCGTGCTAATATCAGAGCCTGAGTCTAGAACCAATCTATTAAATAAAAGTACTGAAAGCTCCTGAACGTGATGTTTCGTACCATGACTAAAGTGTAGGTGTGCATATGCAAGCCTTCCATTAACTATATGGACTAGATGATCTCTAGAGGCCCCTTCCAACCACAACCATTCTGTGATTCTGTAACTACTAATCATTTTTTCACCATTACTGCAGGAAACTCAGATTTGTATTTAAGAAGCTGTTTAACCCAAAGATATTTCTTCTAGCTGTGAAGAACCAAATTGGATATAATTCTTGGGTGTTTTCACATAGATTAATTTATTGATGTTATTGATATTAATATGTTGTTATAAATATTATTAATAATAAAATGAAAATATAAATTCTAGGCTGTACACAGTATTCTTTCTTTTTATAATATGATTAACTTTGCTTTTTTGGAATGATACTATCTTGCTTGGGTATTACTTGTTGAAGTGAACAGGAACCTGGCTGCAGATGACTGTGCAGTAAATACTTCACCAAAATACATTGCCATTATTGTCTCTGATAATGAAAGTTTGCTTTTCTTTCCTTTTTCTTACCTATAACTTATATAGCTAAGGGAAAAAACGTATTAGATTAATATTAATAAGATTAATAGTAAGTGGCTGTGTTTGTCTTGTAATTTTGTTTGCATTAGCAAAATGACCTGATTTAGGTCACAGGTTTATGTATCTGGAAAGAGGTTTGGGGAATCTAACCTCTGCAAAATATTTATATATATATTTTTTATATCCAAGTCTAATCAAGAAATATTTCTTGGAGAAACTAAAATACTTAAACCTTTAATCTTTTACAAAGACAATCTATATAAATCTTCTTTGCTAGGTGGTGCTCATGAAGGTCTCCAGCACTTGGGTCCTTATGGCAATATCCCAAATATTGTGGCTGAGCTGACAGGAGACAATATACCAAAGGATTTCGGTGACGATCAAGGATATCCTGACCCTCCAAATCCTTGCCCCATTGGGAAAACAGGTAATTTTGCTATAGCCTTCATGCATCCCTACTCATCATACAGCTGGCTCTGTCAGCTCTGTACTGAGCAGAGCGACATCTGGTCATCGGTCATTGGTGTGCCCATTTGTTCTCCACTCTAGGAGCGGAACAGTGAACAATCAGAGATTTCAGATTTTTTCCCCCTTTTTTTTATGTGCAACTTTTGTGTTGATGTATGACTTCTAGAGAAGGTGAGGTCAAAGAAATCATCTTAATTTTCAAGTAGAGGATGGTGAGATTTATGACAGTGTCTTCTTCTGGAGGGAGCGCTTTTTTCAGCTGGCCCCTGTAAAAAGTTATCGTTCTGTACAGATGAGATTTACCCTTTTTTTAGAGACTTTCATTGTGCCAGAGGAATGAAGCTGTCTGCCCTGATCTCCAACCCAGACCATGAGTCAATATTTAAGATACCTTGGCTCCTATCCATGTGGCTTTATAGCTCACTGAGGGTACGTCTACGCCAAGAAATGGAGAGCTACGTGGACATACCCTAACTCATTACAAGCGAGTTGCTCTGCAAGAGGTAACGCAGGCGCCGAGGATCGGAGTGCTCTTGTACCTGGGTCACTCGGTACATCCCTTAGTTTATGCCCTCTCCAAGCTAAACCATGCGTGTGGCTGCTGCCCGGGGATCTTTAATGTAGCACTACATGTGCATGATAGAAGCATATCCTGGGGGAACTGATCTTTTTCCTATGAATTGAGCCAAGGAATGATTTCCAGTATTGAGAGCAGTAGTAAAACACCCATTGGCTGCCATGGGAGCTGGAACTGGGAATGAGCACTCCATTTTCTCTCAATTTTCGTTTGCGAACCAAGAGATCTTTTCAAAGTCTTTTCTGCTTAGTCTTCGTTTGTGTTATTTGGATAATGCAAAGCAGGTGTCCATATTCTTATTTTAAAATGTTTTAACTAGCTCGGAAGTAATCAGAAAATAAGTATTTGTCATGAAAAGTTTTGCAGGCAGTATTTTCACTTTTCATTCAAAAATAGAGAAGAAAATCTAAAAGTCCTCACTAATGTTTTCTATTAGAGCCCCTTTGGTGATGGTGATTGCATCTCTTTTGAAATAATACCTAAGTTTCCTTTTTGTTCGATACAGCTATTGTCTGACAGGTTATGAATGATGGTTTTATGTTTCCTTATGCACACAGGCACATGCACAGACTTTCTGTCTTGCATGCTTGCCCGTCAGGCTTCAGTTAGTGATTAGATAGCTAAAATAAAACCCTGGCATCCAGAGAAATGACTTTGAAAATCCCTTCAATTTTCCTTTTTTTTTAGGTGAAAAAAAAACCAATAGAGTCAGATATTAACACGGGGCAAGTTCTTGGGAAAGTGCTGCCTGGTCAGATAAGCTGCTCTGTCATAGGTACACAGGGAGTGGAGATAATATCTACTGGGATTAGAGTAAAATGTTTTTCAGAGCCTTAAATGGAAATTCAAGTGGTGACTGTTAAAACTGTATTATGCATACAAATTACCAGAGGCCTTCCTCAATCAGGTCTGTGGATTTGCTTAATGGAAAACAATTTTTCCAGTCCCTGTCTGCATACGCACATTCCACAGTGGGAAGACACACGCCTGGAGCACTGGAGCCGGAGACTTTTGGACAAGCAGTCGCAGAGGGCACGCACATGGCCAGCTCGCCTTGGTGCTTGCTGGCAAAGGGCACAGAGGCTGCCACATGGGCTGCTGCCTCTCTCTTGCCACCTGCTTCTCGACTTGAGATGGTCCTGTCCCCAGAGGGACAGAAATAACTGCTTGGTGCTGCTAGCTAAACTCTGACAGGTCCCGAGTTAGCCGGTAGTGTTAGTTTTTCCGTTTCCTATTGGCAATTTTATTTTCCTTCTCCTGAGGAGAAAAGAGAGAATGCATCATCTGTTGGATGCTTTCCAGGATGCTAATCTTCCCAGGACACTCGCTTCAATTCATACTTAATTTAAGCCTTTATTGTCTCCTCCTGCATTTCACAGGAAAAGAATCCATCTGCAAATATATATATATATATGTGTGTGTGTGTGTGTGTATATTTTTTTTTTTCCATGATTGTCACAAAAGGGCAGAAAGAAAGGCCCACAGGTAGCTTTTGGAGTGTCTTGCCTTCTGGCAGACCTTATTGCTTGGTGCCCAGCATTAGCTCCCGCTTTGGAGGATCCCTTGGGGCAAGTCCAAGAAGGTCCCGAGCACACGGTGCTGACAAGTGCATGCAAAGGAAGGCCAGGGGCAGGTCCCATCCAAAGCCCTGCTCTGGGCCAGTGTTTCTGAATCCTTGCTTAGGGCAAAGATCCCTTCCTTTTGGTGGCAAGTCAATAAGAATATTTTAAACAGGGTATTGCATCCGGCATGGCACCATCTGTGGAGCAATCTGCTGTGATTAAAGGCTGTTCCTGGATGCCCCGGATCAGTTGCCAATCTTCAGAAGTGTCTTCAGCACAAAACTTGGGTCTCTTTGCGCTTTTATGGGAACTCTGATGCGTAAATGATTTGCAGCCGTTTTGAACAAAGTAGCAAACCAGCAATGGAGCTCCATGAATAGCTGCTTAGTAAAGGAAATTCTGCCTTTGCTCACAGAGTCATTGTAGCATGAGCTTCAAAAGTATTGCTTAAACAATTTCCAGCACTTCCTGTGGGCATTTAAAAATAAAAATAGGACCTCCCTGAATAAGAATAACATGCAGTTCTACCTAAAATTAGTTTCAATCACTGATTTTAAGAAAAGAGGATGGAGGGTGGGGGGATTTGGAAAATAAATGGATTTAGCTTTGAACTCTCATTTAGTTTTATTTTTTTTAGAAAAAATATTTGCGTATGTACTGACAAACTAATCCTGAAAGAGGAAAAAGTGGTATTTTGCAGTCATCTCATTCTCTAAATGTTTTGTGCAATGACTTTTAAGAATTTTGACCCTAAACATGAGCATATTCGTAGCACATATTTAAAGATGCTAGGCATTCAGTATTTTCTAACATGCTTTTATAGTTGCTGATGGGTGCCTAGAAAACACCCCAGACACAGCAGAGTTCAGCAGAGAATACCAGCTGCACCAACACCTTTTTGATCCAGAGCACGACTATCCCAACATGGACAAGTGGGTGAGTACACAATTCTTCCTGATTTTGCTGCATGTCGTATTGGGTATTTCCTGCTCCATGAGATAAAAAGAAGTCACAAGGAGTAGACTGTATTCGTTGCTGGAAAAGTTATCACCCTAAGGGAAACTCTTTAAAAAGATTAACTTACCCTTAAAAATTTTGGGGAAAAAAGTGCTCAGAAAAGTGGAAAGCAATTGATGTAAAGCCTATTAAAAGCAAATGGAAATCCTTGTTTTATTACCTCTCTTAAAGCATGATAACTATGTATGCACTTGGTAAATGCAGCAGCCTACAAGTCAATAGTGAACGTGGCTTTAAAAAGTCTAGGTCTGGAAAACTCGTGGGGATTCCCTGTGGCCAGGGGGAGCTAACTGAGGCTGTTCTGGAGCCTGTTGCGAACAATTAGGGTTAGAGGGAAGCGTGAGGGATGGATGCTAGCCCTGGAACAGGGACAGAGCCTGCTGGGCATTGCTCATCCCTGCGGTCCAGTCTTGTCTCTTGTCCTTCTCTTCGCTCTTGTTCGCATGAAAGCAGAACACCGATACATTCTGGTGAAATGATTGTACTATAACAATATATGTATATATATATATATCAGAAACCCATTTAATACATTGTGTATAATAAACACAACCGCTATACTAAGGGCAAAACCCTTGCTCTATGCATGCAAGGACTTAAATAACTCCAGGAGGGCTATTTCTGCAGGCTAGAGGCTCCAAAAAGAGCTCTGCAGCTTAATCTTAGATTACATCAGTTAAATGTCCAATCCCAAATCCATCTTCAGGCGCCAGGAAAACAATAACAATGGCCATAATTTATGCTTCTAGAACAAATCATGAAATCTCATTATACATTGTTATAACACTTTATTTAAGATGACTCTAACGCAGTGTTCCATAAGCGTATATTGGTAAATGGACATGTTTGGCAGCCTCTGTTCCTGCTGTAATCATGAGACAATGATTCATCATTTATAATCAAACCAGTATAAGATTTATAGCCTTAATTACTTATGTGAGTGCTAAATTTCTAGAGAGAATCATGCCAAAATCCAAATTTTGGAAACTCTTGTTGCATTCTAAGTAATTACCATCAAAGCTTTTCATCTTAAAAACACCAGATGGTGAACTTTATTATTTATGCCAGATAATGCTGTTAGTTTTCTTATTATTCATAAGTAATTTATTTTCATAATGCCATGTTGAAGACTATAAAAACACTTCTGCAAATCTTTGGCCTTTTGCAATATTTCAGAATCAGGGTACATACTGTGTTGTCATCAGCAACATATATATTAACAAATGATAGGTAATCGTTAGTGAATACTGGTCTTTTAATTTTTCATTTCTACATCCATCACTGCTAATTCAGGGAAAAAACTACGCACGCATGGATTAAAGCAGACTGCTAAGTCCCATACAGTAATCATATCTAGCTGCAGCATAGCCAAGTCCAGATCTTTCTAATTAGAGATGAAACAGCTGGTAATGTACATGATCAAATGTTCTGCCGAGATCCAGGAGTATTGCCCTGACTGCCTCCTCATTGTGCATTACTGTGCATTAAAAAGATCAGGAAATATAATGGTATCTGCTTTTATAGGTGTTCCCCCCTGTGCCCTGGAAAAACAGGAGCAAAATGGCACTCTAAAAATTAGCTACCTGAGACTTTATAAAAGAGCAATGAAGAGATAAAGCAGATAAGATCTTCTAGTTTTAGGTCACTTATTGGCATCTAGGTTAGATGGGTCATAAATGAGGAACTTGGCAGACTGTGAGCTGCATAGTAGGTCACTATGTGTATCCACATATCCACCCCCAAAAAAACCCTCTGTGCTCCTGCTTTGGCAGAGAGAGCTTTGACTAGATGCCCAAAGGGGATGTAAATATTGCATTGATATATGATATACACAGCTCCACAAAATCACGGGCGCTGCGGAAGGCCCGAGGCTGTCACTGAGGTCCAGAGCCCTCCCAGCCGCAGCGTCTCACTGACCCCTGCAAGCCAAGTTGCATTAGGAGGATAACTTGCTTGTTTTTGAATCATGGGAAAGGAACAGATATTTTGTTTGCTTGTTTTAGTAATTTGATATCTCACCTGCAAAGCTGTGGGACCTATATATTACCCCTGGGTAAAATGCATTTTGCAAAGCAATTTTTGAGATTCTTATACAACAGTCTATGATTGGATATAGATGTTAGATATTATATATAAATAATTGATAAGGCATTTAAAGATATAAATATATAGATCATGATACACATACATTTTTTTTTCTCTTTTTTATTTTTCTTCCCCTACCTTTGTGAAACTCTCATCTGTATCAACATATGTCAACATACTTACCTGCGGGCATCTGAGAGCAGGCTCCATGGTGGATTTAAAAAGAGGAGGGAATTTGAGACAGATTTTCTCATATGACTGTCAGTACAAAGAAGAAATTAAAAGACAATGATATTTTTCAAAAACACCTCTTTTTACTGTAGCAATGAATAATATTTCACTTTCAGAGGAGTAATAATGCTGGTTTTGTCTATCAGATCTACTGCAAGGAGCTAGGCTGGTAGAAAGGAAGGTAAATGGAAAGTAAGGATTAAATATGCCACAAAATGGAACCCCCTGTTAAGGGAGTTGCTACCTCTTCCTTCTCAATTTTAATGAAAGCCTGGAAGGAGTCACTCTCGGGCTTCACTTTTTTTCCAGTTTCCATTACTGAGAGTAATTTTAAGTGCATCTTTCTTTGCCAGCTCAGATTTGTAAATATATGCATGGCAGTGAATATTACTAGGCAGGGTAGTTATGGTAAGTCAAATAGCCCTTTTCAATTTCCAATAGCAAATATGGATTGTTTATGGATACTTTAAAGTAATCAAATGCTTGGTATAATCAAAAGTGGTAATCAAGTCATGCTTGGTGTTAGTAGTAGGCTATAAATTGCCTGCTTTAAGGACAAGAGAAAGCCGTTCTCAAGGTATAAATTCTTGTGAATGTGGGGTTTTTGGGGTTGTTTTTTTTACTAGTTTTGCTCAATCACTGTGCAAATTGAGATTACAAAGCTGTTAATTATCATTGACTTACACGTATGTCAGTGATCTGTGAAAGGTTTTCTGGCACTAGTTAGTTGGTTACAAGTATCTTCACTCAGGTGCTCAGCTCAAATCCCAACCCACAGCACCTAAGCTGGGTACCTGGGCAGGGTGCAAGGGAAGCTGGAGGAACAAGGTCACAGTGGTGCTCACAGTCGTGGAAGGGCTAAGAGTTGACCTGAGTCCCCCTCTATGTTCCTTCTCAATCAAGAATTTCCCTTCAGAAGTGCAGCACGTCGCACATCTCCAGATAAGTTTTATCTTCATCTCGAGGAACACGGTGCCTGATTTCTTAGGTGTGAGATGAGAAATGGCCAGTGCTTCCAAGCAAGTTAAACAGCTGATGTTGTCCAGCCTTTATGGCTGGTGGCTTTATGTCTCCATGCTCATCATCATCACACCAGCACATGCTTAGCTTATGGTCTGTGATCTCGTGTTTTGCTCTACATGTAATACTATACATATAATAGTAGCTATCGTCTTGAAACATTTGCAAGCAGACTAAGCAAAATATGATTTTCCTGAGCAGGAACAGTTCAATTGGAAGGAATTTTTGTGAGCGATAGGAATGTAGCTGCAGTAGTCATAGCATTCCTTTTGTTTCAGAAACAATATTTTCCCTTTTAATGAAAAGTGTAAGGTCAACCAGTTTATGAAGAGGGATGTCAGTGCGCTTTCTTTCCTACAGAGGATAATTCACACATCTGTGGAGTTTGGTTTTTTGATGTTAAGTTTTCCCTACGTGAGTTTGCATAAATGGCTAGTCAAGAATGTCTCCCTTGGCCAACTTCATCTGTGTTCCCTTTTGGCACAGCTGAAATAAAATAATCGAGGTTAAACAAGAAATAGGCCTTGTGAATTTGGGGTTTAATGTACACGAGGAGTACAAAACAGACAATTTTGGCAGATTTCATTTTAACACTTGAAAATGTTTGTTTTTTCTCATATCAAGGCTGCATAGAGAATAGAAATGTTTGGTGAATTTGTCCCTCACTAGAATTACACTTTCTATTTATATGATCAACGTTAGGTCAGTTGTTTATAGCAGAATTAATGGTCTTGTTTATACAGTGTTCTGCTTTTATACATGTAATTCTTCTCTCCTTCCATTTTCAGGTTAGAGTTTGGTTTTGTTTTTCTTTGTAATACACAATTGAAACAAAATGTGTTGAGCATGTGTGTGTTATTCTAGACTTTATTAGAATTCACTACTTGTATGAAATATAACAATATGTGGATGCACTTATATAAACTATGGTCAGAGGGGTTTTTTTTTTCCCCTCATCATCATAACTTTCCTTTCTGCCAAGATGTTTTTGGCAGTTTTTAAAAGATTCAGTCTATTAAAAATGTTATAGACCAAATGCTTTTGAGAAACTTTATTGAGGGCACTACTTAAACAAAGAAAGGGTTGTCGCTGAGCTGATTTCAGCAGAACTTTGCACTGGGAAGCGTTGATATCTGGAATGAAACAAGCAAAGACAACAAAACAGTAGGAATGACACTGATTGCAGTTTTTAGCAGGAATTAGAAAATCGCTTGTAAAGGGAAACACTTTTGCTCTTTTACTGGTGTCACCTCCAATGTGAAGACATACCAGAGGCAGGGCTTTCACACACTCACTCCCTCTGATCTTTTGTTTTGTTTTAAATAAGTAGGTGTGTTTTACATGTACAATGTCCTATTTATATCGTTGTTCCAGCACGTACTTGGAGCGCCGGTGCCCTGAGCACAGGCAGGCACGCAGAACGGCTTGCAGGAAAAGCTGCTGAGCTTCCCCTGGTTGGTGACACTAACTAACTGGTCCCCAAGAACTGCACAACAGCAGCAGTAGCATTAGCAGCAGCATCCACATATCTATTAGTGCATCTTCCCTTTACAAACCCATCTAAACTTGTTTCTAAATATTCATATACTAACATTATTGCTGTTAAAAAAACAATATATATATATATGTATATATATGACTACCTTTTTTTTTTTTCTTTTTTTTTCAGAGCAAGAATTTACTCTTTGGGAAGATTAATGGTGGTCCAAAAAGAAGGAAGAGGGTAACTATCAAAATACTATTACTAGCCCTATAGATGACAGCGGCAGCAAAGTTCAAATCGTATTGCTGAAATGAACATTCTGCGTGATAACTTGGATTATGTTTAGTCTAAGGCATTTGCATGGTAGCTTAGACAGTGCTTAAAGCTGGAGAATCTCCGTGACTATCACAACTTGCTCCGTTGCAATCCTGAGCATAGGATGTGTTTCTCTAAATAGCCTGCTGCTGTGTTTTCAGAAAATGCACTTGAATGCAAATCTTTAATTTAAAAAAAAACCCTACTTTGTATTATTTTTTAACCTTTTTTATGCAAAACAGTTTGCATAAAAACATTTTAAATTATTTAAACTCTTTTTAAACTAGATTTTAAATTTCCCATTCAAAATATAGGTTAAATTAATTACCCATGCACGGCAGTAGCTGTTTAGGTGTAAATGACAGATACATGGCAGATACAACTTGATTGACCAATGCAATACACTTTTGTTTACCTCACAACTTGTGTCACCGTGTCCCAGCAGCTTGACCAACAAAGGTGAACAATATCTTGTTCTGCTGGCTCTAACGCAAGGAACGAGATCTATCCACGTATTGCAGAGAAATTCTGCATCTCACTACATGCATCTCACTACATGCATCTCACTACAT
>NW_020456087.1:1312744-1413429 GCF_003342845.1 Nothoprocta perdicaria | reverse complement strand
TGCATCTCACTACATGCATCTCACTACATGCATCTCACTACATCTCTCTTTTTCAATTGTTTGAGTCTTTCTTCCCTCAAAAAGTCACATTCAGGCAGAGGAAAAGTCTTTAGCTTTGCTGCTGGTGTAATTTTTTTGCAAGAAGAAAAGAGAGCTTTACATTTTAAAGTGTAGCTCTGCCAAAAAGGAACTTTGTAAAACATGACAGCAGGGTTTATATTGTAAATGGAGTAGATTCGCTTTGGAATAACTAAAGCGCAAGATGATTTTTTTTAAACTTTCAAACTTAGTCCCTGCCAGAAAGTGAGAAGATGAGTTGATTTCTTATTGAATCACATATCATCAGAAATAAACATTTTGCAATCAAAAGTTAATGATCTAGCTTGAGGATTATTACATGAGTGTGCTTAGGATCTGAGTCCTGCTTAGTTTGATTTTCAAATTTGTTAACAGAAAAGCAAAAAGTGGCAATGACACCTTATTTTAACTCTGTAAAGTAAGCAGAATCCACTCTGGGAATAGTTATGTGGAATATTTATTGATAGTTAGAACAGAACAGTATGTTAAGGGTGGATTAGTGTGACATATACAGGAGAAAAAAAAAAAGGAAGATATATACATTTTCTTCTTATGCGCTGACTGATGTAATTGGATATAAAACGACAGGACAGCTCTGTGGCTAGGGATAGCCCTGGAGTTCAGCAGCACAGGTCTCTTGCTTGACAAGAGATTTATCTTCTTTGCAGAGGCATGTCATCTAAGGGTGCACTCATTACTTCAAAATACTGTTCTGAGAGTAATACTGCAATGGTTACTAACACAGCAGTGAGCAATTCACACTCCTCCATCAGCTTAAAGGCGAATCTTGAGTTGTCAACAACCGACTGCAGTTTTCCACATCACCAAAACCCCATCGAATTCCCCCTCCGACCCCAGCTCCATGGTCCTCCCAGACCAACAGGCTCCTCCCGAGGACCTCATCCTGCGGGAAATGGCTCTGTCACTCGCGCGTTCCAGCTTGCCCTTGGAGAAATTGTCCGTGCAGGAGTTGTCCACGCAGAGCAACTGTGGTGTGTGCAGTGCAGCTGTAATGGGGACAAAACTACTTCTTCTGTGTATATGCATCTGTCAAAACACATACACCTCATACTAAACATACACATGCAGCCTATAGAAGCAGAGGTGTATATTTATCCTATGCTACTGTGGGCTTTTTTTTTCTTTCCACAACTTTTCCTATGGAAGACAAGGAGGCTCCCAGTGACCTCTTCCTCAACTGAAGTGATTCTGCCTGTTTTTAATTTCCGTACGTGCCGAGCGTCCTACCCCAGACTTAGGAGCAGCGGGAGCGGAACAGGGCTGGTTCTGACAACAGGGTCGCGGTGCTGGGAGCTCTGGGGCTGTGCACTAAGGCACTGGTGAACCACATTGCTCTGAATCTGGCACAGATGTGTAAGATTTAAATTCACCAAAATTTCTGCATTATATTTTGTGTTCTCTTTTGTCAGTAAAGAGAGGAGTTCAAACTTTTTTATGTTTTCTCATTCTTTTTTACTTTATTTCAAAAAGTAGCAAGCAATTACCCGTCCAGAAAAAGACCAATTAATCTTCCTAAGAATCTTCAAATAATTCCTAGAAGTTAAGCCAACAGCTGAATTTCACTAAATTAACATTAAACAGAACTTCTTTAAACAAACATAAATAAATCATTTACATGTGTCTTATTTTTAACACACCCTGATTTTAAGCATCAAATTAGTGTTAGTGTTATTTTCAAGGATTTTCCATATTAATTTCTGGCTCTTAATTTTTTTTTTGTTGTTTTCACTTGTAGCAAGCAAAGTAATCAGTAAACAAAACTGCAAAAGAAGGAGGACCATTCTACACTTTGATTAAGTATCAATGATAATTTCAACAAATCGAGAGAAAAAAAGAAGTTTTACGCTCACATATAGACAAATCCCAAAACTCTTTATCTTTTTTCCAGATATTTGACAATTTCTGGGTATATTTCAAAATAAATACTTTAATCCTTGGGTTTTTTTTTTTTCCCCTGATTTTGAACTCCCAAGTTTTGGTGAAGTAAGCACAGAAATACTTCATGAAAAGTAGTTTCTAAGATACTATCAGCCTGACAAGAATCAGAAGATACTGGAAAAAGTGCATCCTCCAAGAGCTCCTCCTTAGGGAGACGCACAATTTTTTTGGCATCAAAACCCAACATTCTCTCTTTTCTCTTCATATCCATGAACTAGAAAGAAAGTGCTTGAATTCTGTTTACAGTGACACTGGAAGAGACCTGAAAGTGGGCATAAATAGTATTTAAGTTAATTTTAAAGCTCCATCAATCTGCCTGATAGGTACAAATACAATTAATACATTTTATTTCATTGGTAAAGATAAAATTAAAGCAGAGGCTTTCTACATTACCATGCTCTCTGAACCAGCTTAGGACAGGGTCTGTTCATCTTCACTCTCGCGTCGTGCTGCTTATATGGTGAAAGCGAAGTTAAACCCTCTCCAGGGATTTTCCTTTCAGCATTCCCTTCTTCTTGGCAGTGGCGAGGGCCATTTCCTATGCCAAAAGCTTGCTTGGCTGTGTTTCTGTGCCAGAAGAGTTTTTATCTCTGCGTCGAGAAGGGCAGTGAGGAGGGGGTCCCTGCTGAGGAGATGGGCTGAAGAAGAGACTTCAGTGAAAAACTCATGTCACGGTTTTATTATATTTAATTTATCCCCAGCATGAGGTCCTCCAGAGGTTCATGGTTTAAAATGAGGCTTACCTGAACATTTCTGACGAGTTCTGTCCTGCAGCAAGAATTAACGGAAGGGGGGAGTGGAGCAAAAAGACAGCATTTAAATCTGTATGCTGTCCCTTAGGCTGCACAGTCCCCTTTGCTTGTCCTCACTGTGCGGTAGGTAGTCGTTACTCTTTTTAGTGGTATGGATTAAATTCTTGCACTAAAAACTTACTGGAAAGCAAAGCATTGAGTGATTTCTAGATTTACTCGCTAGGAGCAATTACTTATTTTCAGTCCATAAAAATTTGATGGATAAGAAATACATAGCGACGATCTCCATGAACATGTGTGTGCATATACAAATGTATATATAGATACACACATACATATAAATGGATACATATATACACACACACAAACACATACTTACTTTATTTTTGTAATCTTTTCCAGAGCGTGAACCCATATCTCCAAGGACAGCGACTGGATAATGTTGTAGCAAAGAAGTCTGTGCCACATTTTTCAGATGAAGACAAGGGTCCTGAATAAGTACAATAAAAATGAACGATGAAAACTTATGCCATCTTCAGCTAGATCGTAATATTGCTTATATATAATCATCTATTAAAATCCTTGTGAATGGCAGCATGTTTATTATTTATATAATTGTAGATGAAAAACAGCTGTATTTATAACAGTATGTTCCTCTAGATAACGAAAATATGGTTCTGCTTTTCGTTAAGTTATGGTAAAAGGACAGTTCTGTTGTTTTTATTTTAGTCACGGAGAAAACTTTAAAAATATTAGTCATTTTAATAGCTAATGTGAGGTAAATAGTCTTAATGAGCAGCTTGCAAATAGGGAGATGTAAAAAATGCCCAGTCTGACTCCAACATTTAATCTTAAATTTTACTTTGTTTGACACATGAAAATTATAGTTTTATGTTTTGTTCACAAATATTGTTACTTAGCAAAGGCAAAGTATTTATTTTACCCAGAGAATTTTGGCTTTTGGTCTATTTTAATAAACATTTAAGCAATCTACAAGGTTTGCAAAGTGACATTTTCCAAAATATTTCATAGGCTAATTTGTCTCAATTATTGCTGTGCAGATTTAAAAATTAAAGAACTGATTTTGAGTTTATCCACTGGAATATTTTTCTATTAGTTTTAATCATTCCATGACTTTTCCTGAACACTTGCGAGTCTTATTGCCTTATCAATGGTACTTTTAGAAATCAATCCCCCCGCCCTTTTTTTTTTTCCTCTAACAGCAGCATTGGCACATTATAAAGTGCTTATATTATGTGTCCGTGGAATATTATAGGTGGAGATGGAGACAGTTGTCTGTGTTAATAAAACTGTGGCAACATACAGTGAATCCAAATGCAGGATCATCCAGCTGATAATCTTCTGAAACACTATGATATTCTAATGACATTGGGGGCTATCAGTGTTCTTGGTACTGCTCCAGGAAGCATAGTCTTATTCCCTGAGAAGATGAAAAACTTTATATTGCAGCAAACTGAGTTCTCCCTTGCCTAAAGAACTGCTGAAAGTGTGTGTGTATATATATATAAATATATATAAATATATACACATATATATATGTATAATATATATATAAAATATATATATATACACACACACACATATATAAAAAAGGTTATTTTTCAGGATGCATCTGGAATAGTATAATGGCATTTGGATTATAGAAAATAATGTTAGTTTATGACTTGAACTTCAAATCTCTTTTTAAAAAAATGTCTACTTTCACTAGTTTTACAGAAAGACTCAGCAAAATAGCAGTGACCCCTTACATAAAATACACAGGGAAACTAATGGAAAATGAAGTTCCTCTCCACGTTAGGTTGGTACTCACAGAATATCACAAATCTGACCATGTCTGGCATTTGCTTATCTATCCTAGTACTTAGTGAATAATTCACAATATTCAGTATTCACAGAGGTGGTCCTTTGCCAGATTATTTATGAGTAGGTGTGAAAGTACAACAAAAATACAGCTAGGCAAGGTACAAGGATTCATGAGTCCAAATCTACTTTTGGAGCAGAGCTGCCTTCCTAACTAAGCTTGTTAGTGCAGTTTTCATCAAAAAGCAAAATCCACCTAAAGATCCTTCCCCGTTGCTCTCTGAACTCCCCCAACAGTCTAAACACAATCAGATATTTTGGTGTAGCTTTGATATAAAAAAAATCACCATAAATGTTGGTCTTTAGAGTCAATGCATAATGATACTACATAACTCCCCTCTGTAGGAGCTCACGACACCAAAACAGTAGTTATAACAAAGTAAATAGCTGTTCAGCTCTCACACATGTATCATCAGCTTGTTGCTCTTAGGATTCTTATGGATTAAGCAGCTCCTATATTGTTATTGATTAGAATATTCATTATTTGGCAAAGGGAATATTTTCTGGTTATTTTACAAACTGCAAGTGGATTAATGACCTCATAAGGTTTTGAGATACAATCTGAAGCTATAAAGAATAAAGTGTATTGCCATGCCAGTGTTATTTTTGTTTGGTAAAGAAATATTTGTGATACTAGTAAAAAAAATAAAGCATTACTGAGCAAAGTATTCCATTAATGATACAATGCTTAACTCGGGGGGGTAATGTGTGCATATACATACACACACATATATATGGCTATGCATTTTTAAAATAATGTGTTCTTTTAATAAATACAGTAGTAAAGAATATTAAGCTATAAACTCACAGAAGAAAGTAATATAAAAACCCTCAGTGAATTATTTAAGAGGCAAAAAAGTGATACGCTTCTTTTTATTGGCATATTTGCAAACACCTAACAAAACCCTCCTGATAATCTTATCAATTCAGCAACTTGTGAGCAAACCAAAGAAACTTGGCACTCATTCCTGGGAATGGGATGTCTGGAGACACACTTAAAATATTCCTTACTTGCAGGACTGTAAGTAAATCTGACCTGAATCTTGCTTTGTAAAAAAATGAGGTTTTTGCTAAGACATTTCTTCACCCATTAAACAGAGTGGGCAGAATGATGGCTAGACAATCTAGTAAGTTTGGGGAGTAAAATGTGGCTAGAGCAACATCTATGTCCCCTTTTCTCCCCAAATATCAGCAGTTGGAAGCAAGAAAGTACACTTTTTTCTTGACTATGAAGAGATTTGAATCCATGCCCTAAATCAGGCTTCAAACCAGAAGCTGTGTGAAAGTGTTGAAAAGGCTTTGTTTTCCTTTTCATGCTGTACAAAAACAATTTTTTGAAACATCTAAATTTGCTGGGAAAAGAAAAAAAAAAAAGCCCATAACAACAGCAACCCAAAACAAACTTGGCATCTTCTGGCCATTTTTGCTTGTAAGCTAGACCAACTCTTAATGCAGTAACACTGGTGCTATGATTACTATCTATGCAAGTGCTTCTTACATATGTGGCTGTAAGAACTGAAATCAGGGCTCTGGCGTGTCTGGATCATTAGGATAAAGAATTCAAAGACAACTGCTCTGCCAAATTCATGGATTCAGATTTATGAACTGCTTGGAAGAAGAAAGGGAAGGTGGCCAGATGTAGAAGATGCTGCCCCAGCCGAAGAGAAATGTAAAACATACAGGGAAGGTACACTTGCACGTGGCTCCAAGGGGGATGAGCGCTGTCACTTCTTGATCAGCTACCACCGCGCAGTGAGATCCAAGCTCCCAAGTCAGGAGCTGCCGGCACTGCCAGTGAATCAGAGGATAATACCTTCAATTTTCCTAATCCAAGGAACCTAAAACAAACATTTCTGGCTAGGGAGAGCAGGCAAATAGATTGAATTCTATTTTCTCTGTGCTTGGTAGGAAGGAAAACTGAGTTGCCTTAAAAACAAACAGTGTCAAATCCAGTGCCACATATATGCATATACATACACCTAAAATGATATACTGCATTCATATACATTTGAAAAAAACAAATTCAGATTTATTTAAGCAATGGAATAATCTTAAATCATCCATAATCTTAAATAAGTAATGCCTTCCCAGAGCTGAGGCTCACTTCCAACCACGCATGAAGGCAACAAGCTCCCCGAAGTCCACAGACACTGACAGTGACATCCTTAGACACAAAGTGAATAAAAAATAGCGAAAAGTACAAAAAGGTGGTGTAATTACCGCTGCAAAGGGCTGCAGGAACCACAAGTGCATCTGAGTGGCACGGGACTAAAGGCCTACGGCCAAGTTTGCAACAGGACTTACCCCTACATGAGATCCTGAAAGGAGTAAGTGAATTGTTTCTCAGGTACATACACAGGTGAAGAACAGAGTTGAATTCCAGCTCACCATCCTACTTCCCTGTGAGAAGGAAACATGTAGCAACTGCTGCTGGTTGCCTTATTTATGATGGTGATTGTGATTGTGCAAGCCTTGGTGGTAGAGGAGCTGCTGGCCATATGTGCAACACATGGGAGCAGAGCACATCTCAGATGGCTGTGAATGTCATGGCAGTGGCATGACCAACTGGTACAGAAAGAGGTTTTAAAATCACATTGGAGTCACAAAGTCCTTTTGCATGTGTGTGCGTTTGAGGTGAGTGAAGGGATCAGAGATGGTGGGTACTGGGGATGGCTTCAAGCTTCAAAGGTTGGTAGACCTGAGCTACCTTGTCTTACTTTTCCCTTCTCCCTACAAAGACCATTCTTATTACCAAAACACATGGAACACATGGAATCCAGCTCTTACTACAATGTATGGGCGTCTTTTACATTTAATTACAACATTTCTTCATTCTACACTGCTCTCCAAGAAAAACAGTAGTGGGAGTCTGTGGCTAAATTTCATTGTTAACTGAGAGAGGCAAACGAGAAAGACAAAGCAGAGAAATAATGTGCATTTTTGCCAATAGACCTAAACTCTCGCTCCTCCCTGAGCTAGATGTCATTCATTTACAGACCAGAAAGTCATCATTTAAATATATAAACAAAAATTGTCTGCTTTCATTCCAGATTGTTGTCCTAAACCTAACCACCATACAATAGTGTCCTTTTTGGGGAGGTGTCACAAAAGATCTCCATTACAGATAGATTTTACTTTTTGTAATCTCTTGAATCTGAATATCAGAGAGAGAGATGTCAGAGAGGGGATGTACAGTTCTGATATTGCACTTAGGCTTAATTTGTTTAATTAATTCTTTATTTTCTGGGAAAAAAAATAACACTAGCACTTCTTCAGTACATTATCTTAATTTTAAAGCCTCAAAGTCATTTATATGTAGCTTAAATTCTAGTGGGACAGCCTTTATAGGAGACAGGGAAAAACGATCTTGGTTCTTCATGGGCAGAATCCTTGCTACATATTTTTCTACATTTGGAAATAAATGAAAAAATGACCATCACTGTGACATTTTGAATTTCCAAATGGCCAAAATATACCCAAAAAAAGAAAAAGTCAGCTCATCCAAAGCAGCACTAATAGTTCAGCACTGGTTAGTTTTTACTTTCCCTCATTTTTTTTCCTGTGTGTGAGGAATGCTGCAACCAGTGACTAAGTCAATTGCAAAACTTCCAGTGACGCCAAAGGGTAGTACAATGGCTGGAAGATTTATGAGCCTTGGAGATGTGCTACTGCAATTGAACTAAGAAACCTATTTTTATTGCTGCCTAGAGTATTTATCAATTAAAAAGTAGTCATAGCTGATTTAAGCAAGTTCTGAGAGAGTTATTCTTACAGCAGATAAGTATCATTATCTTATTTTATGCATAGTTGGTGGCTTATTGGTTAAATTCCCCTGCAACCCTGTGACTCAGCTGCCGTGGGGGTTATACGCATACATGCCAACATATGTGCACAGCTCAGAAGAGGGGAAGTTTGCCCTGGAATTTTGCTCAGTCCAGATCTTCTGACCCCTTGGAGCTTCTGCACTCTGCCCATGTTCACCCAGCTTTGCTGCAGCTTTTGGGATGGCAACAAGTCTGGAGTTATGCGTTATTGAAGAACTTGTTTTCAAGTGTTCTTAGGAGTGCAAGATATCCAGTATGCAGGCAATGAGTAAAAATAAGGTATAAACATAAGACATGTTTCTTTCAACTTAGAATACATGAATTCTTTTCTGCCCTAATAGTTGAGGCTATTGGCTCATTCCTGTGGCTTACTAACATCACCCGTTTCCCACTGTTTTTATGTTCTCAGCAGCAACATTTGACCCCTAACAATGATAGGAATTGTCCACTGCCTTGAAGCTATATCCTTCACAGACTGCTCCTAGAGTATCAGCTGCTTGTTAAAAACACTTTGCATCTATATTTTTGTCTGATGAGATGTCCTCAGGTTGGAGTTTTACAAAATTGGAAAGCATTTCTAATCCGCAGAGAGGTGAACAGAGGCGGCCAGGTTTGAGGGCCAGAGCCCTAAATGGCTTCATTGCCCACAGTTAGCCTTGTGTGTAATACAAACACCAAAGGCCAGGTGAGTGATCCTCAAACTCTGTCCCCGTTCTCCAACTCCTTTGGCAGTAAAGGTCCATCCACAGCTATGTTTCTTGTCTGTAAAGTCCCTCAGGCACTTAAACTTATACCCCTGCATGCCCAGGACTGCTTGAAACTCAGTGAACCTGCATAGCTCTACACCTCAGTCTCAAAGCCAGCCTCAATCCACAAGTTGGCAATCTCTTGCCTATATTGCCTGCAGGGACCAACCACTTCATACATCCTGCAGGACCAGGCATTGCACAAACCACCACAGCAGAAGCAGACAGATTAACAAAAAAATGTGTCTGGGAGAGTTGTGGCAAAAGGATCAAAGATCTAACCGGGCCAGCAAATGGGATCAAGCATGAACACGAGTTTGTTATCTCGTGGTTAGTAGGGCAGAGCGAACGTGAGGAAGGACAGGGTAACACCTGGGCTCTAGCACGTCCTCCAAGGACTGTTTAGGTAGACAGCCAGAACAACTTCCAGATGGTTAACCTCAGGAAAAGGGCCCAGCCTTTGAACCCTGAATTGAGGAGCAGCATCTCCTTCTACCCAGAGTTGGACACCTACAGTCCCAACACAGGCATACTCAAACAAATCCACTTTGGTGTTTCCCGTTAGTTAGCTAAAGCAGCAAACCAAGCAGCAGTCACAGAAGTCAAAGAAGTGGCTGCTGCATATGGTGTGTGGCAACTCCCAGCTAAGTCTAAGGTGAATCTGAGCACAGTCTAAGGTTTGCCTTTGGGCTGTGAGCCAGTGCTCCAGCAGTGAGATCAGCATCACAGACCCAGCTCCTGTGGGAAAGTCTGTCCAAGGCTATGCCTGTGAGTGAGTACGTAAGGGCCACAATCTTCTCCTTTCTGATTCTGGAAACAATATCAGGCTTCTTTCTCTTATTCATAAAATGTAATCTTTGCAGGAATATGAGCTGCTTTCAGATGTTGCCCAAATAAATGCAAGAACAAGAACTGGGGATTAGCAAGACTCCTTCTAGTTGACTATGCATTCCTTATTCTATTTACTTTAAAAGTATCCTTTTGCTCCTTTTGCATCTGATGAAAAGGAAGCATTTAAAACCTATGTCCTTATTCACCAGTAGCACTGCAGTGACAAATGTGATCTTGCAAACATTCTCTTGTGAGGACTTATTTGCCAAGGGCTGCAGTGATGCTAAGGAGCCATGTTCATTTGCAGTATAGATGTTAAGACTTAAACTTTCCCCTCTATCCCATCTGGAAAAAATGCCTTTCAAGGTGGTCTCTGGAGTCATTCTCCCTATTAAAAGACTTGAGACCAAATACTGAAGAAGTTTTCAAGAACTTTTACAGAAGGTGGTGGTAGTAAAGCAAGAGGGATTGGGGTCCTAGATAAAAGAATCAACTCAATCAGGCACGTTAAAACATTTGTCTTTCAAAATGTTCCTCTGAACTTAGAACAAAAAAGTCATGTTTTGCTCTGATGATTTTTCACTATCAGTGAAGGAGGACTTGTTACATCTGACTGGCGTTGTCATCTGCCTAATTTGTAAGAAACCTCTAAACAAATTGCTGCATCTCCAGTGGACAAAGATGTGCTTTTTACCTTGTGCCATCACCCTGGACTTGTATCACTAATGATATAGAGGTAAAACCTCCTTGTACCTAGTCTCTGGTAGGGTTTTACACCACGATTGCCATCTTCATGTCAAAAACACAGCTTAAAGGAAAGGCGTAGCCAAAAGAACGCAAACTCTGAACCCAAGAATTCATGGTATTAAAAAGAAGGATTTCTCTGCCTTACAATACTGTTCATTTCTGTTCTTCCTTTAGTTAGATCAGAAGAACAAGAAATAGCTATGAGAGGGTTCCTTCTTGGTGTGTTGTTTCTTTTTTAAACGTGTCTAATAGCTTTTGGTGACACCGGCTCCCAGGATTCTTTCCTCTAAATGCTTTATTCTATTTTTCAGATATGTATTTTTTTACTGTGAATTCATATGTTCATTTTGAAATGACATCAAGAAATAATAATACCTCCTTTACCAAGAGTCTAGTTCCATCTGGTTCAGAACAAAAAAAAAATCCTGCCACAGTCTGATCTGAAGTGTGATTGATTTGGACCCTTGCAATTTAACTGCTTTACTTACGTCTTTAGTGTATTAAGACTTCCTGGAGAGGGTGGAGAAAAATGTTTACACTCTTAGACTTTGTGAAGCATCCAAAAGCTCAAAGGGCTTGATGCCTGATTCATTATAAACACCTAGAGGATAGCTCCTGAGTTATTTAGAGAATCTCTCTTAACACCAAGTGATTTTATGCTTTTTTCAGGCACTTTGAATTGCATATTAATCATTAAAAACAAAAAAAGGGAAAAAAAGGAAAAAAAATAGAAAGCAAAACTGCAAATGAAAGCAACTGATAAAGAATTAATCGGCAGTGTGGTTACTTACAGAAAGAAAGATCTTTCAGGTCTTTACTGCTCTTCCATGACTCTGAACAGCTCTGCAGACAGAGAATGATGTCTGCTGTAGTTATATTTGGGGAACTTGAAAATGCTAATTAGAATTCAAGATACTGTAAGAAAGGGAAAGATCAATGAATAAATATCCCACTGCCCTTAGCCAAACAGGCTAAACAGGATACTTTTGACAAGGAAACAGAAGAAGCAAAACAGAACAGTTGGAATATCAAGACAAGAGATTTGGCCCTGGACTTGCTTGTGTAGTTTCCCAGAAGTGTGGGGGTTTTTTTTGTTTTTTTTTTTTTTTTTGGCAATTTTTGAAAGACGAAATTTTTGGTAACCATACAGATAAAAAGTAGATCTTTATTTTTGTATTTTATTGTTATTATATTATACTTTAAGTTCTAAGCTTTTTAAGGTTTGTTGCCTTACAAATCCTAACATGCACATCAACTACAGAACTCTTTAACAGGGCAAAGACATATATAAAAATTTGGTTTGAGTCTTCTAGTAAGACTCTCCTGACTCCAGCCTCTCAGATTTTTGCATGCACTTCGTTTTATAAACTCTGAATAGCCCAACTGAAAATAAAGGCAAGCATCTGGCAAGTCCCTGCAGGACTGAAGGTCTGAAACCAGAGTTTAGCGAAGAAATTAAGTATGCACCAAAGTCCACCTTTCTTACCAAAGCACTTAACTATATGCTTGCATTTGTGTGTGTTGTTAAAATGCTCTTCAGATCAACAGACTGCTGAGCTGGAACCTTATCTTCAGCAGTTACTTTAGATAACCACAACTGGTTAAAATACTTCTTTGTCTGCCTTTAGATGTTTTTTTTTGTCCGTAACAGTGAAAACTTGGCTTATTCACTGGAAATATGATTTTTTTATAGCAGAGAATTACGAAGTTAAAAGGCCTTCCTCTCTATTGAAAGCTTTTAGACATTTAAAAATGGATTCATTCAGACTCCTATGCAGACACAAATATGAATGCAAAAGTTAAAAAGAAAAATCTTCCCAGATTAATTTCAATGCTAACTGCTTATTTCACTGGCAGTTGTATACCTAACCAACTTTACGGATCAAAGCCAAAATGATTCTGGCTCCTTTGAAAACTCTGTTCCTTATTGCAGTTTTATAGATGGGGAAATGGAGTCATGACAAAATCAGTGTGAGTTAAGAAAGGAAAAAGGGATAAGGAAACGGGGTTATTCGCCCCTCCCATGTAGGCCTTGTCCTCAAGCAAGGAGGAGGTGCTGCATTGATATTGACTAAAAGAGAAGTGAGAGAGCAAATACCAAAGGAGCACAGTGATTTAGCAACCTTTTCCTCTCTATAATACAGTAGCCATTTTTGTCACACTGGATTTTGATTTTAAATACAGAGCTTCTGCACAGGCTATGTGGAGTTTTGTCTCAGCCAAAAAAAAGAGCTTCAGCTCCTTCATTCCCTGCAAAACCTTTTTAATCTGCTATTCCGTTTTTACCTAGATATTGCCAGGAAAAACAGAAAGAAGAGATAAGATTTGGATTTTAAAGAGGGCAATGGAAAAAAAGAAAAAAAATAACCTGAACCAACACAAAAGTCTTTCAAATCTTCTTACATAAATAGTGCTCCTTCCCTTATTACGCCTTTATTTTTTTCTTTTGCAAGTATCAAAGTCAGGAAAAAGCCCAAGTTTCTTGAATTCCAGCTTCCTACTTCAAGCAGCAACAACCTCCTCTCCTCCCACCCCGCCTCGTCACATCAACCCCCTTCTCTTTCAGACTTCTGAGAAACAGTTACAGGTGGATCCAAACAACAAACCACTTCTCGTTATAGTGAGAGAAAAGTGGAGAGATAACTTTGATGGAACTGTATATATCCATACGCATCTCAGCAGTGTTATGCAACCCGTCCAAAATGTTGCTGTCAGCCTGCGGGATGCGGTAAGGAGTGGGAAAGGAGTCCTTCGGTTCTGCAGCATAACTGGAAACTGTATTTCATAGCTGTCAAATCACTGGAGTGAAAAACATGTCAAACTCCTTAGATGACTCCTTTCATAAAACCCAGTTACCACGTCAGACCGTAAGGGCTTCTCCTACCCACACGCAGCCTGTTTGCTTCGCCTGGCCACTTCTTGTATCACGTTTCTCCAGAACTACCCCGAAAACGAGGCATATCAGCAGACACCTCCTTTCCTTACAGCCACGGTCCCGTAAGACAGCCTTTCCACAGAGGAGAATGAAAAGCAAATGCATGTGGGCAGAGGAATTTTTCATGGGTATTTTATGGCTCTCGTTTGCTTGTTATGTTTTTCTATAACCATCAAATACATAAGATGCACCCAAAAAATACTGTGAAAGGTATTATAAAACTATTAGGTTGACAAATGATACTTCCTCATTTAGCATGAAAGATCATATTCATCCGGCCGTCAAACTTCACCCTAACAAAATATGTTTTTTTAAAATCACTTTTGAAAAATAGTCACATATGGATTGTATTATATTTGTAGGTGTTTTCAGGCCAGAGAATATATTTTGTTCTATTTCTGCAGCACGCTGTGCAGTGCAATTCTACTCTGTGACCACGGTTCTTGGTGCAGGGACCCTTACAAGCCCAAAAGCTGAAGCTACATGCCATAGATTCCAAGTAAGAGAAGTTTACAATATTTCACCTAGACTTTTAAAGTACTTCGATGTCTAAAGTCAGTGATTTTATCTTGAAGGCAGTGCTCACCTCACCCTTGTGGAAAGTCAGCTGTGTACAGACATCTCCAGAGGATGAAGACGGACAGTTCCCAGACGCGGAGAACCTCGTCTCTGAGGGCACATTTTGCAAAGTGCATTTCTGCAACGAGACCTCTGGGAAGGGACGTGTCTTGTGTCACATCAGATTTAGAACTCCAACCACCCTGGTCATCCTGGCCCATCATCGCCCATCTTCACATCCCTTCAAGGACGGCAGATGGCAAGCAGCAGGTAAAGGCGGCAGTCAAAACTTGCTTCTAACACAGTCACTAACTCCAAGAGAGCCACTGGGAAGAAAACTCCTTCCTTAACATTTTTCTCTCTGATTCTCAGAAGTTCTTGCACTATGGTAACCTCAAAAGCCAAAAAGCACAGCAAACCATCACCACCCTGGTACTGACAGGCACATTGGTACGTATACCAATACTTAGATACTTCATCTATTCTGCTTTTCTGCTCTGAGACACATGGAGAGAGGGTTTGACGTTAGTCTTTTTGAACATTAACAAAATAAAGGAATATCCCAAGTGGCTGCCTTATATAAAACATTGAAACCATTGGTGATAGTCACCAATGGCTGAATTTTATGAACTCTTTTCTTTTTTTTCCTTTTTTTTTCTCTAAATTAGTGCCAGATTCACAGCCCTGTCAACCAAGCTCCTTTCTCTTCTTCGCAGAACAGTTCAAAATACCAAGTAAAGCAGTTCAGATGTGTCCAGTCTCCCCTAGACAGCTTGCCTTACATTTGACCTAGAGGAGCCTGTCTAGGAGTGAGAGCTGCTTGATTTCTAGGTATATTAGGGCCAGATTCTCAGCTGGCATAAATCAGTTACATCCTCCTAAAGTTATTATTAGCTAGTGCAACTTACTCAAGAAAAGGATCTGGCCTTGTCAGTCTTTGGCTTCTCTGCAAAGGCTTTTAATAAGGCGCCAACTGTCCTGGCAGTGAGGATATATTGAGTAGCGCTCAAAGTGAGCAGTAGCAGACAGGAGCTCAGCCCAATAACATTTTTTCCCTGCAAGAATTAAGCACAGCGCTTCTTTTAAGCCTGAAACAATTCTTACTGTTCCACTAAAACAAAGAGCAACCCATACAGCGAATACCAGCAAGAAATGGGAGAGGAAATTCGTAAAACAAAAACAAAGAGGACCCCAAAACAATAGCGAGCGGGCAGCCGAATCCAGTGAGGTCCATAGCACACATGGTTATGACCCTGCGACACCCCATGCGTCGGCTCAAACCACTGGGTGGAAGTTGGCCTGTTCCCCCTGGTTTCTGCTCGAGCTAAGGGATGACACAAAACATCCCCACAGTTTTGTAGCCCCAGTTAGAGCATCAGCAGAGTTTCAAAATGTGCTGAGGGTTCGTGAGGCTGTGGATGGGAGGAAGAGGAAGGCAATTTTCTTTTACGTCCTGGGTACCTCTTAAGTCAGGAGCTGGCAGGACCTTGTTTTGGACAAGATCTCACATGTCCAAAGGGATCTTTGGAGTCACTTCTGGGAATGGTTCATTAAAGGGGTCCCACTGCAAAGGAGATACAAACTTCCAAGCTGGAAACGCTCTGGATACTTGATGTTAACAGAACAATGTGGAAAAGTGTCTTTTCCCCCACCTCTCCTTGACAAAGAAAAAAAATAGACATTTCCTTTCTGGAAAGTCTTTTTTTTTTTTTCAATGCTACCTTCCTTCAGTCCAAGCAGTCAAGCACAACCGAAATGATGCGCTTTGCTTGCTCCCCACTTGGCTTATTTTACTGAGTGAACAAGCAAAATCTTGCAGGAATACTTCCACTTTGCCCTGATCCGAAAACCCTGAAGATTTGTCTTTCTGAGCCCAAGGCACAAGACTTGAGACACTGTAGATTAAAGGAAAGAAAACCAATGGGAAAATACAATGGGTTCATCAGCAAGAAATCATGAGATATCTTGAGGTGGAAATACAGCTTCCATGTCAGGAGGTGGTGCCTCCTGAGGGATTTCTTGGATAGCTGTGAGTCAGGTCAAGATCCACTCCAGCCCCACAGGCAGGTGTCTGGGAAGCAGGGATGCCTGCCCTGCAGCAGCCGCTGGTGTCACCCCGGAGCGACGCCAGGGCTGCCCATTATCCATACAGGATAGCGCAGCAAGGAGGCTCTGTGCTGCGGAGCAGCAGTGCGGGCAGCACCCGCGGCCCCAGCGTGGGCACGGCCGGGCGGCTCCTGCGCAAAGAGCATCCTCTCTGAGCAGCCAAAGGGATATGGTCCCAGACTACCAGCACCACTAAGGAGTGATTAATCTATGAAGGCTAATAATAGCCTAGAATAGAAGGCTAATAACGTCTTTTGATCAATATAAAGAAAAATCCTGAAAATTCCCTCGGCTTCTCTTTTCATCCATTTGGGAGTCCCTTGCTATTCTGCTCTGCCAGAAATGCCTCCCTCTCCTCCAGCAGTAGCTTCAGCGCCCTGCTCACCAACACAGCTCCTCTCTCCTGCTGCTCCCCGCCGTCGCCCTCCGCTCCTTGCCCGGTGCCCTCTGCAGCATTCGCGCACACTGCTGACCAAGCAACTGAGGCAAACCCTTTTCCCCAAGTTAATACCATGCACATGTGCCTTGCTTCCTTATTTAAGGTGGCAGATTAGTAAATCCCTAATTTATGAACGTGCTGAGCACTCATCTCTTGCAGCTAACTAGTGCCGTGCTCTGCCCATAAAGACTGAGCTGCTGCTAAATTCTCTGAAAATCCAGACATGAGGCACCTTGCTCAAGTGCAACATCCCAAATGCAGCCCATCCACGTTTTGCTTGTTTGTTTGTTTGTTTGTTTGTTTTTTTAAGCTAGCCCTCCGCATCTGTGCAGACGAGGCTGATAAAACTCTCCACTCGCCGAGCGCGATGTGCGGCGCGTGGACGGGGCCCACGGCGGGGCAGTTTCGGTGCGCGGGCAGCCTAAACCCCCGCGCGATATCACGAGGGGCCGCAGCGCTGCCGTGGGGCCACCTGCACCGGCTCCGGCGGCCCCGGCCCGTCGGGGGGCGCTTGTGGCCCGCGGCGCCCCGGGGTTGCGGCCCGCCCGTCCCCGTTAGCGGAGCCGCCTGCCCGCCGCGCAGCCCGCGCCGCTGCCGCCGCCGGCGCCGTGCGGGGCACGGGGACACCGGGGCTTGCGGGAGTCTCCCGAGGGCTCGGCAGCCGCAAGCTCTGATCCCCTCGTGCTGAATGTGAGGGGCGCTGCGCTGGCAGGAGGCGCTGCCCCGGCAGGGCGCGAGGGTGACACGGTGACACCTCCCGCGGTGGCCGGAGCGCCCGGACGGGGCCGGCGGCGGGGGCAGCGGGAATGGAGGGGAACGGGCTGGGGAAGGGAAACAGGGAGGGAGAGGGTATTTAACTCTTCTTAAATGTCATACTTTAATGGGGATGGAAAATGGGAATTTTCTGTGCATTCCAGGAACAATTCCTTTGGGGGGGGGGGGTTGACCTTTAGCACCGACTCTCTTAAGAGAGGAGAGTCGCCGAGTGTTTATCTGGATGGCTGAAAGCTTTCCCTGGTGGAAGTTTATGGAAGTGTTAAAGGGGGCGGATAACACGGGCTTTGGAGGCGCTTGTCCAATGATCTGGAGGGGCTCGCAGAGCGGCTCTCAGCTGGCAGACATTTAAATGGGAGACAGCTCGGCGCTGCCGCAATTTGCAGGCAGGACCCGAGGCTCCCTCTCTATGGACTCGGGGGCGGCTGCGGGCTCCCCGCCGCGCTGCTCCGCCTAGTGACCCCCCGGCCGCGCCGCGCCGCCCCGAGGAGCCGCCGCCGAGCAGGTGAGCGGGGCCCGGTGCCGCGGTGAGGGCCACCCGCGCCGGCAGCGACCGAGCCGGGCCAGGCTCCAGGGGAGGAAAAGGGCAGATTTGAATCCCTTTCTCCCACCTTCGGGGAGGGGGGAGGGGAGGAGTCTTCCATGGGTGCCGGGCAAAATCCGCGGGCGCTTCGGTAGAGCTGCGCACGCCGCCCGACCCGCCTGTCAGACGGCGGGCGCCGTCGCATGCCTCTGGCCCCGCAGACAGGGCGACTGCAAAAGCCCGGCCCGCTCTGCCGCTCCTCCCCGCCCGTGCCACCATCCCCGGCAAAGGGGGCTCGGCGCCCGCCCGGCACCCGGATAAATCCCGGCCGGGCCGCCGCGGGGCGGGCGCAGGTCCCCAGGTGCCGCTCCGTCCATCCCGGCCCGGCCGGGTCCGGCTCGGCGGCTCCGCTCGGGCCGTCCCGCCTCTGCCCGCTGCTTGGCGTGGGCACCGCGGGCGGCCGAGCACCTGGGGCACCGCCGGCTGGGAGGCGCCGTCGGGGCCGGCCGCGCTCAGCTCCCCTCTGCCTCTCCCTCCACCGCCTCTCCCGTCCTGCTCTCCCACCTGCCTCGGAGCTCTCGGCAGGTTTGGCTGCCCTCGCGCTCCCTGCCTCCCTTCCCAGGCTAAGCGGCGTCCAGTGCGGGGCGGGAACCGCTGCGGACCCGTCGGACCCAGCCGCGGGGCGCCGCGGAGCCCGTCCCGGCCGCGCCGCGCCGCTCCGTCTGGTCCCGTCCCGCCGGGGAAGTTGGTTCCTCGGCCCGACCCCAGCGAGCACGGGGCCCTGGGGCGAGTCCCGGCAGCGCGGTGGCAGCTCAGTGTCCCCTCGGCCAATCTGCCGCCCCATAGGGTGAGGTTGCCAGCAGCAGCCAGGGCAGCCACGTCTGTGTCCGTGCCCCTGTCCACAGGGAGGCCAGGCCGAGTTGGTGGCCTCGCTGCCCCAACAGTCCCGGTGATGACCACGGTGACCTCATTCTTACCCGCTGCGGCCTTCCCTGGCCACCAGCGGCGGTTGCCGCCGTGCTCCTGGTTTCCCACATTTAGTTCCTGCCGTTAAACCCCTTTCTGCAGCACTCACGCGTCGCTGGAACACCGGTGTGCGCTTGGCCTGTGCTGTCCGCTAAAAGGGGCCCTGGGTTTAGTTACAGACACATTTGTTGAGACGTGCAGAGACCTTCGGGTCTGGTGCCAGGAAACCCCAGGCCGGGGCTTGCTTTGAAGTATGTGTGATGATTTGCAAGCAGGGGGGCTGCTGCCTTCTCCCCCTGCTCTGCGCCGGGCTGAGAGAGCCCGAGACATGCCGGAGCATCGGAGCGGCCGCGGGAGCCGCGTCGCCCCTCGCTCCCGTGGATGCGCTCCCGAGCTCTGCAAGGGCATCAGCTCTTCTCCCAGCGCCATCGCTCGGCTTCCCCTGCCGCTTTCCTCCTTTTGATACACAGAGCTGTTTGGAGTAGCAAACCCATTCTGGTGCTCCTGCAGATCCGTGCACACGTCTCTCTGGAGGGAGTTTCAGGAGTGAATCCACGTTGCTCCAGGGCGTCTTTGGGGCGCTCAGAGCTTGGGTTTGGCAAGAGCCGTGCCCGCTGCGGTGTGTGGCTTCCCCTTGGTCCTGCGGGCTGTCCTGCAGAGCAGCGCCTTCCTGGGGGGGGGGAAGTCATGCACTTCATTTTCTTCACTTTTTTTCCCCCCTGTACTGCCCTCTGTCTTCATCACGCTTCCCAGAAAAGCCACCTCCGTGACTCATGAGCAGGAGTCATCGGAAAGGTTAATGTATCCCAATTCTACCAACGAGAAATAGTAATTTTGCTGGCTTAGTCTTGAAAATTGCCACTGCCATGCCTTTTTGTGAATTAAAAATACAGATCTGTGGACTACAAAAACATTACATGAGAATATTTCTGTAATTCATATATAATAAACCGGGCATAGAATTATTCTGATCCTCTGGGACATAAACCACTTTGGTTTTCTCGATCTTTGGCTGGTATTTGAAGCCACCAAGTGCAGTAATTTTATTAGGTCTTCTGCAGATAATTTTTCATGTTTTCTGCGAAGTCCATGAGTCCATGGCTTATCATAATATTTTCCTACTAAATATGGTTCACAGATGACACTTTGGGCCTGCTGAAGTCTGTGGGAATCTTGCTGTATGTTTCCGTAGAAGCAGGACTCAATCCAACGCTTTTAAACAAGTTGCTCCGTGCTAAAACTTTCGTTAATGACTTTATGACTCTGCCTGGGAACTCATAGGGAAACACCATTTATAAATTGACATTTGGAGCTTCTTAATTTATAGGAGAAAGCGCCTAAACAAAAAATTTACAACTTAATTGTGTTAAGTAACAAACCAGAAGGAGATCAGATGAAGTGCTGCTAGTATTAATCCATGAAATTCCTCATGTGCCTCAGATGATTAGATCTTGGTCGCTAGATAAACCACACATTTAGCTATATAAATGTCAGGGCCCAAATCTGCTCCTGTTTGAAGTCAACAATAAAATTGATGATGATGATGAAAAGTAGAACTCTAAACCCAGCAGTGAAGTTTAGAAAGAACAAATTTTTGAAGTACTTTGCTACTCTTCAGAAAATTAAATATTAATGATACCAGATCTCCCGGTGGATTTGCTGGAAAATAAGTAGGAATTGAGGTTGGCATTTTGTTGGTACTCATGAGGATTTTCAAATCAGTAGTCTGATTTTGCCAGTGCTTCTGCAATAGCCTGTATCGTCTGATTTGCTCCTGAAAATGCTGCAGAAATTTCAAATTTTAAAATATTTTTATAAATATTTTATAAAATAAAATATTTTACAGTATAATTCTGCACAGCTCCTACTCAAGCTCCAGTGTTATTACTTCTTTAAACTTAGGGGTGTGGATGGGAGAAGAGCATTTACTTAAGCAGGAATTTCTTTTTCATAAATCTTGGGAATGATAATACCAATTTTATTACTTTATCTTCTACTGCTTCTTGTTCTATTTTTTTACCTCAATAAAAATATGTTAGAGAACTTTCACAAACAGTACTTTATAAAACGATCAATCATTTAGATTCCTAGTGTAGCCAGAGATGTAGTCTTTTCTCATAAGCAAATATCCTGCTTTGGGACCAGAAGTAGCACAGGATGCGGGCATTGCATTTTGACTGTTTTCCTTACTGAGGCATTCCACCTCCTTTTTCTTTGCAATTTGGCTTATACACACACACACACACACACACACACACACACACACACACACATACATACATACAGATATATATAAATTTTTAAAAACTACTGTTTTTTTTCAGTAGTAATTCAAGTAAGTTTCTATTTGAAGCTCTATTGGAGTCATGAAGCTCACATGTGGGTCTATGTTCAAACTATAATTTAGCCCCAAATGATTAGATTACTTTTATTCTTATACGTACCTTTTGGAAGTGACCAAAATATACATTTTTGCCAAGCTGCTGTTTTTCATTTGAATCACAATCTCTTTTCAATTCATATAGTACAATCCGAGTAACCTCTAAGGTTGTAAACCAACTCAATGAAAACTTTCTTTCCTCCCCCAGTTTAGGATTATATTTAAAAAAAGACACTTAATAAAAGAGCATGAAACTGGGAGAGATATTATAGTGGTAAACATTACCATTAAATTTTCCCCAAATTACTGTCCCAAAGTATGCTTTGTTTTCAGATAACCAAACCTGAAATGAATGACTGTGTAACCCACTGCACATTTATGAAATGAACAGGTGGAGTGACTGTTTTAGGAATAAAAGTGAATAGGAATATCTGTATCGGCAAAACATTATCTGAATTATAAGACACTAAACAAGTACCCAAAGTTTCCCAGCACTCCTTAGAAACTAACATTTTATTTTTGCATGCAATGATTTTTTTTCTTAAGACTCTGGCACCATGTTGAGTAAGTTAATATTGATATCGAAATAGTGTCGAAATACAGTGTGGATATATGGTCGCTGGAGAAATGGGAACAGCTCTGGAAGGAGTCGTTCTTGTCTTTCCGGGAAATAAGCACTGTTTTATAGCTATTCTAAAAAAAAAAAAAAAAAAAAAATTAAAGCCAAAACATGGAAAATAAGTTAAAAAGAAACATGTTTAAATAAAATTGAGATTGTAACAGAAACAGAAAAAAGCAAATGTGAAGTCTGAGCTCACACTGAAATTAGGCTGCATTAGTCTTCGATCAGAATTCCCAACATTTTTTTCTTTCAATGTCTGAGTTGCAAGGATATTAAAATTGCATGTTCTCTTTAGCATTTTATTTAGATATTAAAAGCAGGCTTTCCATGTTGTCTGTTGGAGCCAGTAATAGCGTCATTCTTACACCTCCTTTCTTTAAGCCTGAAACTTCTAAATGTAGCACACTCTGGCTCCTAAACCTAAATGAATACAACAAATGCATACATTCATCGTGCATATTATACATTCTAGGTACACTAATGATCCAGAGACAAACATTTACCATACTATATCCACAAAGAAGTCCCTGAATGTGATGGAGAATTCCTGTAACTCTTTTCCACCCTTGCAGCTCATTTCCTAGTCCCATCAGGCAGAAGGGCTTTTCGAACACCAAATACAAATTTTATTTTGATTTGATGACTGGGAAGATCTTAAAAACTAATGTTTTTTTTTTTTTTTTTTTTTTTTTTTTGCAGTAGTAATAGTCAGCCTGAGCCTCTCCTGAGCGGCTACATTGCTGCTGTAGAGTGGGCATTTGACTGGTTTTCTGCCCAGTTGTGTTGCCTTAGGCAGAGCGGGTAAAATAGTACAGGGAAGTTCCTGTGATTTCATGTTTCGTATGTTTGCTTGGTGGCAATGTAAGCAGGATCCCAGTTCAGAAGCTATTTTGCCCTGCAGTGGTAGAATATGTCGAATAAGAGAAACAACTACAGCACTTGAAGCATGTAGAAGAGAGCAATTTCCCTCTTTTGTTTTTTTTTTTCTTTCCCAGTTTTTCCCTTTTAAATGTATACATCTTTGATTGCTTGCAAAAATCATCAAATGGTAGAACTGCAAAGAGCCCCTTCGGGAGCTCTGCCTGGAGGGTCCTGAGTGCCCTTTTCCCAAAGCCATCTTTCTGGCTGCCCCATCCCTTGCTTTCTGAAACATCCTGGAGAGTGCCGTGCTGCTGGGACTTGTGGCAACCGAGGACTTCCTTCCCAGCTCATTGTCAGAGCTTTGGGAGCTACCGGAAATGGTGGAAAATAACCAGGCCACCAAGAACGAGGAGGAGAGAAAGGCCATTCCCACACCAGTAACTGCATCTGGAGCGGCAGCACGGTTTTGAAGAGCCCAATTGTCTCCACTTACTGCACTTGAAGTGGTTTTGAGTGCACAGGCGACATTCTTGTATGATACAACCCTTCATGACCTCGTGTCATGTATGAAATACTGCTGTCCTCATATAACCTCCCAATAACACGCTGTATATAACGACTAAAACTCAGAGATCTCAAAATATCTTAACAGTGTTCAACTGCTTCTGAGTAACTATCTATCCAGAACTAATAGTAATGTAATTTGAAATTAATTTGAAATTAAATTTGAATAACGAAATCTGAAATTAGAGACAGCTCTTTTAGCTTATGCATTCTCTTATTTTTATGTATACTTTTATATTAGTTGCCTGTCTTGCTGTACATCTATTACTTACCTTAGGCTTCATTGAACTTAGACTCAGTGGATCAACACGGTGCAGTAAAGGAGAGCTTCGGATGCTGTAATTTAAACAAGTAGAGACAGTATGCAGATCATATGTTGTATGCAGATTATTCAAAAAGCTGTACTAAATTTATGACTTAAGAACACATAGCTGGAACAGATCTCCTTCCAGATTCCAGAGAGTACAGTCAGAACCAGACTTAGTCAGGCAGAGTTTAATCCTGAGCCAGGGAGTTTAGTCCTCTGGTACTGCAGGTAGCCATTTCACAGAAATAGTTATGTAAAATCTGTTCTTCCAAAAGTGTAAATTAAGAGCAACCTCCATAGTATCAGTAAGACACAGGGGAAGGGGAACTCTTAAACAGGGAGTTTAAGACACAAGGAGAAAGGAGCTGGAAATAGATGCATGCTATACAAAACTGAATTCTATTCGGACTTGCTTTGACTTTGAATCACCATATATGAAAGCTTTAACTACCTTGTAGCTATTATATTCTGCAATAGTTCTCCAGCAGGTAAAGGCTGAAAATTTACCTTGCACATGAGTATACACATATGCACATGCATTTCTTTCATAGAACTGAAGATTTACTGCCTACCTGACTTGACTTCTGATGATGTCTGAAATTCCCAACTGTGCTTTGTTCCTCCACCCTCTCTCTGTAGGATGCTCCGCACTCTGTACACCGTGGGCGCTCTGTTTCTTCTGGTGGGATTTCTGGTCCCGGCAGCAGAGGGCAGGAAGAGGAACCGTGGCTCTCAAGGTGCCATCCCTCCCCCTGACAAAGAGCAGCCCAATGATTCGGAGCAGACGCAGGCGCAGCAGCAGCCGGGCTCCCGGCATCGAGAGCGGGGCAAGGGCACCTCAATGCCGGCCGAGGAGGTGCTGGAGTCCAGTCAGGAGGCTCTGCACATCACTGAGCGCAAATACCTGAAGCGGGACTGGTGTAAAACTCAACCCCTCAAACAAACTATCCATGAGGAAGGCTGCAACAGTCGCACCATCATCAACAGGTTCTGCTATGGCCAATGCAATTCCTTCTACATCCCAAGGCACGTCCGCAAAGAAGAAGGCTCTTTCCAGTCCTGTTCCTTCTGCAAGCCCAAGAAATTCACCACCATGACTGTCACACTTAACTGCCCTGAGCTGCAGCCCCCGAGGAAGAAGAAGAGGATCACCCGAGTTAAAGAGTGCCGGTGTATATCTATTGACTTGGACTAGGCGGAGGAAATGCCGTACTGATTGCACTCCGACCGGGCACCAGCATCGCGAGAGTGAGAGGTATAAACAAGCACATCTCCAGGGCTGGGCGCAACTGAGAGGAACCAAGTGAATTATCTGAAAAAAAAAAAAAGAATAAAAAAAAAGGACCTAGGGGAAGGACATGCATGTGTGTGGTTGTATGCAAGATGGAAAAGGGAGGTGGATAAGCAAACAGATGAATGTTCACTATGGAAAAATTATTTTTATTGGGGGTTCAAAATACTAAAATCTATTTACCCACAGGCTGAACATCACAGTAATTAGGTTTCCTAGTGCACATCCACATTTTTGCTACTTACAGGCCAAGTGCAGTTGTGGCTTTTGCTCATGTTCACCTGCCGAGCTAGTTGCCTTTACTGTATCAAGAGAAACATCGCACTGTGTGGACAAGAAATTTGAAGCATGAAGCTACTCTGAAATGTAAAGTAGGCTAAGCCATAGCAGAACATCACAAAAAATGACAGCTGTGCCAGGAGTTTCATAAAATAAATGCACTCCAAAAGCCAAGTTGGCAGAACAATGGAGGGAGGCAGGAGTGTGAAAAAAATATCAGTGTAGGTGGGAAGAAAACAGAACTACAGCAAGTTGGGAAGAAAAGGGTCAAAGTAAGTATATGGGGGAATACAAATGGAATGAAAAAGAAAGATACATAAATAGACACAGAAAGAGGTATTGTCTTCTGTTTACGTTTTACTTTAATTTATAGACCTATTCATATATTACATAAATTAAAGAGAAACTATATGCAAGACTATAAAGAGATTTCCAATTTCCAATGGCTAAGTTGATCAAAACCAACTCTTGTGCCATTTGAAGTCTTGTATTTCAGCAAGCAGTTATCCTTCATATTTACACATGTATGTATACGCAGTACCCGTTATTCATTGGTATGGATATGTGCATGCAGGGAGTGTGCCAACCCCGCCACGCGCGTTCATCCCTCTCTTGCTCCTCTTCACATGGACACCCGTATCGCAGCACAGAGCTCTTGCTAGCCGAGATCTAAGTACAAAATGGCAGGAATTCAGCACATCAAGAGGAAAGCAAAGAATTAGAGCAAGCATCATGTGACTGCCAAAGCCAGAGCCACACAAGAGACAAAAGGCCCAGCATTCGGGGCTAGTAACCCGCTCATTGTTATTGTTATTTTAGCTCTGCCACAGGCATGCAGCTTGTTGGAAAAGACACACAGATCTTTGCCAGCAATAATCCTCTTTTTATATCTTTTACCACAGACTTGCATTTACACAGGATCTGGACTAAGTAAAGAGAATTTCCTGAAAATTAAGGGCTAGCTGCCCCTCTCGCTTTGGTAGTGGGGAGGAAGGTGGCAGGGGACAGGCCTCACCTGCGAGGCTTTGCTGCTGTCCCCTCCTGTGGGCTGGAGCCAGAGCCCAGCATGGGTTTCAATGAGGGGCCACCAAAAGCAGCTGTTTTCTCTAGGTGGCCCCGAGGCGCTGGCGTTGGAGTCCACGCTGCTCATGGGTTGCACCCAAGAAGATGCACATTCCCCCTCTGACTGCCACCAGCGTTGGGCCTTACGGCAGGGCTGACACTGAACCAATGTCCTGACGGTATTTCTGTCCCCTGAGCCACAAGGACGATGTTCCTGCTTGTGTGAACATATCCAAGGGGAAGCACACGCAAGGCACGTCACATACACATGAAAGCACACAAAATGTGCAGTCGTTACAGCAAAACCACAGCCGTTACATGATGTATTGTGCAATTATTAGCTGTATGCTACATATCTGCAGTCCATATAGTCTTACTGCAAAGCACACACTGCTCTGAGCTCTGCAGCTGTGCCATTAGGAGGTGGCAACTCCTTGCTTCATGTTACTAAAAGGCATTGCATCTGGTATACTCTCATTCAGCAGGTTTGACACGTTTATTCATGGGTTTTAAAATCCAGTTTTAAAATCTGGAATTACAGGAGGTAGATTTCCACTGTGTGGAATGTGAATAGTTAAACAGAAAGATATGAATATTTAATGTTATTATTAATACAAATCCTTTTTTTGATGATAGTTTACAGGGGGTTGATTTCCTTTTTTTTTTTTTTTTTGTGGTGTTTTGGAGGTGTGAGGGCTGATCTCAATCTTTGCTGAAAGTTGTATACTAGCTAATGTCATTACAGTAAATGGGCAAACCTTAAGAATGAAATTTTATCCTCATTCTAAGTTGATAGCAAAACTCCTATTTTTGTTAACAGTGATAGGATTTCATCCTAGGCTACAATGTCTTAAAACCCTTAGATATCAAGCAAAGCTTTAGACATTACTAGCTCTTCTATTTAACATTAGGTTAGCATTCTGAAGGAAAATTGATAACAATTTTACAAACCTATGTTCCAAAAGAGCCTATGCCTAGATCACAAAGGAACTCCCCTGGAGGCAGATCCCCCCCATAAATATGTAAATTTTATACAAAGAACTTTTATGAATTGCTAGTTATTGCCTGAGAGTAAGAAAGTTCTGCTAACTTACAATTATACAAGATATTAAATATCAACCACAATATGTATTTAAATGTCTGCTTTATTCTAAAAACAATGGACTATATAACCTAAGGCTGCAGTATTTTCATGCTCGGTCTCACAAAGCAAAACTTGGTTTAAAATGAAGTTTTAATTATTTTGTAACTGAATAGAATTGGAGTTTTTTCTTCCCAGCATTTTGTACGTCATTTTAACTACTAGTAACAAATAAATACAAAATCTTCTCCAGCCCATGTCTATTGTTTTTTTGTTATTATTTCTTCCTTAAGTTTCCAGCTCTTTCTGGATCTGTTGTACTTTACTCTGACTTCTGTGGTTTCTTCTAATTAGAAAAGGGCTTGCATTATGACAATGAGCCACAGAGACAAGCAATGGCACCATCATTCACCACGGCTACTTCAATAAGCTTTCTAAACGAGATCTGTCACTTCCCCCTCACCCTTCCACAATTTATAGAAGGAACAATCTCAATCTTTACTCGCACTTTTCCCCTTGTGAACGATATAGTGACAGTTCAAAACATAAATCAAACTTGAATTGCTGTAGAGATGAAGTTGGATTCAGCAAGCCCACCTTAAACCTTGCCTCGGTTTATGTTTCATTCCCCCCTTCACAAAAGCGTAGGGAACAGTTCTGCAACACGACACTTCCAGAGCTGCAAATAGAGAAGAAGTTGGAAAGTAATGACAGAGAGTATCTAAAGGTTTGTCATTGCCTTTTGACTTCTCTGTCCCTGCTGACAGCCCTTGGGGAGACTGAGGAGGAGCTGCAGCCACAGAGGAGGGATTGCTGCGAGCTTCCTGCTCAGCAGGTAGGAGATGGGCAGTAGCAGTGCAGATCATACCACCCCAACGTGCTTCTCCATCAGGCATTTGAGGGAATTGGCTGGGCAGTCTGCACTGTGTTGAAAGTTTATCCAGTAGGGACCACCATAGAATCATAGAATGATTATGTTTGGGGAAGACTTGAGGATCAAGTCCAACTGTACATCCTTCAACACTATGCCTGCCAAACCATGTCCACAAATGGTCCATCTACAAGTTTCTTGAACACTACTAGGGATCAGTGACTCCACCACTTCCCTGGGCAGCCTGTTCCATTGCTTCACCACTCTTTCCATCTTACTAAACTGGTCTGAGGACGATCTTGCAATCCACACAGGCCTCTGAGCAGGAATAAAATGCAATAATTTCCAGAGGTATATTTTTCCACTCAAATGAGTGACAGTGATGTAGTTGTATATATCGTCCTACCAGCAAGGCAGTGTCTTCTTTAGCATACAAGTAACCAAAGGAAAGATTCAGATGTTCAGTTTCAGTTCTGAAAAGCAGAGTAGTGACAAGATACTGTGCTTTTTACTTCTTAGTAAGCCCTGGTGAAACATGGAGCTGACCACCTCTGTAGTACTGTTTCTTTATGGCCTTTTGGTTCTAGCTTTTTCTAGAGCATGTTATTTAAATCTTCATTCACTTCTAGAAGTTTTTCTGTGCTTCTAGAATTTTCTCAAACATTACTTCTAAAGAGCAATTGATTTGTTCTGATCTGAGGCTTGGGCACAACCGGACACAATACATTTCCATGAAAAGACTTTCATTTGAAGATTTAAAACAAAGAGAAAAGAGAGTTTTGTTTGTTTGTTTTGCTCTAAAAAACTCTTGGACTTGTCTTTCTAGAACTTTCTTGTACCATGGTGGTATTATTTATATACTAATAAACAAAGAAGGTCATTATAATTTAATTTTGGACTACATAGCAAATTTGAATCGAAGATGCATCCACTGTGAAGTCCCAGGTGCTTTGTAGATGATGATGCTGAAGAAAAGAAGATGAGAGACAAGCTGCGCATCTTAAGTTATGAAGGAAATCAAAATAAGATCATTTTTTCCGTTCCTCCTGGATTTCTGGATTTCTGCTCGTGATCTCTACGAGCATGTGCTCTGCTACCCATGTGCTGTGCAGTTGATTTTTACACACGTAATGAGGCGAAGGCCTCAAGAGCACGCCAGGCTCGCGGCGCATGTGTGGGACAGCTGAGCAGCACATGCACACAGTAGGTCTGGCGTGTTCAGGACGGGTCACTGGAACCAGCAGCATGGTGGCTCCTCGCCAGCTGCCTGTCAGCAGCACTGCCTGCTTTGGAAAAAGGGCATTGTGTTTGCCAAAACGATGAAGTTATTTCACCTTGTACTTTAGCTTCCCCTGTGCAGAAAAGGAAGCATTGGGTGAGTGGGACCCATAGGGACTGACGCTTCATGCTGTCCCATATACTTGTTTTTAGACTTGATAGTTCCCAAAGATTTCTTGAAAAGGAATCATCAAGTCATTACTAGAAGGATGAGATCAGCAGGTAGCTTTGCTTAGCCATTGTTCCACTTACACACCCTTTCCTTCTCTTTTTAAAGAACATAGCTCTTACCCTCCAAATGTGCTCCAGAAACCATTTAATTAACTACTGAAATACAATAGTCACTAAATGATGGCAGTACAAGCTCCAAAATTATTTCTGAGTCATTCTGCTTACCTGAATAATTGCACTACCTGAAGGATTTTAGAGAAAAATGCAAGGAGTGTAAAAATTAATGTCTGTTTGGATTTAGTCAAAACAGTGGTGATATTACTGCTACAGATTTTTAATAATCATCTGATCTTGACCTCAAGTTATCAAAAAAATTAACTGTAACCAGATCCAGGCACCTTGCTTTATTTTTTATTTATCAACTGAGATGTAAGCCAGAAATACACAGCAGCATATCCACTGTGCAACCATTCCCAGTCCCGCAGATTTTTGATGCTACCTTTAATGCCATTTCATAAACCCATCTGTGCCTGTCTGCGCTGGCTGCTGGGCATGTAGCTGATGACTTTAGGGTGCCCTTTGACGACATGTGGCTTCTGCTGCCTTAATTCATCCCTGAGCTTTATGGGTGTGGGGGAGTATAGAAATTTTAAATTGCGCACTCATCCTATTATTTTCTGAAAATATTGAAAGTAAAATTCCTAATCTAATGCTTTTAAGAGACTGCAGAGCAAGATGTGAGGATCAAATTATACATTGACATAAAAGAACAGTTCTTGGGATCACATTAAAAAATAAACTTCTAAATTGCAATAAGTAATAACTTCTCCTTGCTGTGATGCAGATGTAAGTCACATAGCTTGGGGTTGAATCAAGTAGAGAAGTTACATTGACTCCCAATAAAAGTTCTGCAAATAATATCTGAAATGTTCATGTTTGCATTTCTTTTTTAAAGAATGCCTTATGGAAATAGCTATATTCCACTTCATATTACAGGAGATCAAAAGAACAAAGTTGAAATTAATATCTCCATCTCTAGAACAATTGAAATCTATATCTAATCCTTCTGCTTAGTAATATCAATATGGATTCCAGCAAGAAAGCAATTGGAAAGAATTAATGTCAGTTACAGCTCATCTGGGACAGCAACACTAAAATTCATTAATCATAATTTTATAGTTATTGTATGGCATCACTACAGAGCACTGTGAAAGTGTTTGATTTCCTTAATGATGAATTTGCAGATTTTAATATTTTTTATTTCAAATTAAGCCTTACTGCATCTCTGTGTTTTGTAATTAATTTTTGAGATATGAAAGCGTTGTCTTTTTTATATATACATTTAAATTGGTGATACATGTTCTCAAGCTTAGTTTTGTTTAGTACATTCTTCCACTTGAGGAATAAGAAATTGTGCTGTATAGATATAAAATACTTGTGATATTTATCTTCCAAAACAAAGATATCAAAATCAAAGAATGTATTAGGCATATTTTAAAAGTCTGAAAATGTCATTTTACAAAGTTTTAACCTGAAAATATAGGGCAGTGTGCAATGCCTTTTATTAAAACACTTTTAGGAATGAGAGTAATGACACAAAGTCATCAGTGAAAACAGTCACAATCATAAGCACAATGAATTCATTTTTTTCAAGGATGAACACAAGATTGTGTGTTTCTGGTAAAGTTTATTTCTAGACAAATCCACGTAATGCCGAAGAGGAAAGCTAGACGAACCACTCTCCTCGGGATTCAAAAGACCTTGAAATATATTTGTTAGGAAAGTATATTTCCATTTTCATTGTTAATTTGTTTGAATTCCAAATGGATGGAGATGTTAGGTCTAGCAAATTAAAAGGGGAAAGAAAACTACGTGTACAATTGAAAGAACTTACTGAATGAGATCTAAATCCTATGGTAGGTAATTTGATCTAATTTTTGCAGAAAGGCAAATGCCAGATGTTTGCTCCACTTTGATCTTAATAACACTTTAGGCTGCAGACAATAAGATTGGTTTAAAATTTATTGTCTCTTTGATTTCTCCATTCTAATGCTTTTTAAATTCTTTACACAAGACAGATCTATATATAGGCAACTGGGGTGGCATCAGAAGCGTTGTATACTGAAGACATTCACGAAAAACTCAGTGTGGAACACTGCCTTTTTATGCATCAAAACAAAGCCAGATTTTATGCAAGCAACATTCAATTTTCTTTTTATAATAATGTTTCTTTTTATTTTGCATATGAAGTTCTGACTGTCGCATCTGTGGCACAGCTCCTTATACAGCTTTTATCTTTCAATAACCTTATTAAAAGTCAAGACAATATATTAAATCAACATTAAGCAGCAGGAGTTGAAAGAAGAGTTAATCCATTTCCTTGCATTGGGAGTGTAATATACATAGGTCTTTAATTTCATCATCAAGTTGCTTCTAGGATTCTTTGTTTAGAGAATATGTTTCAAAAGGAAAACTACCCCTGCATGGACATCAGCAGAGGCCTCCAATAAATTGTAACATCCAAGAAATTTTGCCTTTAGTTTGGATCTTCAGGTTCAAGGAGGCCATGTTGACCTCAGTTTAAAGCTTATTATTAAGTGATCTCAGATTTCTAGCAGAATATCTCATTTATTCACCACTTCTGAGAAACAATGAAAGGCAAGTGAGACTGAGAACATAAGAAAGAGAAAGAACTGTGATTAAAGAAAAAACAAATAGAAAAAAAGATCCTGGTATGTAGCCTGAATATCTTATCATAATTCTCTGGCAGGGTTCAGAACCATCTGTCCCTTAGATCCTTGCATGATGTCTCTAAACAATTGTTTTCACTTTGCTCAGCCCATTAGTCTGAAAGTTCAAAAAGTCAGAGTCAATTTTCCTCTGAAGGAAATTCCAAACTTTGCCAATGACACTTTTGTCTGACACCAACTGACAGAATAGTGATCCTGGCAATGTTTTTAAACAGATAGTGTAGAAGGTTTTCAGAAGACATCACCCTCCTTACTCCTCTACCACCAAGTTTGCTTCCTGCAATAGTGTTCTTTATAAGATACAAGAAAACTTCTAGTATTCAGAACCAAACATTTTAGTTCTATTATCAAGAATTAAAAAACCCACGCACATGTACATGGCAACAAAATAATCTTCTTAACACATTATTGAGCAAATTGAGAAGACTTCTTGTTACCTCACCTGAAGAGGTTGTGGAATGCAGAAACCTCTGTCAGTGAGAACTGCCTTAGATACAAAAACACTTTCAAGTCTCATCTCCATTTGCTGCGCTTCTAGACCTAGAACATATAGTTGACTGTCTTTATTTACTATAAATATATTGAAGTATTGTTTGCATAATTTCAAGGCATTTTTTTTTGGTCAGTCTTCTCGTAGACATGAATATACCACCTGTGCCATTAAATAAGAAGTTATCTGAATAGCCTGAACAACTAAGTCACATACCATGGCATTTAAAATTGCATATGATTTCAATTAAGAAGAGTGCAGAAGCACCGGCTTCCTAAAATTGGTATGATGTTGTGAGAGTCGGAAAATCTTTTGCAACACTAGACTTTGTGTCTCATAATTGAAAGGTGTGCAAACGCTCCCCAACAAAATTTAATGGAATCCACACAGGGAAATATCTTAGTCTCAGCATTTATTTGTGCCAACACATGGAACCACCTTGATCTGTTTTACTCTTGGTGGAAAAAAAAGGTAGTGTCTATTTCACAGGATAGGATAGGAAGTACGAGTCAGTGTGATGGATGGTGGGAAGAAAGAGAGGGCAAGAGGGAAGAAATATGAGAGTTAAGTACTGATCTCAAAGATGAAGTCTAGTCTACTGTCAGAATGCGTATAAATAGCTTGTTAATAATACAAATGATGTATTGGCATTAGTGTGAAATTAGAAGTATACTCAGTTTGAGAATGGTATATCAGTTTGCCAGAAAAAGCTATCAGTTAGGGTACAGTTTATATTTGTTAAATATAAACAGACTACACCTATCTTCAAGTACAAATTAATTCCTATGAGAATATTCATACTTCTCAAGGCATTTATCCAGGAGATCTTACTGCAGTAACCTCTGCCATCCCTAGCACATCTGCCGCAATCACTCACTGGGGGCATGTCTACACTTCCGTGTGGCATATAAATCCCAAATAAGCTTTAATTTAGCACTAATGTAACTGTAAAAGCTTGAAATTAATTATTTAACTAATCTCACTCAATGAATGAGATAAGCCCTGCTTTCTGTCTTAATATGGGGAAAAGAAGGCTTATAAGACATTTTTTTCCTTTAATATCCTCTGAAACACCCTGGTCACGTGGTCCCCTCTCCTTCCCTCTCCTCACTCCCCTCTCCTCTCTTCTCCTCAACCCACTACAAAGTCATTTTCTTTTATGCTCCTTCCATCTTGTCCTTGCTGACAAGAGAATGGATGCAGGGAAGAGTGCAACTTCAGAAATATATCTGGACATAAATTGAACGTCTTGCTGCTGAAATCTGTCACTGTCAGTGCCAGTACAACCAACATCCCTTGGGAAACAGCATGTTTTATTGTTTCATTCGCAGATTTTTTTTGTGATGTTTAGGAGCTGCTTCATTCAATGGAACAAATCTTGCGTAATTTAGGCACCTAAGTCTTTTCTCCACTTACTTTCAGTCAAAGAGGGAATTCTTTAATCTGTTATTTCTTTTCCAAGCAAAGTTTTGATTGAGTTCTTACAGTTTTGGGGGCTTTTCAGATTTCTGCTGCTAATATTAATTTGAATTTCTTCTCAACAACATATTGCATGACAGTTACAGATACAGCTTTTCTACCTAGTGGATTGTGTCTTTGAGAATAAATAAAGCAGAGAAGAGATTCAAGAGAAATACTGGAAAGGAGCAATGGACTTAAGCCTTTCCTAAAAGGGCTCACTGTTTGTACAACAGCGTGTGGTATCAGAGGTATATATACAGTTTTATCGCAGGTCAAAACAGCCTGGAAAGTGGAGTGGTAGATATAATTTTCCTAGCTTCAGCTTTAGTCTGCTTAGCCTTGCATATGAAGCTAACCTTAGAGCACAGGCTTGGTCAGGACTCGCTTTACGCATGAGGCGGAAACTGCCAAGGCTTATGGATAAGGCTGTGTTTGGAGAAGGACTTCCATAATGTAAGGCCTGGAGTGCTTATTACCCTCTGAGCTGGAATCGGATGTTACTCCCCGAGGCTCAGGTCAGCACGTCCGTCACGCATAGGCGAGACCGTCTGCTCCTCTCGGTTGGAGAGGGATGTTATTTTCTTAAGGAGCAGGATGTTATTCCTAGAGGTCTGCCCCTTGGTAAGGTCAAGAGTAATATTTTATGGTTAATGTTTATGATTAATTTTGGCTGTAGCCTTTCCTTTCAGGATTTCTATGGTGTCAGTTCAAGTTGGTAAGGGGGAAGCTTGACAAGGTTAAGGCGTGAACCATTCACTCACTTTTCCTTCCAAAATAAATACTACAACAACAATCCACATGGGAACCAAGCAGCACATTCCTAAATCAAACCAGAAGATGCAAACAGGGAAAACTAAAACAGTAGGATTCAAGGGGATGTTTTTTTGACTTTTTTTTTTTAATCCAAAGGATACATTTTCAGAAGAATGCCTTGGGAATTAGCTCAACACAATCCCAGGAGCAAAAGGGGCAGTTTGGCGTCAGATTTCTTGTGCTCACATTGCTTAAAAATTAATATTGCCTTTGCCTTTTTTTTGTTTTCAAAAAATGTCTATTAAAGGAAGGTGAATGATTCTTAGCCGGTCAGTGGTGTTTTAAAGAAGAGACAAACTAGAATAGCTGTGTGATGCAAGTTTTTTTTGAACACACTTTATTTTCACTTTTGGAAAAAAAGTCCAAATTTTCTGTCTAGCTTTGAATAGGATCTTTAGATTCATTTCACAAGTCGTTATGTTTTTAAGAATCTTAACTCTTCCTTAATTTCTAAAGATTCTGATTTCCCTTCGCATTTTTATTAATATAATTGCTTCACAATATTCTCCCAGATGGATTTGGCTGGATATTTTAGAAGATGCTAAAGAAATTTCTTTTAAAATCTAAAGGTGCATATTTTGGTGTGAGGACAGTGTGTCGTGCCAGAACTTGCTGTCTGTGGCAGTATCATCCAATAGAGAGCAAGGAGTATAAAGTAGATGTATTCTTGTGATAATTCCCAACAATGTGTTATTGTAAAAGCAATGAAGATGATGATTTCAGAAGCACGTGCATGATGAAGTCTCAGAAATTCTTTTAAGATCTGCATCATCATTTTGGGTTATAGAGTGTAATATAAAGCAAATGAAAAAAATAATCATTATATAAGAGATTCAGTTAGAATGGGAAAGAAGAAAGTGTTCACATAGCTGAACAGACCCTTTCTCTTTCTCCCTCTAAGTGTGGTCTCTCATTTTTTCCACTAGGACCTAATTTTTCTAATGAGAGAATACATCTAACTTTGTGCTTTCCTTTAAGATTCTAAGATCCTTATTAAATATTTCAAATCAAAATTATTGAGTTCCAGACCCTAAGAGAAATAATGATCTTGAAGGTCTTATCCAACAATGATTCTGTGATTCTATGATTCTATGCATGGGGAATTCAAGCCACTCGGATACCTGGGGAGGTGGGATAATCATACATGAAAGGTAGCAAGGGTTTTAAAGTAGGGAGCAAACAAAAGAAGGCAGCGAGAGAGGAAAAAAAAAAAAAAAGCAGACAAAAGTCTCTGAGATTGAAGAAATTACTCCCCACTTATTCTTGCACTCCTTTTAGGGAGATGCAAGGGGTTTCCGTGACACCTTATGAAGCCTCAAGCAGTTTTCCCTGGAAAACTGAAACCACTATTCAGTGCTTTTGAGCCTGTGGTCTACATGCTGCAGAACTATAGTGTTCCTTGTCAGAGATGCACAGTAAGAACAAACTTGAAAATTCTAACTTTTCTCAAGTGTGAGGGAATTGTCTATTTAAGAGCAACAGACAACACTACTTTTAGCAGGAGTCAGTACCTCGTACAGCCTAAGTGCAAACAAGAAACATTGCAAGGCCACACACCTCTTCATCTGCTGCCTTAGAGAAAAGATGGGAGCATTTATTAAAGTACTCCAGATCATTTGCAAGATGCAAAACGCAAATAAAAGACTAATGAAAGATGCAGGAAGCAAAACCAAGACTTGCAAAACGGTTTGAACATTTATTCACCTCTCCAATAATACAGCATGAACTGAGAGGCAGGTATCCTATCCTGCAGCTTTTGTGGCTTGCACTTTTTGCATCTGAAATACCTTGGTCTGTTGACTCAGTATTGGCACTCTTAAGACTAGCAATCGCTTTGTTTGACATAGTGAATTCATCAATATTTGCATTGCTAACTTCATTATTTTGCAAAGTGTCTTGAGATGTGTCTCATGAAAAAAATGCACATAGTATTCACTCATCTGCTTTGATTAAAGCTTTCTCCAAAGTAAATTTCCTAATGCCACTGTCATTGGTTCACTTGCTTTTAAATTATTTCAATAACAACTATAGTATTCCAGTTGTTAATATTTATTTTGTTCTAACTATCTTTTCTGGAAATAATGGGTGTATGAAATTTTTACTGTGTATTTTAGGTCCATGGGGGTTGATTTCCTTTGTCATATAAATAATAGTTTGTATTAGAAATGCATGTGTATATACATAAGCATATTTATTTATAACTATATTCATATGCATATGTATAAACAATATAAGTGACAAACAGTTGCATAGTTTTATCTACAACTTTAGCCCCCATGGATAAATAGCTGTAATATTTACAGATCTGTAAACAGTTAAACTGTATAAATCTCATCTGCCTATTAACTAGAAGCAGACAATTTGTCTTACATTATTTAACAGTAGCGGAACAGAAACTCAATCTGATTTTAAGAAATATCACTTTTCACCACTTTTCACTCTCAGCCAAAATATACAAACAATAATGAAGATTTCTAGAGCATATAAAACAAGGTTTATATCAAATGAGAGCTTTGAACTCTTGAAATTGTAGTCTTTATTTTAGAGATTTAGGCTTGGTCCCTCTATTTTAGACTTCTGTTCAACTTTGGTGCTATTATGTAGGTTTATTTTTGCAATCTGTCTGATGTATTTGCTTCTCAGCATATGGTATTTCACTTTTAGAATAACTGGCACCGTGCCATGGCAAATGTTGCTCTTTGGCTAGACTTTTTGCTGAGCTGAAAAGATCCTCGATTCCATGTGGCATAAGGACAGTTCAAGAATGTTAGGACTCTTGCATTACTTTTAGGCAGTCTAACTTGATCTAACCAAATTTCGGTTCTGGATGAACACTAGATCAGCGTTCTGAACTATTGTTCATGTAGATAAACTGCCCTGTTATTACTCAATTTCTTGGAAAAGCCCTCACTGATAGGATGGAGGATTCTAAGTGAAAAAAGCTCATCATATTGATCTGCACAGTAGTACACCAACCACTATACTGTGTGAAAAAATCTAGACAACAAATAAGAGAATGCAAGTGAATCTCTGTATTGGATTACTCTGGTTTAAGTAATTTTATTTAGGATGATCTAACTCATTAAATCTGCAGTTAACTGTTTAGTGTCCATTGAGGTATTCCAAGCACGCTCATCACTGTGGCATTTAAGTATAGAGCATGCATTCTCAATAACTATCTATGCCTTTCTCTTGCACATAAAAGCTATTGTAAACAGTTCTTCACTTCTAATTAATGTCTAAATCTTGGCTACTATTTCTATTTAACTTCTCCTTTTCACTTACATAGCTGAAATCCTTTTACAGGCTCTTGCAACTCTCGTCTCAATTAAGGCAGTACTCCCTTCTGTAATGAGAAAGGGCATTTTGCCCTACCTCGAATGCTATAAGCAAGAATTATTTCCCAAGGCTCTGTTTTGACCACATCACTGTAGATTGGTTGGGACTGGTACCCACTTTTAAGTACTTTGTCATGATCTACATGGCATATCTTTGCCCAACTAGTCATTTCTTCCTCTCCACTGAAACAATCAGTGCAACCTCTAATTGACTAAGGACATCAATTTTCAAAGAAGCTCACTAATGAAGTTCTCAGAAACATTGATAAAGGAAGCACATTCTTTCTATTTTAAGTATATGCGATGTCAATAATATGATATTCATGATATTCAGAACATAGCAGTCTTCAGACAGGCACCTACTGTGTCCACCCTCCTGATTAAGATGCTGCCAGTTCCTGTGCATTCCCAACAGCAGCTGCCTGATGGAATTTATCTATTACATTACACTGAACGTGTATTTTCTATTCTGGCTGTATAGAAACTGGCACAAATATCCCTAATAGTACACGTTAATGTTTTGCAGTCTCTCAGCTGGTTAATATAACAGCAAAAATAGGGAAAATGATAATGCAATGTACATTTTTTTCTTTCAAAAATGAAGCTCAATATTAGGCAGAAAGATGCATATTTTTGAGACAATAGAGATAACAGCATAACTATTCACTTGATATTATTTCCTAGATTATTAAAAGTCATTTAAGAGCTTTTCAATATCATATGTGATAGGTTGCCAAAAGTAGCATCAGAACTAAAGGAAATCTACATCCACAGTAGTGTGTGCAGACTGCTACAGACACAAGCAAAATCAACATTTATTAAACACCTTTAACAGATTTACATCTGTAAGCATATAATTTAATTCTTCACATCTCCCTAGAACAGAGTCTATTTTTTAGCAAGTGCACTGGACCTGGAATATTAGCTGCATCAGAAAAGCAGAGTAGGTAAAACACGTTACAATTCTAGATAGAATTATTTAAACAAGAAAACCTACAGCATCTAAACAATATATTTTACATACAAAAATACATTGATAAGATGAACAAAAATATGGAGGAGGAAAATAGAATATTTTATTTACAGAGAAAGGTTCCTTGCGAATTTAGTTTAAAAATAAATACTCCATTCCATTACAGTATCTTTTTACAAAGATAAACATAGGCATATCTTGTTTTTTGAGAAAATTAAACTTTCAGACAGATAATAGAAACATATATATATATTGTATTATTGTTACAATGTGAAGCAGAAAAGCACCTGAAACTAATTAGTTCTTTTTTTTTTCTTTTTTTTTTTTTTTTCTCTGATATTTATATCTAGTCAGGAACTACCCAGAGGAGTTTGATTCCTGGAAGGAAAAATAAATAAATAAAACTTAAATTATACTAATATTCCGCTACTTATGCTGTATATTTTGTGCGATGAGGAGTGCAAACTTGAGCCCCAATTCAAATGACACCTTTGAATGTATGTGGTAACATTTAGGCAAAACTTTGATTTTATTAAAGTGCAGATTTAAAAAAAATGCAGACAGGAGAGACTAAGCCCTGTTATGTCTGTGAAACTTGCTGGGTACACACAGAATGTTAATAGCACTTCTAGAGAATTTGCCATTTTGCTACATCTTCAAAGAGCAGTCAAACAGCCAAAGAGGCCCATTTTGATGTTTTTGATGAGAAGAGAGGAAAGAGCACCAAGAACAATAATCAACAGTGCAACTATTCAGCTCAAATTGATTGGAAAGGAAAACAAAAAAAATTTTCAAAATACCTAAATAAAAGTTAAAAATCATTCTGTAATCCTACTAAAAACATTTTCTAGAAACCAACTCACTCCTCCCAAAATAATCTTTCTCCATTTTTCCTTCCTGCAACATTTGAACACACTAAGCTTTTAGCTTTACACTTCAGAGAGTAAGACCTGAGTGTTACTGTATACAAAATGACAGAGTACATTTTCAAAATCAAAATGTAGAAGTCTAAATCACCATTTGAAAGCAATCAGGGCATTTTGAAGCCCAAGCGCTACTGAATGGTTTCAATGTAACTATATTACTTTTGAAATTTGGATATAGCCTTCCTGTGTTGCCCCAAATAATACTACATTTTTTTTATTGATTTTGCTCTTACACACATATATATATATACACCATATATATATATATATAGGTATATATATATACATATAGCTATATATATATAGAGAGAGAGAGGTCTCCTATAACTCTTCCTGATGGAGTAGCTTTTCTTATTGAAGCTGATATACTTGAAAAATGGAGTGTCATTATAATTAATATATATTTAGAAAAGACTTCAAAAATAATTGTTTCTCATGGGCAACCTACTGCCAATCCTTGTATTCCTTTTTTCCCCTGAATGCTTCATTGCTTCTATGCCAGATGATATGTTCAATGATGAAAGTATAATAAGCAAACAAGAAATTTAAAAAAAAAAAAAAACTATTTCATACTCCACCTGTTCTTTTCAGTTGTCCTCACTGAGGCCTGCACAACATCAGACCCCAAATCTCCCTGCTCTCCCTCAGAAAAACTGATACAATTTTATTGCCAATGAAATAATATAAAGGATATTGTTTAGTAACTCTTGGTGGAATCAACTTCAAGGACTGCTTTTTCTTTTGAATTATGACTCTTTCTGGTGTTGAAAAATATGCCCAACTGTAAATGGACAAATATATTCAGCCTAGCAACAAATAAATTTAAGTATTTGTTCTTCAGGAATGTTTGCTATTTGCACTTGAAAGAGGCATTTTATGGTGTACCAATTGGTTTGAGCATTCACAGCTTGGACGAGGGCTCCTACAATGAAAAATTACTTTTTAGCAAGTCCCTACACATAGTTGTTATCCAACTCCATCTCACAGCTCATGAACAATCTCTTCCTTTGCAACAGGAACCAGTGACATTTCAAAGGCAGTGCAATATGACAAGAATTCATTTCATTTGACACATCTTCTTTGAACTTGACACCTGAAAAGCATCCAGTTGCTTTTTCAAGCTATGTGCAGAGAAATCTTTGCTGTTCAGGCTATGGTAGCAGGACCTGCTGCACATGCACGGAGTTAGACTCTTTATCCTAACAGTCAAGCCTCTGTAGCTGCTATATCCAAGATAAGTTGACTTCATTATGCGATATAATTGCTTACTTAAACAATAAATCCCCCAACTCTTCAACAGAAAGGGAGGACTTCCCAAAATGAAAATTCACTAGAAAGAAACAGTGACATTTATATCACTTTAAAAGCATTTTCCCCAACTTTCTAGCTTTCGAGTATGTTACTGAGTCTCGCGGCCCCTGGATAAGTCATGGAAAATATGCATAAAACACAATGTTAAAAGACATAGATACAATTTTCCTATCACACATACTTCTGGTTTCAAGAGAGCAAAAGTGCCCCTACATAACTAAGGGCACAAGTTCTATTAAGTTCTTTATGTCAAATTCTAAGGACCAGAAATACTTGGTACTGGTAAATTGTATTGACTGTCCAATTCTGTGAAACTGTTGTGGCCAGCTTAGGTGAATTAGCAAAGTTCAACGCTTCCTTTCTTTTTGACCTTTACCAACCAATTTGTCAAGTATGTGAATTTACAGTGGATAAAAGAGAGTGGGAAACTCTATGAACTGCTCAGAAAAGAGAGATGATGAGGCAGGAGATCCATACCTGAACCCTCACATTTTTTCACAGCCATTCTAAAACACCCTGGACTGTAATGAAGTAGAGCTGGCATAAATGAGGTAATCAGAAAAGTTCTTTTTTTTCCCCCTCCCAAGGAGTGAAATAAAAGCTTTATTCCTTTAGCTTCTAGTCAGAGATAAAAAAGAAGTACAGGAAATAGAAGGATGAGAATACGGCTTTTACCCAGTCTTTAGTGAATAACATTAATACAATCATTAAACAACTTTACAACTGACTAAAAATTAAGCATGTACTATAAAATATGCATATTTATTTGTTGGCTGTGGAGTTCCAGACAGTATGAGAGGGCACTATCTCCTCTGATCGCTACACAGTTACTGCAGTTTCATCAAAAGCTATCTGTGGACAACTAGTTATGACAAGGAATTGTCCAAGTACAAATTGTCCATTTACAGTAAATCAAAGGAGAAGATATACACAAAACAGTACTACATGCTCGTTCTGCCTGGAAGAAGATGCTTCATTTGAATTTTCCTAATGAGCAATTTACATTCCACAGAAAAGACCCGCAATAATCATCTTTTTGCAGATTCCAATGAATATTTAAGTAATACTATCAAGCGGTGAACAGACTCTGCAGGTCCTTTTTCTTGAACAAATCTTCTAAATAAATTGAGCTTAACCTGCAAGGATGGTGTATGTCAAAGTCAACACACTACATGAAGGTCAAGCTGTGTCAGGACTCTTCAGGATTCTTTGTTTATCAAGCACATTGCAAGCTGAAGGGTACCAGAACACTCCCCATCTTCATCTCCATCTAACTTCTAACTGCAGTGAAGACACTAGCTATCAGTGATGACACAATTTAGCCCCAAACCACAACTACTAGTTTATGATTAGGCAAGGATCACAACCCTGATGATGTAGCAGCTAAATTATTTCTTACCTTGATGCAAATACTAGATTTACTGGCAAGAGAGCATGGGAAACCTGAAATGCAACAGCCTGTCTGCACCTTGTTAATGAATCGCTCTTTTAACAGTTTTCAATGGCAGTCAGCCTTTCAGCAGCACAGTAAAACAGTACGAAAATGTAAAGGCTCTTGTTAAGAATAAATTATCATATAAGCAACAAAAACACAGGCACAGAATGAAGCTGATGTTAAGAATGTAGAATTTTGAAACATATAGAGTCTAATTAAAAGCTATATACAGTTCTGCTATTCTGAAAGACTCTGATAGCTTGTACTTTAATATGAAGATATAATTATGATTTTTTCTCTTTCTTCTTTGGCAACGTACAGCTCTGATTGTTTTCTTAAGTCTCCATTTGAGCAGTTCCTCTGAGCCATCGTGGCTCAGAGTGCCTGGCAAAGAGACCATGCAAACAGCCTCGTCTTCCAGCCTCTAAGAACACCCAGAGCTCCAATATTTACCTTGCATGGTGAAATTACCCATGTTGAACAAAGTTGCAGAACTGGAGCATGGTGATGGAAATAATTCCTTCTTAAAAATCACAAGAAGGCTGGGATGTTGCAATGTCATTATATCCAGACCTAAGGTGACAGCACTTGTACCAACATTTTGGAGTAGAAGAGAAAACGGTTCCTTTCCCTATAGGGACTTATTTTGCATGGCAGTTAGCTTTTTATTATGGTACAAGGCATACACACGTTTGCAAGTCAGTCTAGGTAAACCCATGCGGTAACAGTAAGCAGGACAGTCTACGGGAACTCTGAAGCAGACAAGCATTTTTAAAGTTAAAAACATGTGAGACTTTGTTTTAAAACTATTTTTAATAGTTTAATAGTTTTAATAGTTTTAATAGTTTAATAATGATTCATTGGACACTCCAGACACTTTTTAAACTGAAAATGTTCTTTTTTTTTTTTCTCCAATGCTGTTTTTCTTCTTAAATATACTGAAAATGTGGTGAAGAGTATGTGTACCACATTTTCAGTGAGTGAAAAAAAACTTCAGTCATGATTTCACGCAGCAGATTTTTGGAAATTTTAAAAAAATGCCAAAGGGGGGAAAAAAAAAAAAAAAAGAAGAGGGAGACAGAAAGAGAGAGTGGGAGAGAGAGAAGAAATGTTGGTCTTTCAAGTATTTTGAACAAATTATTGCAAAAATAATTACTTTTCAAGAGCTCTATCAATTTTGCTTGCACATTTGGAACTTCAGATCTCCAACATAATTGACACTGACAAACTCTACTGTGTGATGGAAAAATCTGGTTATGATGTTTACAGGCTGTATCTAACAATTCAGTAATGGGACAAATTGCTAGATAAAGTCTGCCTCACATCAGCTATTGCCACGGTAAATGCCCTGGCATACACTCAAAATCTTCAATGAATGCTAAGAAACCTGGGTAGAGTCCAGTAAGTTGTTATAGACACAAACCATTTAGAAAGCTGTTCCATCCTGATTTAAAAGCATCATAATTGGGGAATCCACAACTACCTTTGCTAATAGTCCTCCAGTGGTTAACCAGCATCATTACTAATAGTTTGGAATTTATGCCTATTTTTAATTTGTCTGGTTTTAATTTTCAGACTATTTTGTATGGTATTTTTCCTTGCTGGCTCAAGTAGATGGTTAGTTCCTAATATTTTCTTTCTTGGAAGCAACTTTTTCGATGTGATCAAGTTACTTTTTTGTCTTTCCTTATTGTTTTCTTTACATTTATATGCAAATAGGCAGACTTATCTTCAAAAGAAGAATGCCAAAGAGAGCTCTCTAGACTGCAAATACTGAAATCCACTAACAAGCACTAAAGAATTCTGAAGAACAACAACAACAAAAGGAACAAAAAAAAGTGAGACCCATAACAAAACTGAACAAGATCCAGACAAGGCCAAGAATGAAGAAAAACTAGGGTGGATATGATTTTCTAAAATTATAAGCTTAGACTGGTGCTTACACACAAATTATGGAGTTGGACTTTCAAAAACAGAGCAATGATGTAATCAGATGAATATTTCTAACTTAATGAGACGAATATTTCTAACATGTTTGGGTATTTCTGTAATTCCTCGCCCACACAAGATTAAGGCATTCATTTTTAAGTTGTTGACCTAAAGTAATAAAGAAATGGTATTACTAAATAAATACACACTCTTGTTCTCAATATTCTTCCACAAATAAAGATGTTTAGAGGTAAGAAAAAAAATCGGTTGGAGGAGATATTCTCAGCAACACAGGAAGGCTGAAATCATATATAAACTTTGTCCTTCACAGAACTGTTTAAAATATTCTTTTTCTCTCTGCTTTCTGAACATTCCAGCCATTGTACTTTAATTTTCCATATGTTCAGAACTTGAACATCATCCAGTTTCTGCTTTGGTTTAATGAGACTCTAATTTAAATAAATAAATAGAACATTATTTAAATGACAAATCTATAGCTCTATAATAAATCTTGCAGTATAAAACAGTTCTATGGTTTAATCAAGGAAAATTACCTGGATAGTTTTCATAGATCAATAAAAACATCATGAAAATATAATTCATACTATTAAGCATTTTCCTGTTAAGTATTTAAGGTGCTAAAAGATGCTTCATTTTAGAATTAGTAAGTGACAATAACATAAATAAGTTAAAGAGTGCTGCAGAGATATTAAGATCTATGCAGTTATATTGAATTTTTCCTAATAATCCAATTTACAAATAAAAATGCATGCCATTTTCTTGGGTAGTAAGTACTTTCTGTTTAATATACTTTCTTTTTTTTTTTTTTAAACAGTTTAAACAGTTTAAACAGTTTACATGTTTCACAATAATGACAGGTTGTGTCATTGTTTCTGTGCAGTGTGAAGGTAATTTAAACTAACTAGCCCGGAAAATGATAACTATCCAGCTACGGTTCTTGGTTTAATCTAGTCCACTGTTTACATTTATTTCCTTGACAGTGACATGGGTCAAAGACTCGTCTTCCTTTTCACTTTGTTCGAAAGAGTGTTCCCTTTTTCTCTCCATATTTCTCCTACCCATATTAGAAACCGCAGGGTAAAGTCGGGCCCTATACCAAATCCAAGTTTAAGACATAGATCTTAGTGATACTGAATCTCAATATGAATGCATGCTAATACTCACATATCTGAACATATCTGAAATATTTTATGGTTAAGTAGATGACATATAGTATCTGTTAATATCAATTATTTATCAAAAAAATTATTTTGCAGGTCTACTGTTCTTAACAGCACTAGGACACTTAGCTACCTCTGGGGGTCTAAGTGCGATAATTTAATTCATTCACTAGTCCTGAAGTTCTGAGTAAAAGAATTAATCACAAGTTCTGACTTCTCTATTTCAGTAGAGAAGTCATGAGTAAAACTAATCAGAATCTCAATCTTGGGAATAAAACCAGTTGAATTGAGGTGAAGGAAAAAACAACATCTCTAGGCTATTTGTGTTTGTGAGACAGATGGAAAATACACTAAGTTCTCAAAACTGAAAATTGGTATTTTGGGAAAGAATTATAAGTCTGATCAAGCAATACTTTCTATCAATAATTTTAATTTTTTTTATACATTATTCAACATTTCTAAATGAAAAGTCAATCAGAACTGTAAAACAAAACTTTATATTAAGAAATTTTGAAACAGGATATATCAAATATTTAAAGCCTTTTTTATATAATATACTTTGAATGAGAATTTCCAAGACCAATCCTTTCTCACAAGCAGTACTGGTCTTGTTGATTCATTTTTCAAGTAAGAATAGTACATTGAAAAATTCCTAATCAACTCCAATACCAATATACACTATTTTCATAGCAGGCAGAAAACCATGTGAAAGCTCTACTTAAAGACTCGCCAGAACTATCTTGCTTCACTGCTATTCTTTGGCTTGAATATGCATTATTGTGCTTGAATATGCATTATTGTTCCTGTTGTTTATTTTATCACTAATAATATTGGAAATACTTTACACATTTGCTGTCATTTGCTCCTCCCTTCTCCCTCCCAGAAGTCCTCATTAATGATGAAGAACCATTAGTTTATCTTTGCTGGTCTCCTATTGACTGCTTTTGTATGAATTATACTTACAAACCTCAAATGTTTCTGTAGCATCTAAAATTTCTAAAGTGTAAATGACAAATTCAATCCCTCATTTTTACTTATGCATGAGCAACATAGGTCATTATTTAAGAAACCTGTAACATGAAATCGTCAAGCTATGTTTATGAATGGGGTCTCAAAAACTGTGGCTTCCTTTAATAAGCACACATTTCTAGCGCTGACTTTACCCTATGTTTCTTCAGATTCCCTGATCTGCTATGTGGATAATCTATGTCTCTTTCATGTATATTATTTCAATCTACTAAAGCAAAGGATTAATGCTTTCTCCTGGTTATACTTTGGTAGTTTTTTGCTTCACCTATCTTCTCTGTTGCTCACAATATGCAGACACCCTTACCATAAGGGATTTTTTTTTTTTTTTTTTTAACTTCTGAACAGAAATCAGAAGGATGTTTTTTCCAGTTTGTTGTTCTTATTTATACATCTTTGTTGTATCTGTACTTCAGTCACTTCTCTGTGACTTAAATTATTGCTTCAAGATAATGAATCTTGCATCTGAATCCTTAAAATGTAGGCAAAGTCTTCAACAAGTGTATCCTCTAGTGTTTTCATTATCTTACAAAGTTTATAATATTCCAAAATGACAGCAAGATTCTCATATTTTTTTCTTTGCCAATTAATTCATACAAAACCAAGGAGACAGGAGTGGGTTGCAAAATTTGTTCTAGACTGAGATATATTGTTTAAAAGCTGTCAATAGGACTGAAAGTCTGAGATGTAATGGTTGATATAAGACTTCAGGGAGATACAATAATGTATTTTAGTTCAGTGAAAAATGACTAATAAATACATTATTTTATGAAGCTGATAGTTTCAATACACTGAAATAAAAATATATATTTTTACCACTTTTCCTTTGGAGTTTGGAATGTAGGAAATGTTAGGTCAAAACCATAAATGTAATGAATCAGTTATGCATTCAATCATACATCTACAGAATCTGAAACTGTTTCTTTCATGTGCAAAATATTATTTCCATTTCAATGTATCACATAAACTGATGTTTCTATAAAAATACTTATAGTAAAATACAGAATAAATCTATTATTATATTCAATCAGTTTTAGAAAGATGCATCCAACACTTACACACTATAAAATCATTAAGCATCACTCTATTTTATCCCAGTTACTACTGAAGTAACAAAAAAATGGTGTTATAGTCTCTTGTGAGCTGAATGGCATATTTCCTATAACCTACACAAAGTTTCTGTAAATAGCTTACAGGTTTTTAGTCACTGCTTAACTCAGCATTCAAAATTCCAATATTGGCTCTTTCATATTAATGTGTTATGCATAGAGTACTTCAAATAACCATTAAAAATAGATACATTTTAATAAATTTAAGCAAGTGTTATCCTTCTAGACTTCGCATGTAAACAACTTCTAAGGGAACTCTCTCTACTGAATGTACAAACCCCCTTGAAGGAACTGAAAAATTATTAGTGGATTGTCTTGGAACAGATCAACAAAGTAGAATTCAACATCTAACATAAGGTGCTCCCTTGAGAATGGGAATAGTAAAGCATCATGCAAGGTATTAAGTCACACTCATTAGTTTCATGTGTCTTCTTTCAGTTGGTGGTCACATTGGCTTCCTTCTGACGCAGTCTTTCTTTCTGTTGTTTAAGAAAAAAACAGTTTTATTATCATTCTTTTCTCTAATTTTCCATCTGCTCTATAGTTGCCATAAGCATGTGGTCTAGAATACTGCAAAGTATGAAACTGGACAAACCAGACTAGCCTTTTCTTTAATTCAAAAAAAGAAAAAAAAAAAGAAAAAGAAAGAAAAAAACCCTCTTGTAGGCTCAAAACCGTTTTGTTGCTTATTAAATAGAAATAGTTTGCTTTAGCAAACTGATTCCTTCATGTGCTTTTCCTATCCTTAGTCTCTTGTTCCTGCAGTTTGAGAAGCTGCTCTAACTTACATATCTTGCCTGCAGCCAAAAGGAGGTTTTCATCTGCACCCAAAGGGAAGGCAGTACAAATTATAAGCCCTCTTTTTGTGTCCTACCAAAAAACCTGGGGAACAAGGAAAAAAATAAAGGGGAATTTATTCCCTTTTGCTGTTACTCAAGAGAGCAAACAATTTTAAGGTTTTGAAAAAAACAAGAGACTTGGGCATTGGACAAATTTATACAAAGAGCTCCAATGCACTGAATAGCAGGAAAGAAAATATGAGAGACTAGTGGCAGAGGGGAAGAAACCAAAAAGGCAACTGTTATCATATCCTGTTATGTAAATGCACTGAGCCACGCTTACTTGTAACTAACGTATGTTTAGAGCTTACTGCTTGAATTACTGTAGGCAAAAGTTTAAACATTTTTCATTGGGAAGAATATTAATCTGCTGCATTCAAACTGATGAAGTATGTTACATCACACATCAACAAGAATGAAAAACACCATAATTCTGAATGACCAGAATACTGTAACAAATTGCACTCTGAACGTCATGCTGAGAAATGCATCATACCAGGCTAGCTGTAGGGTTGATTTTCTTCGTTTCAACTTTCTTCTCTGCAGTTAACTTGCTTACTGACTGCTGAGCCACCTTTATTCTGAAATGAAATACACACAGAAGACATCATTAGATTCAAAGAAAGTACAACTGCTCTACCTCTGGTGTAAACATATACCTGCAAGAACCATTTCCATTGCCATTTTCAGGTGTATTAGCTCAAGAAACTGTTAATTAGTATTCAAAAGCACTTCATAATTTATAAAAGTAGGTCCTAACACTTCTTTAATTATGATGAGAACCAAAAGCAAAATGACAGCCTCTCTGTACTGCTCACTGAGAATTTCACCAGGCATTAAGATTTCTCTCATCTTGCAGGATCTGTGTTTGATAGAATTTCTTTGAAATGAACTGGAAACAGCTGCAGTATGAAAGCAAGAGGATACCCCTCTTAAAAATCAAAATCTATCTGGTTAGATCTTTTCTATATTTAGAATAGGCTTTGAGTATATTTAATATTGATTTAAGTATACTAGCTTTCATTTTGTCTAATTAGTATTTTCTCTAATCATTATATCAGCCATTTATAAGGTTATACATTACACATCCTCTGAAAACCTTGAAATATCTTTTTTTCCTTTAATATTTTCTCATGCCTTTAGATTGAACTGATCAACCAACTTAGGTGATGTGGGGATTTGAGGAAAGGCAAGTTAGAAGAGGTTCTTGCCTAGGGATTGTTAAAATAATCTTGTGGGCAGCTACAGACTAAAAGCACTAGTGAAATAAGAGGAAAGAAGAAAATCGATCTGATTCCTCTACTCTTGCCTCTTACTCTTGCAGGCAGAAGTCTTTTTTGAGTTAGGATTTAACATGGAGAACTGAATCAGAAGTTCAATTAGAAGGAAAAGGAGAACAGAATTTAAGAGAAAAGGACTTTGCTTTCTTCTTATATACACACACAAGAGAGGGCAGGAGAAACTATGTCCCAAATACAGTGACAGAAAGGAAGGAAAAATCTTGGTATTCCTCAGATCTATCTAGCTATCGATGTCTTTAAAACACTGATGCTAAGGACATTTACTTTATACTTCTCTGTATGAACTGCAGAGGGAAAGATGTTGCAAGTGAAGTTCTTTTACCAAACAACTAAAGAAAACTCAGCAATCCAGTTCTCACTAATGCAGACCAAATCAATCTTTTCTTATAAAAAATGCATTTCTTGGCACTCTTTAAGTGAAAAATTCTACTTTCTTCTCTAATTTAATTTTTTTTCCACTAGTAGAAATAATTGCGCTGTGACTATTCAAAAGTTATTTAAAATACCATGTCCAGTTTAAACCACTTTTGACACACTCAATTTTTGAGGAATTTTGGAAGAAAAGCAAAAAGGAATGTGGATTATAGCTGTAATTACTGATGTGTGCTTCCTTCCTTACTACAACACCAGCAGCAAAACAAAATCTGGACATCTTTTAAAAATTATAAAACAGTTTCATAAATTCATTATTGTGTTTATCAGTGTTCAGTACTGGAACCTAACATTCTCTGTCCAAACTCTGTTGGGTAGTTATTCGTGTCTGTGATTTCTCACTCTTCAGCTTAAGAACAGAAGGAAACAGTAATATTACTTTTAAGAAACCTTATTTCTACCACTGGTTAGCTCCTACATTGGTTCAAGCTATAAGTACACAAATATACAAACATGAAATCATTCTGTACAGTTTTAAAAATATTTAATATTTAGTTTTACCCATATCTGCAAGTTTTCTTTCCTATTTTGATTACAATTTCTTTTCAATTATATTCTCCTTGGCCTCTCTTCTTGGCCTGTTTAGACTGTTTTTCAAATAGTTTTCAAACATTCAGAGCCCACATTTTCATTAGAAGGAAGTATTCTAGGGATTATAAACTTTTACAGTTAAAAAGAACGTTATGCACTTCACTGATTGAAAACTAGCTTTGATCTGTGTATTTTATTCCACAGTTGCACAATTTCCAGGAAACCTATTAGAATTTTTAAATAAAATGCATAGTTTGGGATACAAAATAACATGACTTAAATCATGTGATATTTGTCTCATAAAAATGACAGACTAATTATATATTGCACTTTGGTCTCCTAGACGAAAAAAATCACTTTGTTAACATGTGACCGATAAGATTAGGAGGCATTCTCAGAAGCGCAGATACATAACTGACGATGAACACAATTATTTGGGATTTTTAAGGTCAGCTGGCTCTTCTTTTAAGAAAGTGGTTAGCTCAGTAATTACATCAGTGAAGTATCCTGTAAAGGTACTTATAAATAAAAATAGCTCCTTGTTAAAAACTGAGAAGATCCTTGAACTAGCTTTTGATTTGACTGATTTGAAGTATCATTTTTGAAATGAGAATAATGAAGTAATACAGAACTATTCAAATTGAAAATCATAAAAGATTTTGGCTAAAGACAACAGAAGTTTAATCTTTATACTACTTCCACTTATTTCACTTTCATGGGGAAAAAAAACCACCAAAAACTCCAGACATGAAAATGTAATTTGTCCATGAAAAGTTATGATAGCTTCCCATAACAACTTACAAACACCGTATTTTTTTACCCTCTTTCAAAAAAGAATATACACATTTTATAGAGTCCGTGATGGAAACAAATAAAATTACCCGTCACACACCTTACGAATAAAAGAACAGTTAACTAATGCAACTTAAGCAAGCCTCTTTTCTGTTCAATGTCTTTTTTCTATTTGTTCTGTGCAAATACAAGTGATGTTGCCATTTGCGTAAATCAAATACTATTATAGCTTTGTCTGAAAAACTTTTCAATAAAATACTAAAAATAAGAAGCAAGGTCTAGAGATAAATATAGTTATAGAAAAAGCAAAGCTACAAAAAAGCTCATTTGAAATAACTGTACTATATTCCTTATTATTTTCTACTGCTCTCTTAGACTCGTAAAGTGTTACTAACCAACTTGTACATACAGCACACAACATACTATTATTTTTAATTACGTTCAAAAAAAAACTATTAAATGTGCTATAAAGATTTTTAAGGTGTAGCTTATGAGAATTTATATAGACTTAAATTGTTGAACTTCCTACAAAAGCAGAAACCTCGTTGGCTATTATTTTTTCAGGAATTATTTGTTCAAAGTCTATTTGCAGAAAAACAAAAGCTAGGTGGCAGAATGTCAAAATGTAAATTAAACAAATGTATCATTCTTTTAAATTTCTTCTTTGAGAGTAACTGCAGTTATATTAGCCACTAATGAAGGTGGCCCATTTTAATATTGTCTCTTTATAGAAACCAGATGAAAAGGAAAAGAATTTGTGAGAATACAGAAAATGCCATATGTTGAGTACAATAGCTAACAAAACAGTTTAACATAGCTATACCCATTTCTTCTGAGTTTTTGCTGTGGAAGCTAATGAATAAGGGAGTAGTTCACATGGATTGTTCATTTACAGTGCCATGACTATTAAGGGGAGTTTGGAGACATGAAAAGGAAAGGACTTGATACATATATTTGTTTCTTCTTACATAAATGTAGCATCTACAGTAGCCTGAATGGTCACATGAGCTGAGTCAACTTTCAGAGAATTAAGGAAAAAGAAATCGGGGTTGAAGCTAATGGATGTGAAATCAAGGAGAAAGAAAGGGGAATAGAAAAACCAACAGAAACAGGTGTAAAAGAAAAGCAAGAGGAGATAGAAATGAGCAATAAAACACAGAGAAGAAAACGTGGCAAGGAAATTTACAGAGCAGTAGAGACGACAGTAAAAAAAACATAAGGACAGTAGAATAGCTGATCATGACATGATATGAAAATATGAATGTCATGAAAAGGTATGGTTCATTCAATGACTTGAAGCATTCTTCTATTTTTCACCAGTGTTTGAAAAATATTTACAAAAGTTCAGGTAGTTTTTGCTCATATCTTAATTATAATAAGACTGTGAATCTTTGTTAGGCTCATAGGATGTGTCAATAATAGAAGCAATAATTCTATCTTCCATAAATAGCTTGGAGACAAACTCAAGGGACAGAACATTCTAAGCTTGAGCAATTACAACACTGAAAAAATGTCTTTTTTTTTACACAGAGCAAACAACGACGACTAGACTTTACAGAAAAGAGCTGAAGATTTACTTCTGTCAGGGTCATTGCCGTGGAGGCCTCTGCCATACGTTTTTAAATGCAGTAGACCAGACAATGAAATCTCACACACTGTGTTTTGGGCAGCATTAATGAGCAGTGTGAATGACACAGCACATGTCTACTTCTCATTCCAAAACAGTAAGGATTAATATTTTATGTGTATCAGTGTGCTTATGAGTTAAAAAAAAAAAAGAAGTTAAGAAATGCAGGTTGGGCAAACCATGAAATCTGACCAGCTGTAACATCGGTGTATTCAAAATAAGTATTTTTCTCATCCAGCAGTGAGCAAAAGAGGTCAAATCCTCCTTGTGAATAAAGAAGATGTGGCATCAACTGTAACATCAAGTACTACAGTACATTAGCAATGCTTTTGCCTTTCTCTCGGGAGCATGTTGACTTCCTCTGTAAATCTGATACAAGTCAGGCCTCTAACATCTGATCATACTAATGAAAATACAGTTAATTGTTTTTATATTGCAACTGAGGAAACAAACTAAACCAGCATATAAGCCTGTGCTTTTAAAAATTCTCCTTAACAAGCTCATGGACATACTTTTCCTCCTGGCAGAAAAGACATTGTCAAACCAGGACCTAAACTGATAAATTTATGGTAATTTTCACTCATGCTTCCCCTCCAAGTCAGACCAAAAAAACATGTGAACTGGGCCAGTCCATGCTCCAAAGCTTTCTGTCAGGACAAACCGAATCCCTTCCAGACAGGCCAACAGCCACTCACGGATGTTCTGCTTCTACTGATGTGCAAAGACATACGCACAGGGACAAAACTATCTGTTTTTCCCTCAACTCTTGATATATAGGAATATCTTCTTTGACTCTACATCTCCTTTGATATAGCTAGTGGATTATGTGGATATGAAATAGCTTGGGAGAGCCTATCTTTGGCACTTGAATTTTCTGTGGCTCACACAAAGTTCTAACTTTCTCCCATGAAACTGTGCTGGCATAGGAATAATTGTGCAATCCAAATCTTCATGTGTGGGTGGAAATGATCAAGTCAACATCAACTGCTCAACCTAGAGCCAAGATGCATTCCCCTCTTGGACCCATAACACTTTCTCCCATTGAGAGACTACAAAATGTCCCCATAGCTCAAATTCCTTTGATAAGTTTCATGCCTCATAGCCCTCAGTCACATGATGATTTTTATATGCAAAATTTTTATATCCATAAACTAATCCTGAAGTTTCTGAAAGCACTAAGCCTGTACAACATAATAGATGGCTAGACTCCAATCTCAAAATTTTGGAAGAAATGCCTGTATATTAACTGGCATGACACTGACCACATACATTTTACTGCAGTTATAAATGACTAAATCGGTACAAATAGAGTAAAATGTATGTGGTCAGTGCAATTTGTCTCCAAATCTCAAGTTGCTAATAGATTTTTATGCTCTAATGAAAGCTGTCACTTAAGAACAACTAATAGAAAGAAAAAAGGCCAAACCAGACAATACAAAAATACACTACAGCACATCTGAGGCTAGACAATAGTAAATATCTAGGAATCATATAAAAAGAGTCAAAGCAAACAGTGATAGACCTCAGAATATTTCCTCTGCCAGAAACTCTCTCCATATTAAACCGCACTTCATGTTTTTTTTCTTCCAAAAATTTGTAGTCATCTTTTTGAAGCCCCTAGCCTTTTGCATCTATGACATCTTGCAGCAAAGCATTCAACAGATTAAGTACACCTACTGTAAAGCAACACTGTTATAGTATAACTGCCAGCTGCTAGTTTCAATTGATGCTCTTCGATTGTCCTATTAGATGTGTATTAGACATATGACTACATCTGATTCACCATTCAAGGCTTGCACAGATCTCTAAGCTCTACTTTTTTGCATTCCTGCCGTACAGATGCTTTTCAGTAGTCTCTTCTGCAAGTTGAAAAATATCATTTTATTTAAACTCTTCCTTAAGCAAAAACTTTCCTGTGCCTTATTGTTTTTATTGCTTCTAGAGATTGCCTGATAGCTTGAACTTTACCTCAAAATATGCAGGATTCTGCCTTTTTTTCTTTCTGCCAACATTGCTAAATGATCAGATAAAGCTGTTCACTAATTCATTTATCAGCTACTTCAATGATACTTTTCTAGTACAGGCCAGGCTATACTGGTCACCCAAATTCTAGTAGAAATGCAGAACTCATCTCACTCTATCACAATTTACTTAAATTCAGTCTAAAAGGTTTTAAATATCAATTAACTATTGGCCTACAAAACTATAAAATAAATCCAGTCTTCTAAAACTGATATATCTTCTGAACCAAGACTACTTCTCTTCCTTGCTCGCTGTAATATTGAAAATGAAAACTTAGTTCATTATTTCCTCTCTGGTAAGTGTTTCTGTCTGTTTTCATTCACTTGTTATGCATGTGAGTGCAAAACCGATTAGATTAACTGCATATTATTCAAAAAAGCCAACTTTAAAATATTTACTATGGCATTAACCATAACTTATACTCTTCTCTCACATAAATAGAGAGCAATCAATACAACTCATTCTGTATTTAGTAAATTATCAAAAATGGAAGAATTAAGTACAAAGCTAAAGCCAACACCAATATACTCTTAAAAAATAACTAGAGACTTCTCTGTGTCTTGTTTATTTTTAGGATGTCTTCCTCTTTACCACTAGCTACGTACACTGCTACAATCAGAGTTTCTGCTTTTCATAGCTTTTCTTGCCACTGTGGTAAAAAGAAGTCAGTATAAAGGTTTTTTTTTTCTTTTCTTTTTCGCAACAGGATTGGGATGTTTCTTTGCTAGATATGGAATTTAAGAACAAAAGAACATGCTTTATCCTATGCTGAATATGAGGCGTGTAATTCAGTTGATTAAATAACGATTACGACTTCTCCAAACATTGGGATAAACTTAGGCTATTTTTCTCTTCGGACTTTTGCTTCCCAGCTATAAAATTATCAACTATGTTCAACCAAAAAGTGCTGGCTCAGGCTTAATCCAGTGCAATGACTACTGTAGCATCTTATCTTTGTAGTATAAGTTGGGTGAGAAATTAACAGAAATGCTTCTTTTCATATGCAAGGATTTCAAAATTAAAGTCCATTAGCATGTACTAACAATTTTTGTTAAGATTGTTTTTGTGACACAATCAACTTTTGTGATGAAGATACTGCAAACTACTGGTATTTTTCCAATATTTATCCCCTGCCCCCCACCCCTGCTATATTCAGACTTTGATAGCACAACCTTTAAAACTATACTTAACAGATTTTTAAAATTTGCTCTGGCAGACATCTAGATAACTTCAGATATATTTAATACATACAAATTCTTGCTAACAATTAAACAAATTCTGAAATCACAGGCATACCCACTCAAAAATGTATTAATCCCCAAAAAAGAAATGAGTGGAATTATATGCAATATACCATGGGATACAAGTCTTGTTAACAGAAAAACAAAATATCCTTGTTTTAGCCTATGATTTGGTTAGCATTTCAGAATTTTATAAACAGAAGGAAGAAAAAATAAATCAAACAAAAAGACGCTTGATGCATCTGCACACAGAGATGCACAAATTAAAAAGGTGCCAAAACCAAAAACTGAAAGGTAGGACAAAATCTCATATGCCTCCAACATGTGGCGAGTATTATGGTGCATTTCAATGGAACAATTTGGGAGTAATGAAGCGGCAATCTTCAAAGCAAATTTTATGGTATTGTAGTTACATTCTGATATAGAAGGAAGTATTGCATCTCAAGTAAAGCTAGCATCATATTTCTACCAGGAATATGGTTTTGAAAATGGTCTTCATTTTATCTCTATATTATCTCTTTATTACATCCATCTAGGTTTGCTATCTGCCTGTAACTGTTTGCTATCTGCCTGTAACTCTGTCTTGCATTCCTAAATGATGTGCAAATTTTGTCCAGGAAAGAGACAATGATTCTACTATATTTTGAAGGCAGCTAATTTATTTTCATGGTAGGTTAAGTGTAGGGCAGCCCAATTAAAGTGTTTCCTTTAAGAAAAAGTCTCATAGAAATCTAATTAGATTTCTACAGTTCTGTTACATTTAGAAGCCAAGTAGTTTTTAGACAAAACAAGCTTTTGCAGCTGAGGTTGTCATTTATTTAAAAGTGGTACTGGTCTCGCCCTTCCTGAAATCCAGATTTTTAAGTTGTTTGTTATACAACCCAAAGTAGCTAGTTTTTATATAACATTTTAAATTCAAAATCTTAGATCTTTTTTTGGCTATTCTTGCCACTGCTGATTTTAAGCTAATATATTTTTTATCATACATTTGGGTGGACACATCAATGGTAATTCTGTGTATCATAATTATGTATTGAACTTTCTGAACCACTTCTGATGAGAGAAAACGTAATCGAATATTATTGGATTTAACTTATAATTTAGGTATGTACATGACCTGTCTAGCTCAGAAACATTTGGGGCTAAGTTCCTGCAGCTCCTCCTGAGCTTTGAAGGGTAGGCCAATTTGTACGCCAAGTTTGAAAATACTGACCCACTGCCAATTCTTCATCTTTAAAATTTCCTTCAAAACAAAACAAATGGTTGTTTTTTTTTTTTTTTTTAACAACAATCTCTAAAAATGCAAAACAAATAGTGCATCCAATTAATTAGCGCTACTTGACTTTGGAAGACAGCTGTCCATTCCTGTCATACTAAGGTTTTTTGTTACCAATGACCACGATCACTCTTAGCTTTTAAACTTCCTTGGACAGCAGTTAGTCAATTGCTGGTCTCACACTTTGTAAAACAAACCCCTTAAAGGGTCATGACTTTATAATACATTTTCAGATGATGAAAATAGTTTTTCCATCATTTCAATTTAATTATTTCATGAAGCTCTTTTCAGCAGCATATTTTAAAACATTTTAGGATGATGAAAACAGTTCTTCTGTCACTCTAATTTAGTTATTACACAAGGTTCCTCATTTCAGCAGCTCATTGTCTTGATGGATCACCCTGATTTCAAATGTAAAGGACAATGAATTGTCCTTTCAAGATTAATGAAACTGTGAAAATAATTTCAAGTGAACTCTGAAGAACAGTCTATATAACCCAGAAAAAGTCAGCACCTTGAAGAAACAAAGGAACTGATGTTCTGCATTCTATTGGTATTGCTTTAAATTTATCAATGGGATTAAATATATTAACTGATCAAGTATTTGCACTATAATTCTATTTTTATATTCTAGGTTTTTGTTTATTAAACCATGAGAAATTCTCACCTCATCTTCTGTGCAGCAAAACATAGAAAACAGCAGTTTACTTGCACAAAAGATTTCCTGAATATATTAACAAACTTCTCAAAGTTTTGTGATGCAAATCTCAAGGCAGTGTTAAAGCCTCTATGTATCAGTTATAATCAATTTCTTTGAAGGGATCATTGTATGCCATTGGGAAGGCAGGAAATACATAAACTGAAAAGGAATGGATGCATGGTCTAGGTTTTCTCTTGAACATTAATTTCTAGTCTTCATAACTGTATGGAATGAAAATAGTAAATTATGAATCAGCAAAAAATATTTGCCCAAGCTGATCCTTGAGCATGATTATACTAATGTACTCAATAACTGTTTTACCTTACAGTTCTTAATCCATAACATCTTTAACAAGGCAGAAAGAAAATAAAAGATTCTCCATAAATGTTCACAGTTGTTGTTATTCTAAAATCAAATTAATCATCATATACACAACACAAAAATTTATGACTTTTAACAGTTTGAAAGCAGTGGCATCTGTAGAACAATATTCATAAGGTTTGCAACTTCAAAATTCTCTTTAACAATTTCAAAACTTTTCTTCACATATCTTGTGCTCTAGAAATGTGCTTTTATACCAATCTAAAATTTCTATTGAGACCAAAAGGAACAATGCAAATCTGAATGAGTTTTCTACTTTTGCCGATACATTTCAAGTATTTTGTTAAAACTATGTCGATTTGGAATATGCACTTGGATTTATATTTCACGCTGAAAGTGATTAATTCATTTTTTTTTTTTCCAACGTGACTACATTACCACCCATTTTGCCTTTCCAAACAGTGAGATGCAGTAAGCAAGCTTGTAATGGAATTGTTTTCTCTTTGTAAAAGATTCCTTTAAAAAAAAAATCAAGCAAATAATTAAAGGTTTTATATTCTATTTTTTTACTCAAACTAATAAAATCAGGGGAGTGTGGTGAGATCTAGCGGCATGTAGTTTGATGTCCTCAGCAGGATATCAAAAGTCAGAAGCAGTGCTGTAAATTCAATGTGGGGCTTCGACACTGTGCTAAGTGTGGCCTGAATCTTGGGGGCTTCCCTTTGATGCAAGTGCAGTATATTAACTGGAAAAGCATTCACTTTTATTTGTCTGTACTGTCTGCGACAGCAATATCGCCTCATTTAGGCTAGTTCAACATGAAAATGCACAGAGAAGCAATCTGTTACAAATTAGCACAGCTCCCCTTTCATTTTACTAGCTAGTAATTGGAAGGGGTTACAAAAGTGTAATTTATCAGATTATATGTGTTTATCTTTTTGTGGGGACAGCATGCCTTTGGTGAATTTTCCTACGCACCCTGAGGGAATAATCTTTCCTTGATGTCCATTAGATCTGAAAGAAAACAATGATGCCTGTGAAATATAGGAGTATAATTTGTTGGGTTTGAGAAGGAACAGTTTCCCAGACATCTAAAATGGTATTAATGACTTTATTAGAACCTTACCTTTCCTTGGAAATGCTTTTGCTCTCTCGTTTCCAAATGGTCTTGAAGTCACTGCAGAACTCGTACCACACCGTGAAAACATAGTTTGGTGTGATCTCCTTCTCACCAGGCTTTGGCTTTATCCCAAAGTAGCCTACTGTTTCTTCAAAGCTATGAGAGGGAAGAAAAAAAAAAAAAGGAAAAAGAAAAAAAACTGTCAACACATAAGCCCACTGGGGAAATAGTCTCCCTGTGGGCTGGTTTCTAACTCAGTAGTCAAGACTGGTAACTACCGTAACTTCCCCTTAACACTGAAAATCATAGCAGCAATTCTCGCCAAATGTAACTAACCTACCAACACCTAGCTCATTCCCAGGAGGAGAACTGTTGGTTACGGATGTGGGACATCACAGCCATATGCCACACGGGCAAATCATGGGCATTCAATTTTAATGAGAAAAACTCAATTTACTCCATTTCAAGCAACTATTATATCACTTTCTTTAATTTTATCCTACAACATCCTGTAAGAACTTATTTTATCACTTACCGTTACTGAAAGACTCCGAAAGAGTCACATGTTAAGTGAGGAAAAAATTATCAGACTTGGTTAAAGACAAGTCTTGAGCAGTTAGAAAGAATTCTGTGTAGCAGCAAACAAACCACCAAACCAAATCAAACCAAAAAACCCACAAAACCACAGATACAGTTTGAGAAGTTTTTTCTGAAAATAAGTCACCGTCTCAGGTGTGTCAAGGAGATAACAATTCAATTAATCTCATGAAAATACCTTGCTATTTATAACTTATAATTATAAATAATATATAATTTAATTTATAAAGCTTTTATTTTGTACTGTATCTGTAGCTACAGAATAGTTATACAGTTGAATATTTAAAAAATAGCCTTTTATTATAGATAATACTTTTCATAGCCTTTTTTCCTGATTGTGCACTTTTAACCTTTATGATATTGTTCTGTAGTGATAAACTGAAATGTTTCGTATGGCCGTAGGTATGTGAAAACTAAAAAATCTAAAAAACAAAATGTTTATTGTTTGTAAATGCTGAATCACTTTTCTCTGTAAGCAGATGCATTGATTTTGTAAATCAGAACACAAGAAGCATAAATCTTGAAAATAAGAGGTGTTTTAAAGAACTGCAATGAAGTCTCCAAATTATGCAACAGATGTTCCCTGAGCAAGAGATTCAGCTTAAGTATTTTTTTTCTAGCCTGGTATATGCATTTGCATAGTACACATTTTATGTTTTCATATGGAAATGCTCAGGTTAAGGAGAAGGATTTTGTTTTTAACTAAGATTCAAAGTTTTTGTTAGGCTTGAAGAACACAAAGTCACCAACCAAATCCACAGGATTTAACTTGGCAAGATAAAAGCATATATATGCACAAAGTAAAGCAACTCAGAATTTAGCTGGACCAGATAGTATGGTTCATTTCTTTGTGATACTTTAAAATTGGATAGAGCTTCTAGGACATCCTGGAGAATATCACCTATTTTTTGACATTTAAAATCATTTAAAGTAAGCAGTTAATAAAGTTATTGACATTTTCATAAATGTTAATCTTTTATTGCATATTATTTATGAGAGACATTTTAATTTTAAAAATATAATCAAGGAAGCATGTTGGGAGCATGTAACTATATTCCAAGTTAATTGGTGATTCATAGTAAGGGAATACATTCATGAAGATGTAATTACTACAAAACTAAATAGGAATAAGCCCATAACATTCCCACTTGAAGTGTTTTGGCTCTTTCCTGTAGAGACACCACAAGAAGAAAATACATAATAAAAAGCTAACATGGCTTTAAATACTATGTAAGCAATTCTGGGATTTCAAATCTTTAGAATAAGACAATGTCTGCAAACTGCAACACCATTGTGCAGTTAAAACAGTTTATGATTACTGGGCTGAGGTACAGTGATCTAAGTCCCATTACATTCATTTGAGCTAAATATTCCTCAGCCTTTCTTCCCTCAGCTTGACTAGGATAGCTCATCCAGGAATACTGGGATGAGGAAACTCTCTTCTCAGGTTTGCTTCATAAAGCTGCAGCCCTGGTAAAATATACTCTTCTTCCTTACTTAGCCATTCATCCCAAATTTCAGCATCGCTGGGACAGCTGTCTCTGAACGATTTGCAAAAGCAGCACATCTTTATAAGAGTAATTTAAAACACTGAACATTTAAGGTAGCAATCAAAACCACAAAGTCTGTATCAGATAAATAATTCCTTAAGTCAACTGCAAATTATCTGAAAACCAGCCAGCTGATCTGGATACATGAAATTAAGAGAAAAAACCTCAGTTCACCTGGTAGGCAGTAGTTCAGCCAATTAAGGCACCATTTAGAAACAGTCCACCTGAGACTTTAACCTCACAAAAATGTAACTTAGTTAACAATATTTATTAGTAATAGTAATTTTTGTCACTTAATCTGTCTTGAAGCCATCAGTTTATCTCACTTCTTCCCCTGGCATGCTGTTTCTGGCACGAGCAAAATAGATTCAGACCACTAAAGACTATCATTTAACTGTTTTCTTAGTGTACATTCAATAGCCTAAACAGCAAAAAGGTGCAATGAAAGTGGAATATAATTATACTATACTAAGCACTTAATGAATTATTGCAATATTCTTTAAGACTAGTATACTCAATTTGATGCTGACAGTGAAAAACATCAAAAATCAGCTTAAATTCTCCACTGAACCTTTTCCTGGAAGACTACATGAGATTTGTTCAGAAAGTGTGATATTTCTTCTTTGAAGTAGAGATGCCTTTTCCTGTTTAATATAATTCCTAACATCAATAACATCTTTGACTAAAATAAACTGTTAGAAAACACTACCAAAAAACTTACCATTTTTGTGCATTTTCCAAACTGCTCTCTTCTTTTTTATGTTCCTCTTTAGCTGCCAATGAAAAGCAATCCCAAGATATAAATTACTGCCTTAGTGTTTTAGAGATCATGCAGATTACATATTTATTGCATTCAAAATTTGATGGGTTATGTACCAAATAACTGATGTGACAAACATTTAATTGTTTTCAATTATTAATTCTTGTATATAGTACCTAAAAGAATAAAGTACTTAAAAGTACCTAAAAGTACTAATGAAGCGTTTCAGTTTGAAGGCATTTCAAACCTCTTACTACAATATGCAGTAGTAGACATTACTCAGAATGAAAATAATGAAATTTCAACTTTCAGTTTAGAAAGAGAACACTAACTGGTGTGTGTTTCTTTATTGTTGCAGATCAAAACTTACAAATTTAAACCTGTTTTTCAATGCAAATAATTGGAATTGCTAAACAGGTATCAAACATAGTTAACACCAACTGTTCTATATAGCTATCACATTTTGATCAGGAAGCTGGAAAGTGAAAACACATGTACCAAGTTTCAAGTGTACGGTACATACATGATTTTTTTTTGGAAATGCAGCCAAGTGTTTGAAAAATGGTTAGTGAATCTGAGTACCTCTGTTATTTAAATGCTCATAAGAACTATTTAAAAGGATATGTTTTTCAAAGGATGGGTATTCTGCACTTGTGAAAATGTTTCCCGAGCTGGATACTCAAGCACTATTGCTTTCAAAAGCATGAGTTACTTTTCAAAATGTTGGCCAGTTCTTTTTAATTCCAAATAAAAACTCAATTAAAAAAACTGCAGAATACCACATATGTAAAGAAGGTACTAATTCAGAAAAGTTATTCCCTTCCCACAGTGCAACAACATTGTCAGTGCAAATATTAATATAGTCAGAACTCAGATTCTGCGATGATACAGAGGTAAGGAACTTAAGGAATTGTATCTTTATGTTGCTCAGTCTACAGAAGTGCTTACACTGGTTGAACTACAGTTATAAACTTGAGTTCACAGACAAGACCACTGAGAAATCGATACGCACACAGAGGTTTGTACTAGTTAAAATCACTTAAAAACGGATGTATTTCAGAGCATCACTGTATGCTAACAAAACAAGAATTACTTTCAACTCATACTGGTCAAATGCACTGAAGGCACTTACTCTGATTATTTCAGTATGGAAAAGCAAAGAGCAATGTTGTGAGCCCTGGGCAAGGAAAACAATGAATTCTACACCACCAAATTCTCAACAGCAAATCTTGGTGGCAAGACAGCTACAATTGAAGTGGGGCAGCTTTGATTTATTGTTTTTGTTTCAGGCTCCTGAGAAATTGAGCTAGCTAAAGTTAATCTGTTACACTTAATTCAAACTATGGTAATGATTTCCTCAGCTCTTACATATTTATATCATTAGAAGTATAAAATGCCATTCAGAATTCTGATAGCTCATTATGATAAAGAATTAAATGAATACGGAAAATCAAAGACAGTCAAAAGTTGAACTAGTTATAAAAATTTACAGTTTATGATTACACTGATATCACTTTCTAGCTTTTAAGGAGATCAAAAACTCTTATGACAAAAATAGAAGTCCTTGATAAAACTGCACCTAAGCAGGAACATAGCAAGTAATATAGACAATATTACTTGCTATACAGCTCTATAGCTATGTGATAAGACTTGTCTTAGTGGTTTTTAATCTTGTAAGAAAAGAATAAAGGAAAGCAGAGGAAAGAAATTTTATTTTGTTTTAGAAAATGGAAAAATGTATGACCATTAGGAAGGGACATACAAGGTTTACATTAATAGAATAGTGTCTGTATGTGTCATGGAAACATAAAGGAAGAAGCAAGAAAATAAATGGCAACCTGGGTTCTCCATATTTTTAACTATAAACATCTTTACCCAATAACTACTTAAAAGCATTTCTGTGAAATTAAGATGTTGATATTTGCTAGGAGAACAAAAGAACAATTCCATGCAACAAATTACAGCTAAAAGGATTGAAAAATACTACGTAACACTTGTAACAAGAAACCAGAGCAGTTTACTAATTTGCCATATAATTTCTAAGCAATCTTCTCCTGAGTATTTATAACATTTCACATACTTGTAATATCCTGCTTTACACCCTGCATTTACTGATATTATCTATACTACCAGTAAAGATTTCCACAAAACACTTTTTACGCCATAATATTTTTCCGTTATAAATTTATATTACTTCCTCAAATGTTCTGTGACTTTAAAAGACTTATTTACTAGAAATGATGGGAAAGAGTAGCATTTTCTCAACTTTCAACTAATTCTGTCACTTAGAATAAATAGAAAAAAAAAATTTCCTCAATAGATTTCTCAATGAAGCCCAATAGTCAACGTATCAAGCCTCACCTTAATTGAGGAAATTACTGAGGGCAATTAAAATAAGTTGTATAAATGAAATAATATCTTTCTTTTTATTTCTCTGGCAACACCCTATATGGTCTCTCTCTCTCTCTTTTTTTTTTTTTTTGGTTTTTTTTTTTTGTTTTGGTTAAGGTGGGATCATGAAATTCTTTTCTCCTTAGACAGCACACTTGATTGCAGTATCTTCACTTTCCTTATGAACATATTAATAGACGTGTCAGATCTGCAGGAAGATCCACCCAGCCAAATAGCCTGCTTATTGCAGAGTCTAAAGCAGATTCTTCTTGAGCAAGGCAAGCATATCATCCTCTCCTCCAGTGTTGTCTCTATCTCCATAGCTTTGCAGTTCAGAGACTTCCTAACTCTTAATGGCACCAGATGCCATTTCTACATAATTCTCAACGGATACTTTTCCATGAATTGGTTCCGACTCTGCTTAAACCTTTGTAAGTCTTTTAGCTTCTATAAATTGCTCTGGTAATGATTTCTAATGATACATAGCATGAAGAGCAATCTCATTTTGTTTTGCAATAGCCTCCTGATCCTTTCATTGTCTGTTTCTCGCATTGAAAAAAAAGAGTACTGAAGTGAATAGTGACAATAGCTGTTGGATTTGTTGTAGTAGCAGGATGGTTTTGAGGTGAATTCCCTCACTATCTCCATTTACTGAGCTTTATAATAGTTTGTCTTGCAAGAAAATTTTGGTGCTTGCAAAGTAATTTCTGTTAAGAAGAAACTAAATGGGAAGCTCTACGCCAAGTCCTCGCAAACTCTTAAGAGGGACAAAAGGGCCAAAACAGATCTTGATTCTTCAAACAGCTTTTAATCAGACGAGGTGGAGACATTCACTTCACAAGATAAGACTAGAGTAAATCTAACCTAACATAAAATTCCTAAACTGCATCCATTAAAGATACAGGCGCCAGCCTCTCCTGCTTCAATCTCCAAAATTATTCTGTAATGTAGATGTAGATGAACAGAATAGACACTACATAAATACAGATTACGTAGAGATATTTTAAAATGACTTCCCATAGGCTATACTTTGTAAGGAGATATCCTCCGGTTTCTGAATCGTTAGGCTTGACAGCCATTGAAAATGACATGGAATTGTCAAATGCAAAATTACTGCCTAGTTTCATGTCCAAATGCAGTTTCTTAATATGCTCTACTATATGGATTTGTTTAAATCCATTTCCTGAACACAGTCTCAGATCCAACCCTAGGACATGAAGACAATCTTAACTAATATATATTTTTGATTACAGAAATGGAAGCCAGGATTGGTTGAGAATTTCTATGTCTATTTAAAGACAACATTTTTGAAAAGAAAGCAAGTATCCACCAAATATGAAGTCCCAATCTGCTGTAAGAATAGTCTTTTATAATAGCAAAAGTTACAGACATATCTACCCTGAAGTCTAATCTCTGGGAAATACTACACAGTCCAGTGCCTGAATCTAGATCAGGAATTAGAAAACCTGGAGGTCTTCCAAACCCACCTGGATGCCACCCTGTGCCACATGCTCTATGTGTGCCTGCTAGAGCAGGGGGCTTGGACTAGATGATCTCTAGAGGTCCCTTCTAACCTTAACCATTCTGTGATTCTGTGAAAAGCCATTATGTTGAAATAACTTTAAGAGTGTAAAGGCACTAGAGTGAAATGCTAAAAGACATTTTTACTTTACAAAATGTAAAGTAGCAGAAGATGTATGTAAATGTAAGTCCTAGCAGAGGATGAAAAATGATGTAAAACACTATTCTGAGAAAATACCACAAAATACCTATCTTTATAATGGTCTTATGTAAACAGAGCAGTTCCCAATCTCTTCAAGCAGCAGGCTACCATGAAATGGTTCCCCAAAGAATTAACTGAGGAAAAAAAACCAGAAGAGATTGAAAGATTGAGTCTTGGAAGAGACTGAAAGTAGGAGAAGGCCTAAAATCAAGATGGGCAAGCAGAATGATGATGTACTGTGCTCTAAGACAACAGGGAAAGAAAAATGGGGTCATGTAGCTGTACAAAAATCTGACATTCATCTAACTCTCAAATAAAAATACTTATCAGTGTAATTTCTTCCTGACATTAAACATATGAAAGCATTTAGGAAGGATGGTTCATACAAGTCTAATGATCTAGTTGTGTCCATTACAGCTGTTATGTTTTTCAGAATCTCATCACTTCAACGCTGAAAGATCTGATTTAAAACTCTGCTTTATAAACATTCTGGAGCACAGAGCATCTTGACATTTATGAGAATTCTTAGCAAACTAGCTGTTAGGGTGGAGAAATATGAACTACCAGTTAGACCAACACCTTCCAACCAACTGCTGTTAAGGCAAAAGCTCAAAGATGGCCTTTACGTTGGTGTACAGATTAGAGAGATGATGGAAACCAGTACAGCTGCCTTTATTTTTACCTGTACAAAATTCTGCACTCCTAGACACTACAGCATTATAAAGAAGAGCAGGATCAACAGCAGAACGGAATTTGGCCTCCCTTGATTTTGGCTTCAATAGATCTGCTACCATATAAACCTTCTGAATAGGCTTAATTTTTAAGAAATCCTTTGCTTAAGGCAACCATTAGAAGTCTGAGGAAAAGGACAGGTTTTACTCTTTTTTTACAAAGCAGTGCCAGAAATTATGCTTTGTAGGTGTCACAAAGCAGCCTTTTAACCAACTACTCAGTATTTCAACAAAGTCATGAAGAGGAATGTTCATTTACTTCTAGAAAACACAACACACCACCTAATAAAGCAGACTCCTAGTAACTAGTTTTTCTAATATATATTATTTGATTAACTTTCTCTGGCTAGTCACTAACCTTTTATTTGTAGGCTTTATGAACTCATGAAATTCAGTAAACAACCCGGAAACTGCATGTTATTATTTCATTGTATGTTAACAGTTTTGTATTCTATCATGTTAGAATGCAAACTCCCCTTAACAAGGGCTCCTGTTCTCTTCCTCCAACAGATTCTTCTTCAATCACTCAAGTTAAACAAGCAGTGGAACCACAGAAATGTAGTTTAATATGGATCTGTATTAGAGCCTTAGTTTCCAGGTGGATTCACTAATGTTTAATAAGAGTTGAGTTCATGATACAGTCTTTCTGTCCTTAGAAGGCTAATAGGGTCACACTTCTCCATTTAGTCACATATTTTTATTGTTATTTTAGGAGCTTAGTATCTTAGGACCCCAACTCCATCACATTTAGTCAAAATTGGCCACTGCATTACAGAATCACTGTCAGGAGAACAAACAAGAAGGCAGTATGATCCCATAAGCTTTGCTTCCTTTTCTTCTTCTCTAAATTAAAATATGTCATATTTTTAACGTAGGATTTAGCTATGCATTTTTTTAGATGGTTTAAATACTAGTATAGACATCTTAAATCCTTTCAAAACAATCTTCAGAACACTTGCTTCCATGAGGTCTTAATCATGCTTCCCTGAAACAGTACTTACAAGTTTATTTTCCTTTGCAGTGGTACAAAAATTGTTTTTAAACTAAGAAACCCACAATCAATGAGGAAAATGTACAAATGTTCCCATCACACAAAGGATCTCTGTGCAGTCTTGGAAAGTTAACCTCAAACAATTTTTCCATAGTAATCATGACTACAATTTACCAACCTGTATCTAGGGTACCAGGCAGGGTCTAATCAACATTAAACAGGAAGAAAATTTTAAGCATTTCTAAATGTTTAGTATTTTTTATATTACCCAAGCATAAAAAAATACAGATCTTTGTGTACATACACACCCACCTTACATCAGAACACATTCAAGCAAGACAGTGTTTAATATCACGGTAATAAACGTGTAGGAAATTATGGTTCTTTTAAAACTCATAATGCTGTCTATAAATTTGTCAGAAAAAGTGCTGAAGGTCAGTTTATCTGCACATTAGAAGGAGCTATGAAAAAAGAACTTTTTATACAACTCTCAACACATATTTATGTTTCTCAATATTACTGTATTGTTTCTCAATATGTTTCTCAATATTACTGTATTCTGCAGGATTATATTTTTAAAACAAAGTATTTTCAGTTACCTTGTGCAAAAAGTCAGTTTCGTTAAAATTAAAAGTAACATTAGCCTTATTTCCAAGTATTCTGGCATTATTAATTATAATACAAGAATCAGCAGTACATTTTTCAAATAGTTTCAATTGAATTATTATAAACTGCATTCTATTAAGATGTAATTTAGCTAGAATTAATCTCTCATCCTTCCATACTTGTGGCTCCAGAGAATAAATAGTTTTTAAAGCCTGTTAGTGCTTAAACACTATAGAAATATATTATAGCTCTAATTTCTTTTTAATAAACTCCTATAGTGTTGTGGGCTAATGCCAAATGTGTTTTTGCAGATTAATCTCTTTGAGATGACTAAATGTATCTAAACAATTTACAGAGCTGGAAAATTAGTTCTAATCCTTTCAAACAGAACAAGGTTAAGTCTCATCTGTTCTGTGTTTGGGAAAATTAACTATCCAGATTTACTGTAACTATGATGTTCTGCTGCAAGCAGAAGTAAAAACATTAAGGACGAGTATATTTTTAAATCAAGGAGCATATATTTGAATACATGATGAATGACGGTTGTTACCAATAGGAAGCAGGTCTTCTCAAAAACCTGAGAGATGCAAATACCAAAGCAACATGTTAACTGCAGGGTGAGCCAACAGCTAAGCTGGGAGGGTGAAGAACAGGTCATTATCCAAACGCAACGAAACTAATTGCTGAAAAGCCTGTGAAACTGGTGGCCTTAAAAGTTTTAGGAGAGAAAAGTCCTAGCCATGCCTCCTCCTGCGGGATGCTGAGGGTGATTTATGAAGCCAAAGCCATCGCTGCTGCTGGAGCTCAGGAGAGATTGCTTGCACGTGAGCGGCATGGTGTGCAGTGGCCCCCCGTGTTTGAGCACACTGGGACCAGCTCTTCTAAGAGCTCCTGGGCTGGGCCCTTACAAGCTGCCGCTTTGTCTGCGGTCCCTTTGCCCCTCATTAGGACCCGCTCCTCCTGCAAAGGCGGCCACTTCTGGTGGTCGGCAGCAAAGGCTCATTGTAAACGCACAGCAGGATAGTGGCAAAGCTGAGATTAATTCTCCATAGATTTATATGGAGCTTTCTCGCTGGTGATTGCTTGTACGGTTTCAAAGGTGCGCGTGTTGCCTTTTTTTATTGCTGCTTACCGACTTTATTCCAGCATATGGTGGTTGGTGCCATGACACAAAGTGAACATTTTATACCAGAATTAAAGTGGATATTTGACAGTTTCTGTCAGAAAGTTCAGAGCAAAGAATTTGTGAGACAAGATTTATTGCATATTTTATATGGGACACATCTGTTTCTTTGCTACATTTTTGTTTAAATAAAAGAAGCAATGAAGGTTCTTTAAGAAACAAAGACTGTCAATAAAAAGCATGAATAGAAAAACTCTGCTATTGAGAGAGAATTTAATCATTCTGACCTTCTAAAAATGTGCCGCTTGGAAGTATGACAGTCACCTTCCCCCTCTCTGTTCTGCCATTCGGACGTGGCGGAGGAGGGGAGCCCCGAGCCCAATCTGGCTACCAAAGACACGCGCTCCCCGTGCTTAGGGGGAGATCAAATAAAAATGAACACACAGTCAAAATTAACTGCTGGTATGAGATACCTTTTTTTTTTTTTTTTTTTAAATGGCTGTAGCCACACTTTAGTGAAGTGTGCAAAACTCCCTATTCTGAAAATTTCTTACCCAGCTACTGATCAGATATGCAGGAATCCTTTTCACACTGCTCTACCTGCATCTCTGATCCTGATGTAGAAGGCTGGTCTCAGTGTTTTAAGCATTCATCATGTTGAAAAAAAACCCCATCTACCTACGTAAGGTCTCATTAATTAACTTTGATTTGAAAAATAATAAAATCACTCGTAATAAATATGCTTAGATGAATATCCACTACACTTAAGCATAGCTGAAATATAAACGTTTTCTTACACTAATGAGAAAAACATATTCTAGGAAAACTCTAAATTTTAAGCTAGCAACATTCCTGTTTACAAAAGCTCGTATTTAATACAAAATCCTAAGATTTTGCTTGGGAAATATAAAATACAAATAAGATTGTATTGAAAGAAAAAGCACATTGACAAAATAAAGAACTTATATTGCTCAAAAATCACCTATACCTTCTTAAAGAACACATCAACAGAAGAAACTCTTGGACTCTACTGTTATACTATGCAGAAATACACAACAGTCAGATTAAAAATCGTAAGCATAATGTAGGTGTAAATGTCCTTAAAAAAAATAGTAAAACTCTTCTGCAAAATCACAAATATTTATCTCATGATTTCACGTTACCAATGCATTTAATTCTTGTTTTTAATTCAAAAATCCTTCAACAGGTTAGCCTTCAGTAGGGGAAATTAGCTAACTACTATTTTTTAAAAGCATGTAATCTGAACGTGTAAAAGAAAACCAAATTCACACCTGCAATACTTCTCTTCAGATGGAGGCAGTTTTTTTTTTTTTAAACAAGAAACACCAAGCGATTCAAGTACAAGGCAAACAATTCTCTGTGCTGGTCTTCTCCAAACTAAACAGTAAAATATATTTTAAAATAAAATCGCTAAATAAAAATCCTATTATTTTCCTATGAGGAAATGATGAAAGGAAAATTAAAGCATGCATGACACACATTAGTCATGCTGCTAATTTCACTCCTACAAAGCACTTGAGTACTACCAACATGAAAGGAAAAAATGAAAACAGGGTAGCAAAGAAACAAGAATCCTGTCTTAGCATACCTAACTAGAATAATAATGCTAATTGTAATTCTTGCCTCTACTGATCTATTTTGTTCTTTCACAATTTGCGTATTTTCTGTGTTGGACTCTATGCTGACATATTCCAATGTTTTTTTCCTTATAACATAGGCTTGTAAACATTATTCTATTGTTTGTGTTCCTCCATATATAGAGAAATGAAGACGACTGGATGAGGCAATCAGCAGCTACGGCCACGACAGTAGGCTTTCTTCTTACTATATTTTTGGGCTTTACTGCTACCTCATTATTGTTACCTCTTATCTCTTGAAAATGACTTTTAGTCAACAATAATGGAAGACTACTTCAAAAGGCAAACCGAAGAACAGAAATATATAAAAAAGAATCACTGAAGTGAATTCCTAAAGATAGAGACAATCCAAACACTGAAATGTTAGTAGAAAAGTTGCATAGTCACAGCTGAAATTCTATTTTCATTCACCCTTATCTATAAGAAGTTACAAACACATCTGAGAATGATAATTTACACAAACCATATTAATAACATCTAAGTTTACTCTAATGTGATATGCCCAATCATAATTAACTTAATTCCTTTTCATTTGTTGCTCTACTAAAGCAAGAAACTGTTGAATGGAATGATAGAAATGTTTGCAGAATAAGAGTAATAATATATTTGGGAATTTGATGATCTATAATGACACCATTTTCTTTACACTGAAAATGTAATGGGACAATTTATTTTATAATGTCTATGGCAAAAAATTACAATCCAAAGGAAAAACTGATTCTTAAGACAATTTACTTTGTTCACAACAACGCCCAAACCATTTCAAATTACACTGAAGTCAATAAGGTCTGACATTAAAAAAACGGGAAGGCCAAAGTTTACCTACCACGATTTCATACAGAAGGTAGAGACAGGCCTCCTAATCAAGCCTGGGCTCGCTCTGTCCTAGGAGCTGCCCACCTACCTGTAAAGCAGGACTCCCTGATGTAGAAAGCTTAAATAATCTTATACAAAAGTGTGCTTTAGCCAACACTCAGTAGAGTGCAAATCACTCAAATGGTTTCAGTCAAATGCGAGACAGGCCCTTTGTGCAAAATTAAAGGTACAGAATCATTGGCAACATTAGAGACAATCAAAACAAATAGATTTCATAAAGCAGTTTTTCCTTTTAGCTTTAAATTCTTACTTTTGTTGCTTCTATTGGGCCTTGCCAGCTCTGCACAAGCATCTCTCCACTGATGCCACATGCCATTCTTGCAGATGTGCCTCTTCAGACTGTAATGGGTCTTTTCAAGGTGAGTAGTTTTAAACACAGGCTTTGTAAAATCATTTATATCCCAAATTATGTTCTACAATAGCTGCAAAGAAGTTTTGCTATTTATTTTTAGACTCTCTCAAAATAGATGGCTTCGGGCAAGGCTTAGATAGCTAAAAAAAAAAATACTGACACTAATACAAGGTTTGGGTTCACATATATCCTCTGGTAGAAATACAATTCCAACTCCACTCATACATCTATTAAAAAAATCTTACCAACTTGGCCTTTAAGACACTGACATGCAAAAGCACTGTAAATTTCAGTACTAGGTTGAAAACTCCTAGAATTAGGATACTCTTATTAGAAATTAAAGCTTCCCAGTAAAGCTATTTGTGTTGAAGTGCTGAAGTGTTGAAGAAAGTTTTGGACATCAACCATGAAAAGTCACATCAGATATGACTCAGAAGCAGCCTAGTCTCTGCAAAGGGAAAAATACAGAAATGCAGGAATGTCTAGGGGAATGATACGACCATAATTTGGTAGGCATCAAGCCTTCAAGCCATGAGTCATGTTGCCAGGACAAAGTCACTGAAATAGCATTTGAGTGTAAGATATTTTAAATATCTTGTCTTGACATCTAAAGTATCTAGGCACAAAGATATCACTGCAGAGAATTCAGAGGTAAGAAAAACTAAAGTGATCCTTGGAAATCAAGGATGCTTTCTGGATTTGGAATTTTAATCTTACCACACTGCATCATCCACATCCTTTTACTCTGTCATTCTCCAATTTTGAGAGTTTTGTAGCAATCTGGCATTTTTTTCTTTAAAGCTCTAAAGTTAGAACTATCCTAAAAACATGACCCTAAGAACATTGAGATGGTTGTTTTTGTTCTCAGAATACATGGTTCTACTAGATCCTACTTATCAAGTTTGGGTGTCAAATTTATTTGTCTAAAAAAAAAAATTTTGTTCGATTGGTACTTCATGTTTGGTGTATAGACTTTACCAATTATTATTGCTTAACAAGCAAAACCATAGTTTACACCGCTACAGAGCTTAATGCACAAAGCTGCATTTTCTTGCTCATATTTTCAGCGACAAATATATATTTGTATCAATTCCTTGTGAAAAACTTTAAAATGTGATATTCTTTTGTCTACCCAGGTAAAAAACATAGTTGAGAAAAATGACCAGCAAATCAAAAGTAGGAAAAACTACAGTGAAAGTATTTTCAAACTTGATCTATAGGGTACAGTCTGAAATTACAGAGGTCAGGGATAAACATAAGGAGAGTGTGACCAGTATGAAAGTAGGTAAGAAAAACTTCTGAGAACAAGTGTATTTAAGCCTTTTGTTGTTTAAAATAAGCACATTAATCTCCTCTATCCTGTCCTTTCTAATTCATGACTCTGCTCTTTCCTTGCAGTAATTTCTTCCATCCGTGTAAGTAACTTGCTCATAGGAAATAAAATCTAAAACAATTAATTGGCAAGTGTCTTGATTTCCTGCCAAGGAAAGCTTTCAGAGGGACAAATTTAATACAATGACTTTCAATATCAGCATAAATAAGCCCAGAATGTGCCATGGAGCAGATAGTAAACAAATCCAGATAAGCTGCATGCTAACATGGAGTTGCAAATCAGCACAGAGAATAGAGAGACGCAGAGAGATACTAAACAAACTGGAGATTCAATACAATGCAGTAAAGAAAAAGAAAGCAAAAGGACTATGAGAAGAAGTAAACCCAATAGCTATGCAAATGCAACACCTTTGATCTAAGATACAGTCTGCTTATAAGTCTGTAATATGAGTAGTGGAAGAAAACCACAGTAATTGAACAGAAAATGAGGGTTTTGATAAAAATTTAAGAAAATGTAAGATTCCAGACAAACTAACAGTGATTACACCAAAGGTCTCAGTAATTCTAGGTGTACACTTTTTAGCTATCACATGCCATCGTGTTTGGTATTAATTGAAGGGTTGCCATACTAACATTCATTTTGTCACACAGTTGCCATTAATAGGAAATCTGCCTCTGTTATGTAATGCCAACAATTTTATGTCAGCCACCATAATTCAGCGTAACACAGACAATCCAATTGAAAAAAAAAAAAAAAAAGCTGTGGTCTCAGAAATTCTTTCCCCGTCTTCTAATAGAGGATGACTTATTGCACATTTAATTACAAGTGCTCCTAAATTACATTCATATTCCATGTTCTAATGGAATTTAACCCTTCAATTTTTATAGCAGTTCCCGATTATAGTAGAACTGACTGTAGTGATCAGATGTCTGTCATAGAAACACTCAATTGAAAATTTTCTGGGAAAAAAAATCGCATTTTTAGCTAACATCAATTTTCAGAACTTTGATGCTGGTAATTCTCCAGCTAGGAAAGGAAGAAACATGTTCCTTTCGGAGCAAACGCTTGTTCTTTGAGTCAGCTCCCTGTGTCAATATTGCATTAGTTAGAGGCATATGGATACAATCACATTCCAGGACACCTTATTTGGTGTCTTACGGACTGAGGCTATGGTCTAACTGTAAAGTCTCAGGGTAACCCAGCAATAAGGATTTGTGCTTCACAGGCTCCTGCCAATTTATGTAAATCACTCTTTCATCTGTTTAAATACACGGCTCTTTGAATGATGAAAACAGTTATGACTGTCACAAACAGTTTGAAAGATTAAAGTAATTCTGCTGCTGGCATATAAAGCAGCGTTCCACATCTAAACACAAACTTCGCAAGGTCTGTAATGTCATTGCTGGGAAGGATAAAAAGTTTTAAGCAAACATTATCATTGCGAGGAAGTATGACATATTTTTCATGTTTGACACTGGACATAAATATCCTCCCACACTGTTTAATGTGAGAACTGCATATGTGTGGCAGAGATAATAAAACATCTCAGTGAAAATAAATGAAGGGGAAGAAAAGTTATGATATGTAGAACAGAAAATAAAGCTTTGAAGTTGAAAGTCTTCATATCTGCACAATTTATTCACAAAATGGAGAATCAGTATTGATATGCAGATGGAACAGTCACAGGAAGAATTGCATCGGATATCTTGTAGCACTGGGTACCTTTATGGAGAAAGGTTTCCTGCTTGTCAGAAGCAACTTCATAATTGTAGGTAACAGAAAATCAAGGCAACTATGAGAGAGCCTTGTAAATACTAGTGCTCTTTTTTTTTTTTTTTTTTTTTATGTACCCATTTGTACATATGTACATATGTAACACAAGTATTGTGATCCAACACATAGATTAAACTAGACAAATTCAAAAACAGCTAAAAGAGAACTATGTGAATTAGTTCATATGCAGTTTTAGAATATTTTTGCTAAGAATCCATGATAACTATCTGTTAATATTAATTCTTCATTGGTAGAAAAGCTATATTTTTATTGTAAAGAAGCAAGAATTCTAAATATTTTATGGTTTTTTTCTGATATTTCTGATATTTTATGCAAGTATAGGCTAGCTATATCAAACTGCTATGAATAAGGACCTATAACAGAATTTCTATATTTACTTTTAGAACAATAGTATAATGTCAGATTATTAAAAAAAATAAGTAGCAATGCAAATTTCTTCCTAATTTTTGACTCTTTTAAAATTTATAAAGTTATCTCCTATTAGTAGCAAGAAGCACAAAATGTTATACCTTAAAAGTGGTACTGATAATGCTGTCTTTTGCACTTTTGACTTCTGTTTTACTACTGAGAGATTTGAGTAAACCCATTAGGAAAGAAAAACAAAAATAATAAAAATATCTTCCTGGATATCTACTTGAAATCAAAAACTAAATGATTCTGGTTTATAATAATGTCAGAGTACTTTTGATGTATACACGTGTGTGTTGTTTTTTCATTACATTTCTTAAATTCTTGTCCTAATCACCTGATAATAATATAAAACATAAAGTAATTAAGACGTAGATGAAGGGGACTATTCTTAATAGAATTTATTTCTTATTTTCTTTCATTCACACAGGCATGTGAGGAAGCATGCAACAAAACTCTTGTTCTGCACCAGAAGAACAGTGAAAGGCACAACAGGTTGGATGCCATTCACTGCAACCTGGCTAAAGTTATAAGAGAGAAATCACAGAAATCAGATATTCTGAAATGTCCCAAATGATTGCTAACCTTGGCTGAGAAACCTGACAGAATGCTGCATCATATTTTGGCCTGCTGCCCTCATGACTACAGGCTACATGACTAGCAAAATTCTGATCTCATATATAGTATACGTGATACAGGAACCTGTAGCACATCAGAGAACTTAATCAAAGTCTCCCAGGTTCATGGCTAGCATTTGAACTATGAGACAATTTCCTTAATCTCTTCCTATCTATCTTCTCCCGGTTACCTTTGCCTTTCCCAAATAGCTTTTCTTTCCACAAATAATGATTTTCAAGAACTGCTTTACTCTGACATCAGACTACTTGATTCCCAGACCCTGCTGTAAACTAAATTAATTCCTTTAATCACAAAGACTCCATCATCAAGATGTTTTAATCCTGGAGAATTGAAAAGAGGCAGTTAGTTTCCCTGCTAACTGCAAAGAAGTCTAAAGATTTTTTGATTTATAAATTCCAGTATATACATGAGAGAAGAAATGGAGTCCAAAGTTCTTAAATACTTCCTGACCTGGAACCAACAAAGGAGATTTGGGGACCAAGTTTTACAAGATCCTAGATTTATCTGCATTATATACTCCCAAGTTTATGACAATGGACAGACAATACATGATACTCAAGTAGTGAAATGAGAAATAAGTTCTACTAAGGCTGGTCGTCCTCTCCTGTATGCCATCTACATTCTGATTTCTAATATTTTGGGGGAATGCTAACACACTAAAAAAGGCCATGAAAAACTAACACTAGTGGCTACCAGCCAGCATCCAGTATTTTGTTACTAAATGGTTTTCATATTAGTCTGTTCTGATTTTTTTTGTGTGCTACCTTTGTATCCAAAGTGTAGTCTTTTGTCAAGCAATTTTGAGCAAGAATTTTAGAGATTAAAGAGCATTCCAAAGTAATCACTATTTAATGATTTCAAAGTTAATTTTAAAAGGAAAACATAGTGAAGATATTTTTAAAAAAACCACTGGATATATATTAACTATATAGTAATTCTTAGATGTCCATATTCTAGTAAAATTAATATGTATTATTTTGCATGTAATGAAATTAGATTTATTAATCATTACTTCTCCTTTTGGAATAATCTAAGCCCATCTCAAAACAAATCTGCATGTGAAATAGAGAAATGAATCATTAACACAGTTTTCACACGCAGTCTTTCATCAAGGAACCACAAAACACTTTACAAAGATTATCTTCCACTACAAAAGATAGCAAGAATCGTTATTTAACATTTTATGTACCGGAAAACTTAAGCCTAAAGAGATTAACCAACTATTCTAGCATCAGATGTCAAGTAGCTAAACTGGGAAGAGAAGCTAAGGGTTTTGGCACCTAATTCAAGGCACTAGGCTACATTACATCTAGTTACACAAAACAGTACTGACATCAGCAGAAGTACAGTTTATCCCCTCTAGCATTTCAGAATGTCAGTCTCCATAACACTCTCAGTGTTTTTTTGTTACAACACAGCAAGTATTAGATTTAATTGGCATTAATTGTAATTAGGGAAATATAAACAGTTCAGTTAAAGCAAATCAAAGTATTTTTTTTTTCTTCCTCCCTTTCTTACATTTTTCACTTAGCATTCACTAGAAATGATGGGAAATCATATGTGTGAGAAAGACTTGAAAATCTATGAGTTCCAGCTCTTTTTTTTTCAAGCCAGAAGTTTCAGAGAAGCATCTGAGCTTTGGATACTTGCTGTGAGCTGGCAGACAACTTTTTCATACATTTGCTTAAACCAGCCACAACTCTTTTTTAAACAAACAAAACTGAAAGCAGATGCTTAATGGATGCTCAGCATTATCAGTTAACTCCTGATTTCAGAAGAGCAGCTGAATTTCCAGACACTTATCTAAACTGAACCTCTGAACTTTTTGAAATTTGTCCAATACTTATTTAAATACTATTAAGCAAGATGTTTTCCTATGATATTCTGTACTTCACTACAGACTTTTTAGGACTTCCATTCCAATGCCATATATGGTATTACCCACCAATTATAAAAATTCAAATCCATTATATAAGGGACTGCACAAGAAACAGGCTCAGTGATTATAGGGTCTGCAGGGCACTATACTCATATAATCCAATGAAAATGAAAACAAAAACTGAGAAATACAAAAAAGATACCACAGAAGAAATGGGAAAGGCAGCATAGTGCAACTCTTCACTCTCCCTGCTGTACTCTGAAACTTTTGAGATTGAACTTTTATCTTTTGTTACTATTCACCTACTTTTCTCAATGTTTTCTTATTTTACCTGTATAGTTTCTTTCCTAGGAAAAGCACTACATCACATCAGTGAATCACAAGAATTAACAGACTGATAAAGACTGATGCATAGAAGCATACTGAAATATGTTTTTAAAATATATTTTAATTAACTGGAATAAGGCATTTTCTTTCAAATTAGGTGCATACAAAAACCTCATGTTCACAATCAATCCCCACAAATTGGAAAAGACGATGCAAGATGTTTTTTTCTGGAGCCAAGCAGAAAAGTACCCACCGAGTCCTAGGAGCACAGCCATGGAAAGAAAGGAAGAAGCTAAACAGGAGGCAGAAAGAGCCAGAATAAAGGATAGTAGGAATTCAGCACTAGCTACAGTAGGTTTCTAACTCTTCAAGTTAGACTGCATAGACTGATACATCAAATATAAGAGGTTGTTATTATCTTATTTAAGTACCTGTTTAACCATGTTTAACATCATGGCACGTACACATCCAAACTGAGACTGCTCACCAGTTCTCAAAGCAGAGGAAGGCCAATGATTTTGATTTGCACTATTGATCACAGCTTGAAATGAGCACGCAGGATTTATCAACAAATCACAGGTAGAAGATTGACAACAGTCTCAAATTCTCCATCTATCTTAATAATAAAGGTAAAACTGATTCTAGATAAGAGTGACCTAAGCTAAATTCTGGCAGAAGCTCACTTCGTCTACTAAAAATTTTATTTGCTATAAAAATTACCCATAGAAAGAGTACTGCTTTCATGGATGGAAATACCAAGGAAACTGCTTATCTATGGTAGGCATTGCTGCCTTTATTCAGAGCACATCTGAATGACCCTATGGCTGAAAATTTACTATCCATCAGCTGCACTGATGAATACCATTGCTTCTACCAGTTGAATATATTGCCAGTAACATAAGAAAAGCAAATAAAAAATCCACAGAATCTCAGTCGAAAATAGAGATGCTGAACCTCTAAAATAACAAATGTGCTATAGATCACCAGGCCATGTAGAGGAAGAAAAAAAAATCCAGAATTATCCAAAATAATTCAAAACATCCAAAAATCATCTTTATTAAAAAGCAAGCAAACAAAGAGTCAGGAAACTGAATGGGGTATAAAAAGCCAGTAAATGCCTTTTAAAAGAACTAATTTGTATTCTAAAAAAAAAAAAAAAAAAATCAGTAAATTCCATTTTCATTATATTTCTTCCCATATGAAATGCTTAAGAAAGCTAAGAAATGACAGGTATTATAGAATAATCATTTATATCACTCTGATAAGTTCTCAATTTTTCTCAGTTCAGAGAACACCAATATATGCAAATCAATAAAAAAGTGTCCTTCTCAGCACTGCAACAGGTAAAACAAATTATTTTAAAAATCAGGATAACTGTGATGGAAAGGCCTCTTTGATTGCTTTAAATGTTCTGGGTACCTATTGACAATTAATCTCAGAAAAAGGTAGATGAAACAGAAATGTCATAAGAAATTAAACTAGAAATGATTAAAGGTAGTATGACTAGCTAGCTTAATATATAAAATGACAAAGCAAAGAAGAACAAATGAAAAATATGAAAAAAATAGTCAAGGAAGTCATACATACATATTTTCAGAATATATATTAAAAAGATATATTAAAGTTAATTAAAATTTAATTAAAAGTTAATTTAAAATTAAAAAGTCTGAAAAATATATTGGAAATGTCCAGTAAGTTTAGCAATTATGCATAGATCTCACTGTTCCAGATACCATGCAGGAACGTACCTTATCTTTAAAAATATATACCATTCACAGATATAAAAATTCTCTGTTATTTTCTGTTTCTGTGATCTAAGGATGAAATAAATATTATTTTCCACATGTATAGGTTTGCTTAAACAAGTCAGCTGTAGCAGGGAATATGGATTTCTACATGAAATGACAGGTGATTCCAGTCAAGGTCCTTCCTCTAAAGCAGAGATCAGTCTTAACCAAGACAAAATGGGTAAATGAGTTCTAATTACTAAGATGACGAGAATTTGCTACACCTCAGAGATCCAGAGTACAGCAAGAATTACACAATCTGCAGTATGAAGGTGGGAGTCAGCTTTTGCTTAGAGCTTTGGCAAGACTTGGTCAAAATCTAATTGTGGTCTAGATCCACACCAACCACTTCAGCAACACATCTTTGATGTATTTCTGGCTATTAGAAAAGGAACAAGCTATTCAAGTTCTGAGCTTGCCTAACAGGATAATTCCTAGAGTATTATGAATCAAATGATCTATACAAAATATAATTAAATTAATCTACTACAATATTATGGCAAGTAAGATCAAGTGGGACTTGATACCCCACTTGAATCCCCAGTGGTACTGGGGATTCTAAAAATACAGTAGAAACATAAATTGCAAAATCTCAATCTTGGCACTATTCTTAAACTGTAAGTGAAAATTTCCAGTTAAGTCGGAAAGACCAATACAACTGTCTTGCTGCGACACTGATTCTCAGTACAATTTTATGGTTTTACAAGTTATGTGGTAAGAAATTTGTAGCTTTAATGCCGTCCAAACAAATTTTTAACTGAAAGAAAAAACATATCCAATAATATCCATGGTCTGGAGAAGGGTGAGAAAAAGTATCAGCTTATTTAACTGTACTGTTTAACAAGCATTGCTATTTTTAAAACATCCTGCTTCAATTTAGCAATTATATAAATATTATAGCCTCATGAACTAACGTTATTAAAAAGACATTAGAGGAATCTTTATAAAAAGTATTAAGATAAATCATAAACCATTACAACAGTCTGAATGGTGACTATTATTAACTACACATTCTCTTTTGATTCAGATCTTCAGATAATTCATTTGACTTCTGAAACATCAAATTGTGAATTATTTGAGATTCTGGGACAAATACTAGCTTTTGAGTAGTATTTAATTCTTAATATAGTCATCATAAGATAACACTAGATCTGCTAACCAATTAGTTGGTACTCCTTGAACCTGGCAATAAAGCAAAGATCAATACTCTGTCCACCTTACACAGCCCCAAACACTCTTGCTGGCACAAGCATTGAGGAATGGGAACACGGTCTGGGACTAAGCATTTCAGCAGCAGCAACTTGCATTTACATTGTCTTTAACCAATCATTAAATTGTACCCTCAGATTTGACCCCTTAACTCCTGACTCCATCCTGGCAAATCATTTCCAGACAAAAAATCTTTGAATCTCAGTGTAATATGTATACGTACTGAGTTAGTATGAGTACATAAGTGATACAAACGAATTTATTTTACCTAGAAATAATGACAGAAAATAAAGCAGAAAATAGCCAATAGGAAATGTATGAGATCAAGGAAATAATTATCTGTGACAAGTGATGTCCAAAGTCTGTGTAATTGTTCTTAATGCATACTAGGAGTATAAACCAAAACATATAGTAGAAATTTTCAGAGGCAAATACATATCTAATACAGCTTACACTATATATACACAGCTTACACAAAATCAAGACAATACCAATAATTTCAGGAAAATATGGTTACCTTTCTGGAAGAATTCTTCTAATTTCTTCTTGAAGGGCTGGAGATGTGCTTCTGAAGACTCTCTGCAAACTAATTTCATCTGCTTTTCAGAGACTACAAAAAGAAGTTGAGAAACATTTATGGCAGAATTCACCTATCAAAAACAGATCCTGGAGTAGCCTACTTCTAAATTACTCAGCAAGACTTACTTTAGAAGCAATGGAAATACACACTGAGGAAACCAGAAATTATATTAAAATAAAAATACCAGTACTTGTTTAAAGATTTTTTTTTTTTTTTTTTTAACTCAGGGCCAAACATCAAGCTAACCATTTTTTTAAATGCAGACGTGGGAATTTAGCATGATTCCAATATTCAAATTATAGAATACAAACGATATAAAATTGTGGAAGCCTGTAAGAAAGGATGCCACAATTAGGCTGTGTGTGACCACAATTTCTACTGTATCTGCCTCACACAGGCAAAATTATTAAGAGCATATTGTTGATACAAGATGCCATTACTTGCTGGGTGGACTTTTCTACCAGGCTATTTTTCATTGCAGCATTTTTCATTCTGTACTTATATCCAACTGGATTTTTTTTGACATTTAATCTCTCAGCTATTTTAAGACGTGAGGTCATGCCAACTTCAAAAGGCTCCAAATTATTAATCAAAGAATTTTAATATTTTCTAGAACTTCTGTACAAAGGGTTACAGTTTGGCTACATAAAACATCCAAAACATCTGTACAACACTGAATTGCCATCATTTTATAAATCAACATATTGGGCACAAATTAATAGGGCATTATGAAAAGAGAAGTTGAGAATTTGTGATTAACATGTTAATGTAAGTCTGCAGTGAAGGGAGGTTGAAAACAACTGCATGCATTTTACTTTACTACTACTATTAGTGTCTGTGATATTTTTAGATCATCAGAAGTAATTAAATTATGACAGCTTTCCAAATAATTCAGAATTTAATAAAGATCCAACATGGTTATAAGCACATTTAATAACTGTTACTACCGAAAAATACAGAGAAGATACCTGTTTCCATCTAAGGGCATATTTTGATTTAGCATCGCCTCACAGTCCATGCAAGTAGACTTAAGATATTACAGAAGAGCTCAAGAGCTTAGGTAGAATGCCCTGACATACAGTCTCAGCTAAATTCTGGTCTTTCAACCTGCAGCATAAACCAGACTTCTGGACCTGTGCAGAATGAAGTTAATAGGGATTTGTTTGGATGCCAAATAGCCAGGAGCCTTTGGCACGAATCCTTTCTGCCCATGTACAATGATCAATCAAATAGCAGATGAGATAAAAATGCACCCTTCAGATCTTTGGTAATTCTCTTAACCATCAGCATAGACAGGATGAGATCTGCCTGAAGAAAAGAACCTGACATTTCCCTCCTCTGAGACATCCAAATTTTTTTCTGAGACAGTGCACACTGACCACATAATACCAATGAGGTCAGCATGCATCCGATCCACTGTGACAACCACTGTATTTTTTTCTTTTTTGTTTTTCATTTGTAATTTGAGATTGATCTCTTTTCACTTCTGTATTTATCATCTTAATGCTCTCTTCCTCTTCTTCATTCATGACTCCTCACTACCACGCATTTTGAAAGCATTATTTCCTATGACTTAAAGCCAGATACTTGTATTTCTTGAATATTTTATGAATTCTATGAATATCAATAATTCTATGAATTAAACACGACTTAAAGAACTTGGTTTTACATGCACTTCTACCTCTAATATACCATCTTTTATGATCTCATTTTACATTAAATAATTAAGGAGCTTTGTATCTATCAAGAACTGGAGAAGGTACCCTGACTCTTAACTTTGATCTCTGAGAGCTACTCTTCATTGGATCTCCTAGTAAGTAACTCCCATAAAAAATACGTCAATGTATATTCACACGGTGTACTTGAAATACATTAATCCTTAGGTTGTGCTCTAATATTATTAAGATAGATATTATAAATATCTAAATATTGAAATATGTTATTACTTAAATAAAAAGCTAACTCAGGCCAAAAAATGTATGAAGTTATTGAAACAAATTGTTTCATTAGTTCCTCTAATTTTCTAAGTTTTCCACATTAAACAGCTCCCATAAAATGTCTTTATGGGAGAATTACACTCTTTTTTCTAAGTTTTGTTCTTTTTTTTTTTTTATATTGATTACAATAAAAAGTGGTGTCTTTTTAGAAGTAAAAGATTTTGTTATTGAAATGACTCTGGCCCAAATATCATGCTGTATATTCCTTCTTTGAAAAAAATTCTGAAAAGTGACTGAGGTCTCTTTCCAAAATTTGGAGGATTCTTGAGAGGAACAGATACCAAAACACATCACATGAACATTTCCTCTCTCACCATTTCACTTCAAATCTTCTTTTGCGAATATAAACAACCTGTTTCTGCATCATTTATTTCAAACAGATGCAAGTTCTCCACTACTGTAATAACCTTTTGGTTCATTTTCTTGGTATGCACTGTACGTTTGTCACATTAATTGTAATATGCTACTTGGAAAATTGTTTATGCATAAATGAACTATTGCAAAAAAAAAAAGAAAATATGTGGAACAGTATTTGAAAGCTCTTGCAAATTGTTGGATGTACATCATGCTTCACACACTGCAAATCTTGGCCACAGAAATGGAAACCATTAGCAAAACATTAGAACAAAGCTGGAAACTACTTATTATCAGTTTGCCACTGTCTTCAGATTTAATGCAGTATTTGGCTGAAAACGTTCTTTAAAAATCCCCAATATAAGTGAAAATATTTACAAAATAGAATGTCTCTCACTTAATGCCTATTGGGCAATAGTCTTTTAAAACTCCACAGACACTTGCAAATCTATTAAAGGAATCACTGCCCATAAACAAACCTTCACGTAAAGAGCATTTCACTGTCAATCAGACACAAGTTGGAATTTTTTAAGCATCTTTTTTAAAATAAACGCAAACCCAGAAATAGTGTAATGCTGGTAACAGTAAATTGCTAACCATTTGCTCACTAGGACCCACCAGCAGCATTTACAGGAATCATCCTGACAATGAAAGCAAGTATCAACACCATGAATTCCTATAAACCTGTCACTGCCCTGACCCCTCATGAGTTATGCAACAGCGAATGCTGCTCACGGCCCCCGCCGCTCCTCTCTCTTCAGACCTGGCAGCTTATATTGCCAGTCTTGCTGTTTTATTTTTCTTGTCATAACACAGCCTTGTCTTTTTCATTTTTTATTCCAAAAGAAATCTGAAACTATACCTCAAATTAGTTCAGTGCAGCACTAAAAAAAAAAAAAAAAAAGAGAGACACAAGTGATTATGGTGCAGAAGCCAGTTACATTATTGGGTAAAACATACAAGTATAAGGCTCTGATAAACTTATAACTTCAGCAAAAGATGTATATATTATAACTAACAAGGACTACCCAACTTGCTCAAGATTTGTTTTGTTCTCTGTTCTTACGTTTTCTTACTCTAGCTCTTCTTACTTGCAAATAACTTTCCAAATGTAGGCAATTACAGGAGATGCATGTCAAAAGACATCCACTGGACATTGGTGTAGCATCTGGCTGGATTACCTTGTTATTATGTATGACTTACATACACATTTACAGTTACTGCAGGTAGGCATATAACATTAATATGCTCTCCACAGCTCCTTTGATTATTCAGAATTCTACAACTATTTTTTTTTAGTTGTAAAATAAAAAAAAATTTACAATTAACATTTGTTGTAACTTGAAATTAATTTCAAGTAAATGTGGAGAACGAGAGAGGACATGCATCTTGATCTCTTTTGAGTAAAATTCACTATTTTCAACTTCTAACCTGAAATAGTTATGCTGCTACAGTCTGCTAGTTATGCTGCTAGTCTGAAATTATGCTGCCCAGCTTTTTCATTTGTTGTCCCTGCTCTCACACTGCTAATCAGCACCTATGTCAATGAGCGCAACACAGAGACTGACTCTGCTTGAGCAGGGTGATGGTAACAGCCTTTGCCACTGCTGGAAATGGGCAGGAATGTTTTGTTTTTCTTAGCAACCTTAAGTAATAGAGAAGCCCTCGCACCAAATATAGATGGGGGAATGCCATGAAGTGGGGCGAGGTTGCTCGAGAAAAAGGGATCCGAGACAAATGTAGAAGAGGAACAAGTTGTGCTGGTTCTCTGTATTTCTCAAGCTTAATCTTTTATAGTCTTAAATAAAGGTCAACAATTTAAAGTGAAATAATTGTTGACACATATAAAACTAAATTCACTATTCCAAGCTCTTAATGGTTTGCATAGCTCAAGTTCCATGCAAAGTTATTTTCATTTAATTTAGTAGGAGATATTTGCTTCTACAAATAATTTTCTTCACTCATAAGCAACCATTTTCTCATAAAGCCATTTCACAGGATAGCAGTCAATAAGTAAAGGTGAAAAAGACTGATCCTTGTCTGCTCTACTTGAATACATCTTCTTGTGACACACAGAAACAAACAACTTCCTAGATGCTCAAGGTAATAACTCTCACTCAAAAATAAGACAGAAATAATTTTCAGTGATAAATCCCAAGCTGTGCAAAGTGCAAGAGTTGAATTATTGACACACAAAACACACTGTAAGGTTCCTGTTCTAATGAAGTTTCAATGGAAGAACAGAGGAGGAGTCCTTGACAGTTCTTCCAAGTTTTATCGAGTATTCCAATTCTGCTATTCAGGCTGGAGATTTGTGAGCTTTCTCTTGTTGCTTTTGTTGTTAAGTTCAACTTTCATTAACATTTCAACTTGTACAGTGTGTGATGCCTTGCAGAGGAACTGCCAGGCCTATATTTAACTCCAAATAATTAAAAGTTTTTTTTGCTCCCCATTTTGACAAAGCATATCAGAATTTCACGTAAACCCTTCAAAATCCTTTCAGTTAAGATTGCTGCTTAAGAATAAGTTTAACAAAATGAAGAAGATTGCTAGTAAAACTAAATATTTTTCACGCCATAGCAACATATCTAAGACTCTGCTTAATGTATTCGCTCTGAAATGGTAGTTTACATTTAGTGCACAAGTCAGCACAAAAACAAAGCAAAGGAAGGAGCAGCACATATAAATGAATATAATAAATAAATCCCCCTAACTTTCCAGGCAAGTCTTTGTAAGACTCCTTAAGAGATTCCAGCACACGCTGTTAGGAACAAGTGCTGTTTTGTCGTCAAGATGCCATCGTTCCGAACTCTGCACGTCGTTAGGATTTGCCAGCAGCACAGCAGAACCTGGTGAGAAAATTACACTTCTCTCTCAACAGCCTAAGAAAAGAGTATTCTGATACTGAAGTGAATTTCTTGACTTGTTTACAGCAAGATGTGATTTTTTAAAGAAGTAGTAGTATTTTAATCCAGACGATCTAGGCTTTTGCCAGGGATATCAAAAAAAAAAAGACCTACTGGGCCCACAAACACATTATTACTTAGAAGACCTAACAGTGATAAGATAGAAGAGAATTACTAAGCAGTGTTGGAAACGTTCACGAGCTAAAACTGAAGAGGTAAAAGTGACCTCAAGTTTGTCTCTGCAGTGCTCGATCTTCAATTTTCTGTGCAAGACAAAGTTAGACCTGACTTTATAGCTACATAGTTTATAGTTTTGGTTTACTAGACCATTCTTCTTGTTTTTTAAATAATGTAAATTTATAAACAATCTACAATATTCACAGGAACATTCTTCTAAGAGTCAGTTATTCTCACTACAGCAAATTTGCATTCTGTTGTCTGAACTTGCAGAAATTGAAATAGTTACATAAATACTTTCAATTTTTGACCATTCACAGTAAATATTTAATCCATGTTTCTGCCTTGAATATTTCCTAGGATAGGAAAAGCTGACAGACTGACACATATGAATTAATTGGTTCTTGCAACTCCTCCCAAATATTCTATACTGTCCAAACTGCAAAATTCACTATCTATTGTATACATTAATGTGGGCAATATTCCTCCTGTTCCCTGATGTTCCCTGTTCCCTGCATAGTGATGTAGTATAGTTATAAGTATAGTTAGCCATATGGAGTACAATTAAGTAATTAATGCTTAAAATATATATATAGAAGGAAACAAGAAAATTCTATGGAATTTTTAGAAATGATCAGCTTAGGAGAATTTCCAGTTAACGTATAAACATTACCCATGGAATACTGTGAAAATGTTAGTTTTATTATAGTATAGATTCTAGTGCACATACACAAATTAAGAATACAGAGGCATTCCTAATGCCTGTGTTGTATCTTTGCCAAATAAAAACAAACTGAAATGCATCTTATCCTGCTGAGGCATGCAACTATTCAAAAAGGGGTCAGAAAGCTATGAAGAGAAAAAGAAACTAGTTTTATTAACTACTGAAAACCAAATAAATTGTTCCTGCACAAGGCTGACTCCTCTGCTCCTTCTCCTCAAAAAACAGAAATATTCATCAGGTAAGAGTGTGCTCCATTTATGCTTATGTCTATAGAAATAACACGTGCAATTATGTGGTTTCTCCTGTTCTACTACTAGGTTTAACTTCCATTTGCCCATACTTCCAAATTCTGAAAGTTAAGGTTCAAAGATGTAATCGATGTGAAAAAAATTTAAATGACTGGTACCTTATGGTTCATGCCTGGAAAATTTCTCCAGAACATGCAAGTGACACGGATAACTAAATCACACTTTTAAAGTAATTAGAGGCTTAAATTATTTAAAGTAAGTTAGACGCTTCAATTTGTGGACATTTTTTTGAAAAGTGTCTTTGTTACTTTTTAAAATGTTGCCTACTGCAGTGAATAAACAGTCACCTTTTATTGAAACTATTGATCTCAATTTATTTAGAAAGTGAATGCTCAAAGGGATTTAATGTTTAGAGTATTCACAAAGTAACTGTGAACAGAACAAAGAGGCAAAACTTCCCAACATTTTATTGCTTGTCCAACTAAAAATTATTTTAATATGACTATGATTGTAACACTATTCTTATATTCTGTTTTGTAGAATAAAGTTATAGCTATATATCTCTATATCTCAATATAGAATATATGGAATATATCTGAATACTCCATATGAATTAAATGTATATGTATGATGGCATCTGAATAACTAGTAACATATTCAATTCATTTCTGACTACATATAAGTCAAAAACTGGATATTTTTTGACCCATTAATTGAAAAACGGATACATTTCTGCAACAAAATTTGTTTATAGATTATTAGTGGATATTTTGTTGCAAAATTCTGCAGCAATCTGAAGTCTTCATGGGAATATTTGCATATAAAAGTTTAAATTCTGTTTTTTTTAAAATAAATAATAGTCATTAAACTTTTGCCTCGGTAGATTTTCATATTGGTAAATATATTCCCTTCTAGTTTTTGATAAAAGCAAATGTTGGACAGAGTTTAAATGAGGAAAATCACGGAGGTTTACTCATATGAAGCATGAACTGATCATTTTTCTTTTTGAAAATTTCTCCGCGGTTTATGTCTTAATGAATACAGGATGAATGACCCTTTTCAGCTACTACTTTCCTTTCCTTATTTCTAAATTCTGTTTCATCCATGCCCTACCTCTGTAACACAAATACACTCTGCAGTATAATGTGTTACAGAGCTCCCCAAGGAGGCACTGAATGTCAGCAACAGAGCTGCACAGGACAGTAGCATCTCTGGGCTAGTGAGTCCTGCTAAGAGCCAGTGTTAACTAGCCATGATGCCTGTACTTGCCAGTCCCACCCAGGGAACTGAATTTGCTTCTCTGAAATGTTCCTGCAGAGCTTGTGAAGAAACAAAATTGTTTTTTCAGTCAACAGACATATTTTAAAAGTCCAATTCCTATATAATGTGACACATTAAAAAAAGAGATTAAAAATGACTATTCTAGTGCTAACAACTACCGTAAACACTTTCAAGGATAACTTTTCTGCTAAAACAAATAGAGATAGGAAGTTGAAGCACAGCATGGTACTAGTCTACAAACAGTGTGGTTATTTTGTTAAAAGCAAAGTCAAACTTGAATTTGACCATCTTCCGAACAACTGAATTTCTAAAACAAAACAGCTTTTCCAAATCTGATTAACTGAGTGCTGAAATATTTGAAGATTTCTCCATTACCACCCTGTCAGTCTCCCAAAGTCCAGAAAGGAACAGAGCAATATTTTTTTCTGTTTTTTTCTCTGTCTGTACAAGCAATAAATTCAGTAATAAATGCAGGTTGTAGGAATAGATGGACATAGAGAAACTGAATATGAACAAGTACAAACTTATGAGTTCTGCTGTAGAATGGCAGGTGGACAACTGAGAAGTGAATTCTGTCAGTAAAATCCTGAGTATCTTCTCACAAAGTTTATGGCACACTTGGCTTTGAACTGATACTTGGTGACTCTAGGTTGTGCCTGACATTAGGATTAAAAAAAACATGTATTGACATGCTATTTGAGACGCAAAGTAAAAGTCACTACATTAAGAAGTACATACTCAGCCTAGAGAAGGAGAAATCTTAGAGTGGCTTGAATCTATTTTTTTAACCACCTATTGAACAGCTATTGGAGAAAATGTTAGGCAGCCTCTTGTCAGAGGCACACAGCTCAAGGACATGCAACAATAGTCACCAGTTGACTGGAACAGACAAATTTGTCAACAATTAGATTAAGAAAGTCCTAATCCCAAACCATGTATCTTGGAGTTACTGAAATCCAATTAGTTAATAATTCATAATCTAAAAGATGCATTCTGTATTAAACATATTTTTTAAATTAAGATTCACTATATCTTATTCTCAAGCTAGAAAAATGAACAATAAGTCTCACTGACAACTCTAAGACCCAGTTTAAAAACCCGGGTGATTTTAATGAACACAAAAGCTATTCTTTCACAACAGAACTACATCTATACTGGACACAGAGCAAAGATACTTTGAGGGTGAAAATGGGGATAATATTCATTGGACTATCCATTCTTCTAAAAAAATCTTACACAGCACAACATTTTGTGAGGATAATTTCATTCTCTATCATAGAAAGAGCCTTAATTGTTTTCTTTTGTGAAGCTCCAGCACATCATAATGCCATCAGACCTCTTTCTGCACCTTAGCATAACATGACGAGCCCTAATTAAGCGAAGGACAAAATATGCCAGGCAGTCTATTGCACTATTCATTTTCTGTACCAACGGCTCTTAAGAAAACAATATTGAAGAGCTCTAATATATCTTAAGAATACTATTGCTTTGTCTCTGGTATGGATATGCAGAGACAACACAGGTGCAGACATAGTCATTCCTGAACCCTGTTTGTATCCATGAAGCCTTGTTTCTATTTTAGACGATATTACTTCTTTCCAGCATGTGTATTTATGCACATATCCCCACTAATGTGCTCATGCACACTCAGTTAAATTTACTGAAGTTTAAAAACCACAAGACCTCACTGAAAATTTTTAGCATGAAAATTGCAGTTAATAGATGTACTTCCAGCTACAAAAGAAGTCAAAAGCCAAAATTACGTGGATTTTCATTGGGACTACAGGAAATTTAATTATTTATGAGTAATAAAGTCTGGGCTCTTGAAAGTATCCACAGTGGACCTAACTCGGTTTCCATTTTTCATCATTCAATAAATATCTTCGCTTTTTCAGCTGTTATAGTCAAGAGTATTAAAAATGTTAGAAAGATCAGGAACATCACAGTAAATGCTACAAGGAACAGACTGTTGCTTTCTCTTGACTACTGATTATGGAGTAACATCCTAACATTTTATGAACTGTATTACTGGGAAAAGCAAGGAGTATGACGTAGAGGAAAACATTCTCCAGTGCAGCTAATTTTAAACAATAAAGATTGTTCACCTTTGGTGGGAGATGACTAAAAAGGTTTATGGCAAAACATATAAAAGTCTACTAGGTTTTTGTAAAGCACATTTCTTTTTAAAAGTGCCCATATGATTACACATTACAAATGATCACTGCTTGTTCTGTGAGAATACCAATCTAATAGCACTGTCCAGAAAAGATAGAAGAAAAATCTTATTTGGTCATGGGGAAAGGAAAAAGTGGAAATCATTGCCCCAGAGAAGATATAAGGAATGTGATGATCATAAAATGCTGATACAAAGCAAAAACTTGTGGTTCTCAGAAGAAAGATTAATTAGGAAGTTGATGCCTGTCAAATGAATGTTTCCCTATGCTACCACGTAATATTTGAAAATCTTGAAAACAAATGACTACACAGACCTGGAGCAAAACGTTGTCTTTCCAGAAAACATTTTTTCCCTATGACTTTAAAGTGGAAGCAGATTTTTCTCTTTATAATTGCCATTTCACTACTTAATATTGTATCCTTCTATACTTTGCCCTCTTAAAAGCCTACATTAGATGCATATTTTTGTTTATCTTTATCTTTAACCTAAAAATGCTCATGACTGCAAAGATTGTGCTGGAATGTGTGTTAAAAACCTGTCGGATTAAAGTTCCCCAAAAGTTTGTTTTAATTTTTGAGCCAAACTTCAGTTGACACTGCCCCTTTAAAGTCCAATCTGAAAGACCTCCAAACAGTAAATTGCATGGAACTCAATCTGTTTATCTGCAAAGGATGAAAGGGTTTGTGCTCCATCTAGATTTGAACTCTTGATTCCACAGTGTCTAGGTATTTCAAACCAGAGGTTTACACCATTAAGACATGCCCATCTGGAATGGCATCTGAATCTTTCCTATTTTAATATCCACGATAGAAAGATAAATGAATGTCTTGATAAAGTAGTGAAAAAATGTTTAAAAACACTAGACCACTACTTATATGATTTTTTTCTAATTTCTATTTCTTTCCCATTTCAGGTAGAATAGGTGACATTTATCTTTTTTTTTTTTTTTTAATCATTCTGTGCAATTCTTAGGAAAAAAGATTTGGTAAAAGTAATTAACAGGAACATCAGCTTGTTCCCCAGTCGCCTCAGAAAATCCCTCCTTCTTTTATTACCTATGTCTCATGCCACTTGTAGGGTAATCTGCTTATGACTACCTTAGCCAACCAAACTGTAAAATAAATGCAATGTACCCTATAACATAGGCAGCTCCAGTTAATATTGTTCAAATTATTTACATCTGAAGGGCCGCGCCTGTCTGGAGAGCTGGGTCTGACGCTTCTCTGGACGTGGTTTCTGCAAGTCACATCTGTTTCAGCTTTAGACTTTCACTGGTATTCTGCCAGCAGCCACAACTTTTTAATGGCTGCAATAAACTACAGAGACTCATCAAATCTTTGTTGTACGTGTTAAAATTATATCCTATTCAATTAAGATTTTTATTTAAAAATAAACTATAGCATTATCTAATGAGAAAAATTTGAAAGGCAATATTTGAAAGAGATACAACATCTTTAGATGACTGTTTCATTGTTTAAATGCAAGAGAACTTAATGCTTACTAGAATTCTGCTGTATATTTCTGAGTGATAAAATATCGACATCTGAAAACATTTCCACAACCTTTTTGGTTTCAAATTGTTGTTGTCATTAATGTTACATGTTAATTGGTTTTGTTGGGTTTCAAGTACAACTGTACAACGAAGTCTTACAAAAACAAGCTCAAGATATCTACATCTTCTATAAATATCAAAGGCTGTATAGTGTTGAAATACAAATTAGCGATTACAAGGAAGTTGCAGTTATTATTTGCAACGTTAGTTAAAAGTGCATTAGCTTTTCCTACTTTCTCTCTCTCTCTCTCAACAATGTTGAACAAAAATGATTCAAATGTCAAAGCCCCAATAGAGCTCCTGCAAGACTAAGATGTATAACAGCGGGACTACACACTGAAAAAGTACAAGATCAAACACAGATCATGTTTCTACACAAACTAGCCTAAGAGAGGGCAGGCCAAGGGTTTTACAGGGCCAGGCGATGAGAGGAGATAGAGCACTCACTTATGCCCGGGTCGAACAAACAACAACTGATACTTTCCTACCACTGTTAACCTTTGAAACTATCCTAAAGATGGCACTGACCTAACTCAGCCATTTCTAATTGTAAAGCAGAACTACTCTTTAATGTTTTTCATTGTCTTACGGTGAAAAATTAAAAACAATCACCTTATTCGATTCTGACAGTAAAAACATTCTTCCATGTTGATGCAGAGCTGTATTATATAAATGCAAATACAGAAGTTTTTATGAGCCTTTGGTGCAGATTCTCTTTCTGAACGTCCTTTTCAACATACCACTGCTTCAGTGCTGCTTTGCCTGAACCGACAAGCTTCAAATATTCAGTCATCATCTGCTGCGTTTATTTTAAAAAGTCATATGAAGCACTAAACAAAAACAAAACTGGCTAGAGCACTTAGACAGCAACCCTTCCTACTTTATTTCCACTCAGTATTTTGATTGATAGATGAGTTGGGTTTCTGAGCCCCTCTTTATAATAAACATTTTAAAATGTTTATTTTATGTCCCAGGGTGAAAATATTTTGAACTGGAGCTTTCCATTTTCCTTTGCTGTGCCTTGGCAAGCTGTGTTTTATTTCTGCATTAATAATATTCAAGTTCTCCCTTGTAACTCTTAAATTGTTGTTATACAAGTACTGAAGAAAGTATTTATGCTATAGAACTAACAGATATCTAGAGTTAAATGCAGCTTTCTGGAGAAGCCAGAAGAAAACTAACACAGAACTGAAGGAAGTTACAGAGAGGGTTAGGACTGCTTGATTTTAAAAGAGAATCACAGAAAATTACTTCTCAGGATCGTTACTTTCATTTTTTTAAGTCTCAAGTTTAAAAACATTTATTCTATTTTATGTGGGTAATTTGTGCCACAGTGTAAAACCTCTAAATGAATCAGCACTATAAACCTAATTAGCAATAAGCAAACCTCATAAAGGTCACATTTTAAATGGCACTTAGTTGTTAGCAGAACAAACATGAAAAATTCCAGTTACCTTCTAGTTCTCTCTTCAGTTTCCTTAAGTCTTTTATTAGGTCTTCAAACTTAACTTGGGAGGCCTGGAAAAAATCCTGTGGTTCTGGTAAAGGAAAAATGCTCTTGTCTGTTCCTGCTTCCTAAACAAACAAACAAACAAACGGGCCGCTATGAAAATTAAATACATTTGCAGTAAAATAAATTTCTGTTTCTGAAACTTAACTATATAAAACTGCAAAAATAGAAAGCTAAAATATCTCTGTCTAAAACATCTCTTGCTAAGACAACATTATATATTATTTCAGATGAAATCCTGTCCTTACTGTATCAATGAGAATATTACTACTGACTGGAAAAGAACCGGGATTTCAACCTTCATTTTCAGCCCTCCTCTATAGGAGATTCTAATTTTCTACAGAAAAATACAAATCACTTAACTCACAGATTTTTAATGTCAGATGGATTATGTGACATCAAATTCCTTGTGTTCTATGTATAAACTGCTTTGCAGCTCACAACTGTGGTCAAAATAAAATGTGTCTTTAGGAAAAACATCCCTTCTTAATTTTGAAACCTTCTTTTAAAGGTTGCACTGCAAACTGTGCTAAATTTAATCTTCAAAACAACACTGGGAATGTAAAATTTGAGTTCATTTTATATCAATAATGGATTAGATAAGGGATTAGAAGTTTCTTAACAAGAGAAAACATGAATGACTTTTAACAAGTGATTTGATGCCAGAAGTTTGTGGTTTCACTCTTTCCCAGCTCATTAAATATACACGCACTTTACAAGTCTAAATTGAAAACAATATTTACATATTGCCTAGAGCGCATTATACCGATAAAAATATACATTGAGGGTTTATGAGGCAAAATAAATCACACAGTTTGATGTCTACATGGAAGTCCAAAGCATAAAAAAAATCTAAAAAGGAGAAATTCTAACAATTCTAGTGCATAAATGGTATTAAAATGACACTGCATTTTACAAGTATACATGGGTGAGATTAAATACTATCTGTTCTTAGATTTCAGTCCTAAATAAAGGAGACTTTATAGTTTGGGGAATTGTTTTGTGAACAGTGATAGAAAAAAATACATTATTAAAAAGACTAGAACATTCAGAAAAAAAGTTAGTTAAGTGGATTAAATTGCCTCCATTTCCTGACAAAAGAGCATAAACTTTTTTTTCTACAAAATTCTCATAGCAAAATTACAGTCTGGAAGAAAGTTGAAAAAATATTAATTAAATTGTTAACTTCAGCATCATTGAAAAAGAGATAATAATAGACATACGAATATTCTGAAAATTGTGAAAAACAGAGGGTACATGAAATTGCTTTTGTAAGTATCTTTTTGCAAGTTATTTAGGAGAAAAAAAAAAAAGAAAAAAGAAAAACCACTTTCTATATAACTGAAAGTTTTCTTTCTCTCCAGCTCAGCCTGAAGAGCTATTGCACAAATTCCTGACACAGAGACCCTCCAGTGTTGGAGGTGCCTTCAGTTCCTTCAGTCTTATTCCTGAAAAAAATATCTATGTGTACTCACTCTTCAATTCAACATTCATAAGTAAAAATGAACAAAATTAATAAATGAAAATACATGAAAAAATGTTTATGGTCAACTACAGATAGGACCTTGAAAATTAATTTTGGTCTTAGAATTCAAAGGTTAGATACAGGCATATTTTTCATTTCAAAATCAAAACAAAAAAGACATGCTTAAAAATCAATCGATAGTGACATTTTCATTTAAAACAAAAGAGTTGAAACATTTCACTCCAAAACTGTTCATAAATGTAAATAATTCAAAGCAGGAGGATCTCTTCCTGCATTTCTAGGCTCTAACTTCATCACTATCAACCGACTCTCCTATCTTAAAGTAGTAACCTCCCATTGCAGTCTATCATGATAGAAATCATGTTTCTGACTGCCATTATTCTCACATCAAAGCAAGAGTTACAAGGCACAGAAATCTGAGTGCAAGGACACAGGATTGCAGTGACCACCACTGCAGCCACTACAGTTGCAGGCAATTTTTTGCAATATTTAATTCAAAAGAATCCCAAAAGTTCCACAATTAATGTAAAGTTTTCCAATACTCTAACATAAAACCTGTAACAACTCTCATATCTATGAAAGCGTTAAACTATTAAAAGCAGAAAAGATGCATATTATTTTGATGTTACAGCTATTGTACTCAGATTAAAAAAAAAAATAGAGGAAATATAAACCCTACAGTCTCTTAAAGAAATATACTTTTAAAGAGATTGATACAACAAATGGATCTTTTACCTTATCACAATGGCGTAGGTAATATATGACAACATAATCCACAAGATTGATGCCATTATCCTAGGAGGAAAAACAGATACATTACTGAAAAAGTAAACCGGAGAAAAGTTAAAAGTTGTGTGCAGAACATTGTTTCAAGTGAGAATTTACTATATTCTAAGAAATACACTATTAATTTATATTGCTGAGAGAAATAGGACTCAATATCTTTAGCCCTAATGTTATTTACCAAAAGATCCACCTTTTATAACATTCACAGGCTTGACTGCATTACTGCAGATTCAGAGGTTCTTTTAGTACAGAAAACATGCAGTGGGAAAAACTGCCATTCTTGCTTTTCTTTTTTTAATAATACAAGGCATTTTTAAGTTATGTTAATACTAAAGTGAATTCAGAACTATTAGAATGAACAGAATTTCTTGATTCTTCCATTACTTACGAATTGAGATTAGGGATTTAAAAGGGGTACAGGTATTTCCCATGTATTATCCCAAATACAAAACCACATAGCATATGCTTAGCAAGTACATTTCATGCACTGCACTTTTTGAATAAAATTTTAACACTTACTCTGTGGATTCACCATCTCCTTGGTCCTGTTTCCCCTACTAGAACTGTATAAAACAGCATTTTATTTTATTATATGTCACTAGGTCAGCATAGGTCAGATGAACTATGTGAAAAAGTAGAACTGTGACTTATATATTACAGGATATTATTCAACAGCATAAAAGAAACATAATATAAGGACTTATATCTGGAATGTCTTTGATGTTTTTTGTATGTGTTTTTATATTGTATACTGACAGGTATCAGGATAAACGTTTGTATATGCACAATGTCTGATTTCCTGTAGAGAGCTGCCTCGCTTATATTTGAGCCTGCAGCATATTATATTTTATTAATATCATACAGCAGCAGAATTCTTAACTAAGCAAGTCATTGCTCTTATGCAGACAAAGCCACTCTGTTTTTATAACAGTTTTTCTTCAGAGTGCATTATTGGCAGGTTGCGTGACAGACAATGAAGTGAGGTCACTTGAAAATATGTGATTGACCTTTTAAAGCAAAATATGCCTACTATTCTATTTTATAGAAGTCAGACTAGTAAACCTAACACTTTGTTTAAACAGTATTTGTAGAAGACAAAAGAGATTTTGAAGTAAGCCACTATCTTTAAAATGTCTATACCAAGTAATTTTCTGGGTCTCATGTGCAACAAGTGGCTTTTATGTGAAAGAAAAAATGTTCTTGACTCTTTAGAATATTTCAGAATATTTCAGAATATTTATTTAAGGTTGGAAGGGACCTCTACAGATCATCTAGTCCAACCTTCCTGCTCAAGCAGGCACACCTAGAGCATGTGGCACAGGGTGGCATCCAGGCGGGTTTTGA
>NW_020456087.1:1205104-1310184 GCF_003342845.1 Nothoprocta perdicaria | reverse complement strand
GGCCACAGCTCTAGATTGCTGTGGATGGTGTGACGGGCCATCAGGCACCATCTCATTTGCCACCCCACGGATACCCCCCTCCCCCCTCGAATCTAGTTTAAAGCCCTCGTGATGAGCCCAGCTAGCTCCTGCCCCAGGGCCCTCTTCCCCCTTTGAGAAAGGTGGACCCCATTGGGTGCCATCATGCCTGGTGCCATGTAAGACCTCCTGTTACCAAAGAAGCCAAAGTTATGGCGATGACACCAGTCACGGAGCCACATGTTAATAGACTTTACTTTTACTCTTACCTGGAAATCATATTGATTCGTAGCAATTTCCAGAAAGTACATAGTACATCTGCACACTTCAGTGCTCAAAGATACAAGACCATCTGTTCTTCCCAGAAAAGATGGTCTAATAATTATCTCTGAGGTTTTCTGTCTGCCTATAGTAGCTGGGCCCTTTGAGCTTGCACCTTGGAGAGTGGTGACAGGCTACTATACTTACAGGGAAATTGTAAATAGTGTAAATTTCTAGCTTGTTTTGCTTGAACAAATCTTATGCAATTATACCGTGCCTTTGTCAGTCCTCTCCTTAATTCATAACTTTGGAACCTGCTAGCTAAATTCAGCCAAATTGGAAAGTCCCAGAGATAATTAAATTCTTACAAGTTTATGTTGGAGAGAAGAGGGAGACTAAAATTAGTGCTTCTGCTGAGAAAAGTCAGGCGAAGCTCAGCTGTTTTACATTTTTCTTCACAGCAGTCAGCACTGGCCGACCAATGAGCACCTGAGTATGAGGAAATTCTGCCTGCCTCTGCGTTAGCAGCAGCATGTGCTGCATCTTCTCCAAGAAACAGGGATGGAAGAAAGCCGTCATAGGGACATCTGAATTATTGCAGTGAAGAGGAATGAAGTCAGCAGACAAAGGACACAAATCCAGTGGAAAAGTTTTCATATATTCAAGAGCTTGTGGAATCATTTATTATATCTTCTTTTTACTCTCTGCTAACCTATGTGAGGGTAATCACATGAAAGACAAAAAGCTTCCTCGACATACTACTGATCTCACACCGCCTGCCTCCCAGGCACGTAACTGGCAACAAAAGCTTACACTCTGTACACATATAATAATATGCAGCATTTCAAAGAGAAAAAGAGTGTGAGAGAATAATTTTTCTTTTCTCCCCTCAAATTTGTACTAACATCAGCAGAAAACTCCACCTGCTATGTGCTACTTCCCATACCAATGTGTCGTCCTAGGTTTGCTTGGCCAGAGGACACAGAGCAGTGTTTGAACTGCCTGCATGATCGAGCATCTCCCTTCGTGTCTTGATGAAATAAGAAACAGGGTAATGTCATCTCCAAAGGCGTTAAGTCTGATTTTAATTTTAATAATCAAAAACGGGCTAGTGGTTCTCAATTTTTGACAAGAAAAATATTGCCCCCTTCAAAGACTTTTTTGTGTAGGCACTTGAGAATTCTAGCTCTATACATAACTCTGCCAATTGAAAAAAAATACTGTAAAAGCTACTCAAGCTTTCCTTTTTCAATATTTTTTTAAACTTGACTTTAAACTACCTTGTAACCACCTCAAGTTAAGAGTACAAGAATGAGGAAAACTGGAGAAGTCCTCAGATGTCTGTACTCTCTTGCTTCTCTCTATCTATTGTAATTAAGTCCTGACTAATAAAAGATACAGAAAAGTTTTCATGTAAGGTAATAACAGTGTTACTCAAGTAACACTGGGCATAAGATACAGGAGATTTATGGAAAGACAGGTATATTTAGAAGGAAGAAGTCAAAGGTGAGGAAAAAAAAGCAACAAAATTCCATAAGGTGCCCTACTGTTTGAAGCAGGGAACTAGAAGAAACAAGAAAAGATTTTTCTTTGTCAGATGATGGAACGAAAAGAGACCACTTGAATAAAGTGTTCTGTGAGTGAAAACGAGTACTTACTCTGCTTTTGACATCCTTTAGTTTGGGAAGTATTTCCAAACCAAATCCATCAGCTTGACCTCGGGTCCGGTTTCCACCATTCATATAATTTCCAAAAGCTAGAATCAAACCTAAAATTTCTTTTACGCTTGTCATGTTCAGCAAAGCCTGGAAAATGGATATAAGCTTGTAACTTCAGACATTACAAAAATATTCTTATTTTTCTTCATCAAAATGCAAATGATAAAAGCATATTTCTCTAGTTTCCCTAAAGCTTCTTTAATTTCTGTTGTCCCTCCTACCTGTGCAATTCTGATCTGAGGCCCACAGGCTGCAAAAATGGCTGAGTGCAGTTTGATAAAGAATCAATAGTTTTCACAAACAGAACACCAAAACAGAACTAGTGTTTTAGAGTATCATCTTTAAGAATAAACAAGCTTACACCAAGGAAGTGCTTGTCTTCTCTCTTACAGTTTAAAGCTTTCTTTTGAAACTATCTAATTATTCTCTTTATGTTCAACATGTAATGTTGAACCCTGTACAATGCCTTTATTAAATACCCTTTGAAAAGCACATCGTCATGTTTAAAAAAACGTGCATCAATTTGAGAGATTGGTGGGAAATTAAATTTGGAAATTCTTATGACTTAAAATTTAGAGTAATTTGAGGCTTAAATAAAGAATTTCATGCTTTAACTGGTGCAGGTCCCAATCTGCCTAAATAGTATCTTTCATTCACTCTATACAAAGCAAATGGTGTAGCATCACATACTATATAGACAACAAAAAGGTGAATGCAGCAAGTTTTATTGAAGGAGATTACTTGACATTCACAGTAACCTTTAAAAATCAGAATGAAGAGGTGGTTTAACAGGAGTTTGCATAATGCATAAAGGGATGATGAGCACTTTGGCCATGGGCCAGATTCAGAGTATCCTATTCAATTTGTTTCTCATTGCTCCTGGTGCTTTGGGAATTAACATTTCTTAGTCCACACTTAGTGCAGATATATCAGGGTTAAGAACTAAATTACTGTGCATCAAAAGATGACAGAAGAAATCTAGAAGCTCAGTGGAAAATTAAAGAATTATTTAAATTCCATATGAAGTCATCTGTCTGCCAAACCCAGATTCTGAGGCTGTAGGTCTAATTCTCAATTACAGTTAAAGCAAGTTTATATCACACTGAAAATGAAGATGAATCTTGAAGTTACTATCAAGACATTTTGGGATTGCTTGTTATTTTTACAAATTTAGCTTTCATTTATTGGCACAATCAATCATCATGTGAGCTCCTCATGAATAAACTGAAAGTAATATCTCTCTCCTTAACCCATACAAATTGATTAATTATTCATGTCTCCTTTTGAAAGTAAGAACTAAATAATTATTCTTACTGTAAGAATAAGGAAAGAAAATCAAAAGGATACAACATGGATAGAATGTGTCAGCAAAGCAGTTCAAAAGAGTTTTGCACATGGCAAAGCAAAAATTTTAAAATTCTGTCCTATCCAGTAATTAAGAAATTTCATCATTATCAGTTAAAGCCAATAATCACTTAGAATTAAAAGAAAAAATAAATCTATGTATGCCTTCAGTTTGTTGTTTAGTTTCTATAAGCACATACCTTGGAAACTCGAGTTATGATATCAACTTTCCTGTGCACTGATGTTATCCCTTCAGAGAAGACTGACTGGAAGATAATGCACTGGGCCCGTTCTGCAAAGTTGGGGATCTGAGATAACTCATATAAGAATCTGTAAAACGAAGTATAAACAAGTTTTTATATTTCATATCTGTTGGGCACATAATGAATCAAAGCAGATGTGCCCAGCAATGTGGCACTCAATGTATTAAGTCATAAAAAGTCTGCCCAAAAATTGTTCCGATGCTCAGCTTCAGTTTTCTTCTACTGATTTGCATCACACTCACAATTTTGCAGTAATGCAAAATTATCTTTAAGATATTTGCAAATTCAGTAACTGGTCTGCAACGTTACTAACTTACTTCATTCTCACATGGTCATGTTCCTCATGAGCCCATTCCAGCTTTTTCCTTTAAACTGCTCAGAAAATAAAGCAATAAATAGAAGTCTATTCAACAACTCCAATTTGGATACTGCAAATGAAAGTATTTTTCAAACAAAAAATAAAAAATATTCTACTTAAAAAGAGCGGAAAAATTAAAATTTCTTAGATTAGCAGTATTTATAGTATTTGTTTAATGGGTTTTGAGTCTAAGATTTCAGTGGTATGTGCTTTCATGACATCCAAAACCAGTCTTTTACTCCAATATCCCTTCAAAAACACTCTTCAAATTTGCTGTCCCAGGTGTCCTTAGATCCCATTAATGCGATGGCTCCAAGATCTGTCTCACTGAACTCAGGGAAAACTGAACCAGTTATTCTATCAGTGTGAATTATTACCATCTTTTTAAGTGATTTCAGTCAATAAATCTGATTTCTCTGAATTACTATAAAGTTTAAAACTCATATATATATTTCTCATGCTTGCCATGCTTTCCTGTATTCATAGTTAATCTCTAAAAATCTTGTCAAAATCCACCTGTGACTGGTGTGAAGAACTGCATTCTAATTGGACTCTGATATTTTTCTCCTTCTTTTTCTGCCTAGTGAGAAAATCTCTTGAGAAAGAAGGACTGACGAGGCTAGGCTTGGCTCTGGTACTTACGCAGTGGGAAAGAGAGAAATGCCAAGCTGGTATTAATAAAAATGCTTCCTATTGGGAATGAATGGTATTGCCAGGAAACAAGAGGATACTTTGCACTTTGTGTGAGTGAAACAAAAGAAAGAAAAAAAAACTGCCTCACAATAGCTCTAATGTACATACATTTTCAAAGTTTAATTTTAAAAATCCAAGTGACACATTTTATTGCCCTCTCTTGGAAAGAGAACTATCGTGTACACTTCTGGTCATCAGGATACAAGATAATTGTGCTGACAGTTAAAAGAAATTCAGCAATAAAGGAAAATATCTCCAGATTTTGGAGTTCAAAGTATGCAATGTAAATATTCAGATAGAACATTTATAACTGAAATCTGTCACAGAAAGGAATCTTATTGACTACAACTGGAGCTATTAGGCAGAAAGTCATAGCATCTATCTTGTTATCAAAGATAGTCATATTCCAGTAAAAACATGCTAGAACAAGCTTTGGAGAGAAAAGAATATTTGAGTTCTGGCATTTTTGCAGTCATATACTGAGAAAAGTATGATTTAGATGTAAAGTAATAATGAGAAGAATTTGACATAACATCACTTTTTGATGGGTTTCTCATTGCTATACTTTTCAAGGCCTAAAGTAAACACAGAATTTGCTGTTCATCTGTGTGAGGTCCATTTTACTCCTCTCCTGCAGAAATTGTAAATAAAAGTGCATTTACTGGAGAACTCTTTTATCCTACCAGAATCTTCTGAGAGAGGACTTCTGAGTATTTTCAAATCAGGCATATGTCCATGATGTTTGTATAACAGTGAGAACATATTCAGGAGATGGACAAGGAAAGCTGATTCTCTGAAGGTAAACAACTTTCCCATTCACATTTATCAAATTTGGAAAGCAAATGACACTGCTTGGATAGAAAGTCCTATTTTATTTGCAAATATCAACAGCCCTGTTCTTCCTGAATTCCAACTACATACAGTACAAAGAAGCTCAGTACTGTATTTTGTTACAATTCCCTTCATTAGTAGTGTCACTTTCATAGTGGCAAGAACTTCACAGAAATTATTTTACAGCTAAAACTCACTTCTTGGAAAGTAGGTTAAGCATCTGCATTCTGCTAGTAAAAACCAAAGTTGGGGACAATTTTGTGTATAAAGCTTTAAGTGTTAACAAATATTAGCATCTTAGTAGCTATTATCACAAAGCATGATCAAGGGTGACATTGTCATGTTGCTGTTTTCAGTTATGCAAACAAGATAGACCAGCCAAAGAAATCAGAATCATTTGCGCAGGAGAGCCTTAATGAAACCAGCAAAGCTTTCTTCTTGTTTGGAAATCCGAAACATTTTAAAAATGGCAAAGGATTTCTTTAAACTTCAGTGAATTCAAGCTAATAGTTTTGGTATATGAATGTCTATCATTAGTACAGTCAACTACTTTACAAATAGTTTTATTCTTTCATGCTTTCGTTCTGATTCTTATTAAGGAAAATATACCATGCTATGCAGCAATTAGCTTCAATCACACATACAAATATATTTTTTTGCTTTTAATCGTTTAAGGGATAACAGGAATATCACAATTCAACAAATCACCAGAACTGCATTTATTGAGGCTGACTTAGATACCAATACCACCAGCACCTGACCTACTGAGGTTTCAGAAAGGGCTTGATTTTGAGGGACCAATACAAATTATATGTGCAGCACTGGTAAATTATTTCACTTCAAAGCAATATTTTACAAAGCTAGATTTCTTAATTAATGTATTTTAATAACAGAGTAAACAAGAGAAAATTACATCTGATAAAGAATATTTTTAATATTATTATTTCACTTTGAATGACCAGGCATAACTGTCTTCACTGTCATTCACTGTTCTTCAAATGGAATTGCCAAACTATTACAGGATAAATCTGATCTTCTGTTTAGTGAAGGTCAGCCTCTCTCAACTGTAATTTAAACGCTGTGACTATCTTTTATTACACAAGCCCTACACAATTCATATTTTCCAGAATAGAAAATATATTTACATTCATTCCATGCAGATATAGAACCACGAGGTTGCCAAAGCTTCAAACTCTGGAAAACATCAGCTAGTCACACACTGTTCTCTTGTGCTCCAAACCTCGGCTGTGGAAGCACGGACAAGGGCTGCAGGACAAGTCCATACATATACTGTAGTGACAGTCATGCTCTTAAGTCTTGCTTTTGCCTCATCCCCCAGAATTAACCTATTCCCCAGTGAATCACACGCAGCTGTCAGCAACAAGTATTTTGTTACCTTGTGGGAAGACAAAACAAAACAAAATAAACAAAAACCCTGCTCTTCACCACCGCCCTTCAAATGGAGAGGAAAAAACGCACTGCCTCTCACATCAGGCAATCACATTCTACCTCCACTGCTTCAGTGCTCTTCTTCCTATGTTTTCCTATGCTGACAATAAGAGAAATGACAAGAACACACAACCAAGAGAAGAAAACAAGGTGGCAGACAGACTTCAGGGCAGGAAATCACACTGTGTTTGGGAGAGGACAAAGAGAGAAGTATCAAAGCGGAAGCTGGATGCCATGGGTAGGTGCAAATAGAGACTCAGACAAATACATCATAAAAAATACAGGTTACAATTCCTTTCAGGGATTCTTGTGACCCTCATGTTCATCTAAGGCTCATTACAACAGCAGGAGCAACACCTGAAAACATTTTTTTTTTTTTTTTTTTAAATCTTAACAAGTGCCACAGTCTACACAACAGGGGAGAGGAACTCTGGAACAAGCCTGTAGGTCTCTGGGCAGCTCTCTCTGCTAAAATGCATCATGTTGTGGTTACGAACTCACCAAAATCCTGTTTGTGTAGCTCTTCCATGAAGCCAAAATTAGTCCGGCCTTGGGTTGAGGCCAAATGGATTAATAAGAAAATAGAAACAGACTTTTTTTTTTTTTTTAAAACTGATTCAAGGCTATATATTTAATCAGTTCTCGTGGTCCAAGTATTATCTATAATGTAGCAATAATATGTGTTAAAGGCAAGCTTTACATTAGGCCTTGAAATACAGAAAAGAAGATAAGGGCTAGCTAGCACGAATTATGCTTGGGATTCCTTTTAAACTATCAACAAAGGAACAGACTACCTAAATTATAAAGTATTACGCTATCAACCCCTCAAGCAAATCCCCAAAAAACAAATCAGCTTACTGTTCTGGTTTATCCAGGAACTTCAGTTCCTCTTCTTTTGAAGTCTGATAATGTTGCTTTATTTTTTCCAGTTCATCCTTTTGTGCTCTCTGAGTAAATTAAAGTAAAAAATGAATAATTAATAACAAATTATTAAATCACCAATTTACCTGTTTATCAGCATACCAGAATTATAATTTTAAGGACACATTTAGACCATGCTAAGAAGAGAGGTATAAAGAACCACAAGCGGGCATTTATCCAAGCTGGTAAATTCCTAGAGTGCATTGCAGTATCATTCAGATTTACCAGCCTTGTCCCCAAAATGAACCATTCTTTGTGAGCATAGCCCTCCTCCACCCCTCAAAAACAGAAACAAAATCACAGCTGTAGGCTGCATTTTGACTCATCTAATGTCAAAGAGGTTTCTATGTATCACTTAATGCTCTGAATGCAACCAGAGTCCTATAGACTCACTTCATGAATTCTATATGCAGGTGTACAACTGAAGTGTTCTCATTATACACAGCAATTTGGGTAGGGACTGCAATGCAAAATACCTGAAGTAACTGCTTTAGCCACCTACCCTACATGTTACATCTTTTCCTACATTTTATCTTGATTCTAAATGCACTCTACTGTTTTATATTTCTGACTATTTCTGACTTTAGGAACTGAGACATGAGAGAAATATGTATCTCAATGGATATCTTAGGATGATATCCATTTTATTATGTTCCATAAGTTTTTTTTTCTATAAAATATCTCTACTCTAAAGCAAAACCACAAAATAAAGTTTTATTCATTACTTTTCTGTAATTCTGAACCCTGTGCTGATTAACCCCAGCTTTATCTCTACATACTTACATTTTCATATAGTGCTTCTAGTGTTTCCAGGTCTACAACTGAGTCATCCACACACAGTATAGCTGTATAGGATACAAACATAAATTAGATGCTAGAAAATGCAACTTGAATTCAACTCTGTTTTCTATAATACACATCATACAGATATGAGATATCTGAAATTTTTATACCCAATTAATACTTCAACATTTCAGCATTTTGGGGAAGTCAAGGATATAACCTGCCAGTTGCTCAGAAGCCTGTGTAGGAGGTTAAGCAGAAAAATGTGACAGCACTGGATACCAGAATACCTGATACCAGGATACTTGAATAGTTCAGGTTTCAAGGTGGTTTAGAAGACCAGAGAGCAAAGAACTGAGAGTTAGGCTGTTTAGAATGGCCTATGTACATGGGAAATAAGGCAGAAAACTGGAAGATCAGGTCATCTTTTTGATTCCTCTTTACCACAAAATCTTTTCTTCCTTAATTCCAAATTATATGGCATTATATGTTTCCAACATTTGGAAATACCACTACAATTTAGGAGAAACTGGGAGACTGCTTTTGAAAACTAAATGGAATTGGATATCATGTACTCTCCAATGCTCTCTCACAATTCTCCTACTGCTCTGAAATGTTACATTCCAGTAAGCTAAGAGGTACATAACACTATAGAGATAATTTAGGATCTTTATTTTTTTCTGAAAGCAACATTTCATCATGTTTCTTAACACTATCGGGCAGAATTTCCAAACTACCTACTTACATTTAAATGTTACTGAGAACATAAATGCCAGAAGGATCAAGATTAAAGCCCCTGGCAATTTCCCATGTAACCAGTAAATCATCACTAACTACTACCTGATATCTTTTAATTTCAGCTGTATTAGATTTCTTCACCTTTACGTGTGGAGTCTTGACTATGTGTGAACTTAGAAGTTTTTAAAAGCTCTTGCTGTATTTGCAAGCCAGGTTTGAAAGGGACAAGGCACACACATCTTTAATTATTTAAAAGTAATAAGCTTTCGCCCGCTCTCCCACCTACCCCATGATTTTACATTGTGAAATTAACCAGCAGGCTAGTAAATTTTCTCTGTGGCAGGCTAATTAATTTTATTAAAAGCTCCAGTGACATTTAGAATGCTTTAAAATTTTGCCTGTCAATTATGATTCCATCTGCTGACATTACACCTTGGTTAGAAGAAAGGATTATATGGAGAGAGGCAGTAACAGTGGGGGGGGGGGGGGGGGGAAGCAGTATCTATATGTATTTCATTCCATTTTGAAGATTCTAAAAATCCCAAGATTTTAACCAAATATAAAAACTGAAAAACAGAGCTAGCCACAAATCTCTGCTTAAAGAAAAATCAGTAGGGACTAAATCTATTAGATCATGTTTGCCCTTGTAAGATGGTTGCATGAATTGCATTTTCTGTTGTACTAATCAAAAAAATTCAAAAAAAAAAAAAAAAAAAAAAAAAGTGAGAGACTGGAAAATCTCTTGGAAAAAAGTTTTCATGGCCTAATAAATTTAATTATTATGACTTCTGAATACATATCTTTAGTTCAGTTTCTTTTTCATCCTATCCTATTTTGGGATACTGTAATACTTGCAAAGATAACTGTCATTTTATTACTGTCATTTTATATTTCACAGACATGCCTTTCCATTTATTTCTACAACATGTACTTTTTTAGTACAACTCAGTAGACTGACTTGCAAGGAAGCAAACCAGAGTCATATACAAGATAATTTTAACTCATACTAGAAATGCAAGATCATGTAACAATAATAGCAGATCTTTACAGCACAAGGCTGTTATAACGACAGCTAATTGCTTAAGAAAAGAGAATATACTAATAGGAAAACCAGTGTATGTATGTCTGATAGTTTCAGACAAACCAGACAAAAATAAAGCTCTAAAAACCAAAAAGGTTTATCTTATGCTGAACTCTCCGATTAACTTTTCGGTACTTAACAACAGGTATTAAAACAAAACAAAAAAAAAAAAAAAAAAGATTGAAGTGGCATGATAAACTATTCACTATTGAAATAATAAAATACAATTTCACACGTTAACATATTTTAACAGCTTTAATGATGATCAATGTTAAGAGATAATATGAATTATTTTACCTTTTGGGACAACTAGGTATATTTTCTGAACTATTTGCTATAGGACCAGCACAGATATTATGAGCATCCCCAAGGCAGACTGGTTGCCAGCTAAAAATCTACTCCTCTGACTCAATTCAATGAAAGTTTGGCATATTAGGGATGCTAATATATGTCAAAATCTATAGCAGGATCTATAGCAGGATCCTCTGCTCCATCTCCATGCATTTTATCATCTTGGTCCTCTTATCTGTATTTTCATTCATACTGAACAACTTGGCATTATAAATATTGAGACAAAAATGAAAAAGTATGAAGCTACATAAAAAGCAATAAAAAGCTTTAATTTTGGAAATTTTGGAAATTAAGTTGGAAGCTATCCCCAAACTCACAGGTGTATTAGTAGTCTTCATGTTCTTCTTAAAGTGCAGCATGTGCAAGACTTCCACAATATGTTGTAAAAATTGAGTTTGGGCAGCTTAAAAAAAATTCCATTATGCTAGATGAAAGAAACTTTAGTTATTTTACTTTTTCCTTAGAACCATAAGGAAGAAAGTCTGATTTTTTTCTGTGAAAAGTGAAACTGATTTTCAATCATGTATTTTTTTTATATTAGTATTTTTAGTAATGTTAAAAAGATGCATTTTTCAGAATGCTCTCCCTTATCCAGTGAATATAACTACTTTATTGAATTACACTCCATTATACCAAGACTCACATAATATGGGTAAAGTATCATAAATCTACAAAAGAGGCTCCGAAACAATAAATAGATTAACAGTTAATACAATATCAATCATCATTGGTGGGTTTTACTTTTATCTTGCTTTCTAGTTAGCTGTCTTCCTCGCACTGTCAGTTCAGTTAGAATATTTCACCTACACCTCACAATATGCCGAAAGGAAGTAGACTCATGCTGTGAAAAGCTGGTAATTTTATTGGGTTCCTCTACCTTTAAAAAATCTGTTACTTGGCCAAGTCTGGTTTCTGAGATCCCTTTTTGCAGGGAAATTGAGGCAAACATTTTTATGTGGTCCACGGTGTCTGCTCACAACAAGAAGAATTTATATACACAAGGATCATTAGTGCAGGGTTGCACCCATTAGGATATAATAACCGTCAGCGAGGACAAAAAACAGATCAGCATCATGAGTTCAAACTAGCAGGCACACATAAAAATACTTGCCAACTGCATTTCACATATTAAGGGTACTGCCTCAAATATAAACTTTTACCAAAGGGTTTTAACAGACTGACTTTTAAAAAGTGAATCTCACTGTAAAAAACAGATTCCCTGCTGAACCACTTCTTTCACACACCTTATTTCATCATTTCAGAAACATAAACCAAAGAAAAGCTGGGTATTTAAGGCATACTGGGTGCATTCTACACACAACTGTAGATCTTAAAGTTTTAATACGAAAAAGATACTTCTTTCCTCCTAACTACCTTAAATACTAACAGAGTTTTAAGGCCAATTCTGACATGCAGCCTCATTCACACTATGTACGTTTTGGTTAAATCAGGATTTAAGTCCTGCTGACAGAACCTACGCACAAACAGCAGTTTTGAACCAGTTGATCTGACAATTAGGTTACAAAGAATATGAGGAAAATATGAAAAAATACTTTATTTATTTGGTCTCTTACAATAAAACAGAAATATGTTATTTAAATAAATAAATAAATAATGCTTTCCCAAGTTTATTACATGTATTTGGCCTGGAAGCACTTGACGGCTTCACCTAGTATATTCTGCTGAGAAAGTATCATTTCATAGGAAAATTAAGGCTCTCTTTAGCACACTTAAATGAAATTGTGACTGATTTAGTCAACCAGAAAGTTACTATGACTGTTAAAGACTAATCCGTGCTTGGCAAAACTGCCTAAAATATCCAATCTGTTCTAGTTTGCTTCATACAAATTGATCTAATGTTCTAAACTCATTTAAAGTTTTTTCTTTCCCCCAGCATTTAACTACCATTCAATTCAAGAACATTAAAAAGCACAATGCAAAGAAGCACCATGGGCACAATGTGGGTTTAGAAGAGTAGGGAAAGCTCAATTGCTGCAAGAAGTCATGAGCAAAAGACTCTGGCACTAATGTTAACCTACCCACATCAGACTAGATGCCCTAGGCAGATTCACAAAAACATATGTTGTAGATTATCTAGAACAAAGAAAATAACTTTTAACGGAAATTGTTTCCCAATTTCTGAGATGAGTATGTAGCTATCTCTGCACTTCATGCATAGGAATGTATATATGTAACACTCAGGGTAGACAGAAAAGTTACACAATTTCACATTTTTTAAATTTATTTTTTAATCTTTATAATCTATACTGTCCTCCTGATATTTCAGAGGAAATCCCATTAACCTCATTTTCTATAGTGCAAGAATTATTACAAAGCATTTTCCTTAACCTTGAAGTATTTCCAAAATACTCTTCCAAAAGAGCAGTGGCAATATTGTGCTGCATAGTACAGTTAAAACACAGGTTGGGATTCAAACATTTTGGACACGCTGCAGTCTGCAGATTAGAGTTGCTTTGGAATAGTTTGAATTGCACATATAAAATTTAGGATCTGAAAGATCCTAAGAAAAGTGTTAACAATGATATTGTTCACTAAGGCTTAGATGTGATTTCAGGCATTTTGTGTGCTGCGTGCATCACATGGGATGCAGTTAGACCCTCCAAATGTAAGAGTGTAGGGAACAAATTCTGTGTTATCTTGACCAGTGTTTTGATTCGCCTTTTGTCTATCAATCTTACTATCAAAATGATTGCCTATCAATATTAGTATGAGAAAATATAAGGAACAGTAAAACTCATATAGCTAACAGGATTCAGCTAACAGACTCTATTCAGTTATATCCACTTTAATCCAAGATTTCATTTTCCAACATACTTTCCAATATTTTTGAAGCTCTGTTAGATTTGAACATTTTGAAGCCTAGATATTTTACATTGCTTATGAAGACAAGTGAATTTGAAATGCACAGTAAATACACCACACATGCTATTACAGGTTAGCCACTGTTACTCTGATTTAATAAATGAGGTTTCAAACATTATATTTAATTGCTTAAATCCAGGAAAGAAAGAGTTCTTTTTAATACTAAATGTGCACAGACAGAGTCTTAAGGCCAAGTGCTAGTAGTCACTCTGACCACATATAAGTTCTGTTTTCCTTACAGTATTAAATATTTACATTAGTAAATGTTCTAGCAAAGTCTACACCTGCTCATGCAAGGAATAACATGCCATGAAGCGTACAGTACTCTATAAAGTATGCATCTGGTGTCATCTATCACATCTCATATATTCGGACACAAAAAAAACATATACCAATATGTGAGAACATCTAATTAATGCATCCTGATAAAAATCAGGGGTATTAGTGAGCCATTTTCATTATTGTAAAGGTGGAGACCTGCAATTTTAGTTGCAAAATGAAGGCATCATGGAGGTAGGTAGAGGCAGCTCACAAGAAGCTAGCAGAGATGACCTAAGCTGCAGTACACTGCTATTGCTGGCTACTTATACTGGGAACAGCCTGAGTGACTGGAACGTGGGCCTAAAATCATCTGGAACCAGTGCCCACAGAGGGTCTTTACATACAGTTATAACCAGCATATCTAATTAGCAACTGAACTGAACCACCTCTCCATGAAGCAAGCTGTAATGTTTTAACAGCAAAGCCACACAAGAAGTCTAGAGTCAGAAGTCTGCTTGTCAAGCTGTAAGGTTTCTGCTGATCCACCCATAGGTAAAGTAATAGAGAAGTGTGCTGCCATGAAAAGGAGATTACCCCTACAACTCTGCAGAGCTAAAAGCATATTCCTTACCTAAAAGCTCCTTTATATCATTCTTCATCTCTTTTGCATGAATTTTTTTAAAAGACACAGGAAAGAAGCCTTGAAAATAATCTCAAAATTGGGCACTATTTCATTTGCACTATTTGTTTTTTAAATATAAATACAGATTCTATCCAATCCAGATGAACAGTTTCCTGTATGCTGCTTCTGTGTAGGAAATTATTATTAATGGTCTAAGTAGAAGGTATATTGCCCTCTTCAGTATCAGATTCATCAATAAAATTTGTTAGTGTTCTTAGCACCTAGTTCATTGGATAGGTGCAGCAGGAGAATTTTAATGTCCATCTGCATCACTTAAGCCCCAACGGTAGCCAAAATAATTATTCAGGTTTAGCCCTTTTACTCCCTAGGCTATACTCAGATACAGCAATTTATCTGCAAAGGGTGTCCTCCTTTCTCTCGAAGAAACATCTGTGGGAGATTCCCTTCTCCAAGTGGCTCATTATCAAATGCAAACTGAAACATCTGGGTGCCAGATATGATTCCTTACATGTGTTACCACTGCTGAGCTATCTAAAGAATATGCTGTTAAGACAGTTACTTAAAATAATTTGAGAGTCAAGTCCCACAGATGCAGAAACTTCACAGTATGCAAAGTAGTACCTAAGTTTTCAGGGAATTGCACTTCTTTTCTCTGCAATTCTGCATGCATTTATATGCATGAAGCTGTTTTTCATAGAAGTAATTTGAGGATAGTTTTTTTCTGTCTTTCTATAACTACTACTTATGGTAGAAAAAACAATACATTATAAATAGATAATAAATTCATTTGAATATGTCCTTTCAACAAATATGGTCAGAACAACTTGAAATAAAATTAGATTTGTTTTTTCACTTAGATTTTCTTTTGCTTCAAGCTTCTTCACTGTCAGTTGCAAGCTGAAAAAGACAATTTCTCTTCCCTGTATTTGATGTACCGAATTATGCAATGGAAGTAGGCATGCAAATGGTGTGCTTAGTTTTCATGTTTCTTAGAAATATCCCTTTGTATTGGTACTTCATTTGGTATTCATCCTCAAGTGATTATATTGTTTTCAGCGAGGTGCTGGCATGAGGTAGCTAGCATACTGTAATGATTTTTTTTCATCCAGTGCATTTAATATAGCAGCCATTTTCTAATATCTCTTGATCAGCAGGAGTTGGAATTTAAATTGATTTAAATCAGTTCACTAAAATAAAACAAACTAGAGCAAAAACATAGACTAGAAGAAGGACCAGCAAAACCATACTGCTGTTTTCATTACACAGTACGCATTTCTAAAGATCTAAAGGCATCTTTAGAATATAGACATCCCCGAGACTAGTGAATTATGCTTTTTCTTTCCTCAGGGAGACTCTACACACAGATTTCTTTTAGAATCACTCATGTTGCTTGGAGATTATCTCCTAGCTGTTCCCATAGGCAAGTGGCAGTACATCCTATTGCTGCCCTGAGCAAGACATGCGGTGACAGGCCAGTCCCTTGCTATCTCTCACAAGAGGAAAGGTGATGAGTTACAAACTTTCCTTCAGCGATGACACTTACTTGATCTTTTTAATTATTGTTAAACTTGTGGGACCAAATTGCCTAAATCTACAGTAGCAAATAGTCAAGTGCAGCAGAAATAGATTGGTAGAGAGAAAACTGGTGCTGAGGACCAGTGTTCAGGGTCTACACAATTCTGTGTTACTTTCAAACAGGTCTAGTCTGACCCTACGTTCTTTAAAGCCACGTATAGAGTGCTGTCGTGTTCCTACAGCACATGTGATTTAGTTTCTTCCTGAAGGATGTTTGTGCACTGTCAAACTGCTCTGCAACGCAAACTAAAATCCAGCCGATTTGCTTCAGAAGCAATCTGCTTCTACAGGTCTTCTACAGATTTTGGATGTACAGATCCAAAGTAAAGTGCTTCTACAGACAGTATAGACACACACAGACATTTTAAAAAATTCTTCTTTCCTCTTAATTTTGGTGTTAATTGGCTGGGGACGGTGGAGTTTAAAGCTACAGAAGTAGAACAAAGAGCTGACAAAGATACATGGCATGATCACATATATACTTTACACAGCTATAAAGCCACAAGCGGATATTCATGATAAAGTAGGATCTATAGGACATCATGGCACGAAAATAAGGAGTTAAAAAAATGTCTTTGGGAGTATTTAAGAATACTATGCTGTTTTTATATTGTAGCTGCTACCTTTTTCCTGACAGCAAATTATTCAAATATTTAATAATGGCAGGTTTTCTTTCCATCTCATTCTGATACCTTTCACACAATACTGGCAGGCACAAAGTTATTCCTTCTTCTGTTGTTTCCCTCCACCCCAAGAGCCATCTGCAAGCCCTTGTGCTTTTAAAGTCCTAGATGCTCAAAGGCTCTTCTAAAATTAATAATCAATGCCAGCAGCATCTCAACACTCTACCCAGTATTTGCATGTGATGGAAGGAAAACAATAGCAAAAAGCAGACATCAACTTGAATTCTTCCAGCAGTTGTTTTAAATGCTGAATATTTTTCTTTTTAAATGTGAAAAAGAAATAAACAATATCCCTAAACAATACCTTTTTAAATCCAGAACATAAGCAGAATCTGAATTACCCAAGTGTTCTGAAAAGTCTGTATTTCTCTACTGTCACATTGGCAAACTCGGATAATTTCTACCAGTAATGGAATTTATACAGAGTAGCTCGATGCTTTGAAAAATGCCATCATCTTTCCGATTGCCACATGGTAGCTGCATTCTCAGTTTTGGATGTGCTTTTTATATGGTTAATGAAGCAAAGTTTAAACATTCAACAAATACAGGCTGCATATTTGAAACCCAACAGATTTATACATAAAACCTCTATTGAATTTTTTTTCAGTGGGGGACTTACTTAAGCAAAAGGGGAGAATCATAGCAGAGAAATACGAAACTACTTTGAGGAAACCCTGGATTAGAAGTGACGTGAAAAAAAAAAAAGGTAGAGAAAGACATGAATCTAAATTTACTTGAGTTTATTTAGGTGAAACTGCTGTATTTACTTATTCGAAGAGTGATTCTTCTGCTGTCATAAAGAAGGCCACACACAAAGGCCCATAAGAAATTCTCTGAAGGGTGCTATGAAAAAAATATCCATGTAAAATATGATACATTAAAAGTTCTGAAAGACCTACCTTGCTGAATATCCTTCATTTCCAGGTGCAAACTTGATATTAAAATTCCTACAGTTTGAGATCGTTTTCCATCCAACAATTTGATAATCTGCAAATATAATGCAAAATAATCTTAGATCAAATAACCACTCTACAGAGGTTTTATTAGCACAAAAGAGAAACAATGTCCTTTCAACCCTCAAAGTTTTGTTATTAATTAGATGTGATAGTAGAATCTACCTTTTCTCTGCATCTTCTGCACCTTAACAAATGGCTGATAAATATAATCTTGAAGTCTCATCAGATCTAGTAAAGAAGTTCATCTCTTATTGGCAGAATGTTACTGGCAAGTCAAAAAAGACACATCAAATCATTACTCTAAAATGATTTTTTTCCTTCTTTAGAAGATTGGGGTGAAATTCTTTAAGACATTCTGAGCATGTCACATGTTCCTCAGATGATGTGATATTTTTTTTTCCAAAAAGGAATACATTTAAGTCTATCTTTTTGTCAAAGGATCTCTTCTCAACCAAGGAAAGTTGAAAAATATCTTTCTATGCCCTGTCAACACTGCAGCCTTTCACTCTTGTCTCATCGTGCTCCCTCTACACCATGGACATTTTACATGGATCTGTGCATGGCGTTCCTATTTCAGTAACAGACACTTGCTAGTATATAATCCTGATGCAAAGAAAGCAGAAGTAGAAGGAGAAGAGCAAGTAAAAGCTATAGAAATTATTTTGGAGAAATATAAAAAGTCATATATGAAAAATAATGCATAAAACAAAACAAAACAAAAAAAAACCTTATTACCTATGTGGATCAGTCCATAAATAAAGTATTGAGAGGTTAGATTTTGGAAATGCAATTCAAATGTTAGAAGAGATAACCTGATAATAAGAAGCTTGGATTCAAAACTGAATTTCCCACAACACTTGGATTGTTTTTATTTGTGATTTTGATTGGTATCATAAGGAAGATATGACAGTAACAAGGCACAAAATTCAAAACAGATGTGAAATTCTTCAAAATAAAAAAGTTTAGATCCAAGCAGTTAGCTTGCTAGTGTTGATGAACACATACTATTGATAGTGCTAACTCAAATGTAAAATTAAAATAGTTACTGAATGCATATTCCCTAGAATATATCACATATAAATTCATACATGTATTTCCACTATTTTATATAAATATTTATATATATACACACACACACACATATACACATTTTTGTACTTTTGTGTATACACACACGAATTTATCTTTATTGTTTGGGAAACCATCTTTGGATATGTAATAATATCCAAAACTATAAAGAGTTGTTATTCCTGTAATGCCCTTATAGATGTTTATATTAGAGAAAATTAACTGATTATATTTATAATTTATAAATTTAAATTTTTGTACTTATTTTTTCCTACAAGCATTTCCTACATCCTATTTCTAATGGGGTTTAGGAACATTTAACAGCGTAACTAATTACTTAATCACGTAAGTAAAAGTGGAGTCACAGTTGAAAAATTCAAGAAAAACAAAAATGCTAAAGACAGTATAGCAGGAAAAATATAAAGTTAATTATTGTTTATAAAAGTACTGAAATAGTTCTGGATAATGAACAAATAAGCGTGCATGCTGCCTTCATCAAATATCTTACAGATTCTTTATGACCCTGCTGTTGAGAGTCAAAATGAACTTATGTTAAAGTAGATTTTGTATATTTTCTGTCAATATTGCAAATAAAATATACTGAGAAAGTTCTTCCAGGCTATATCTATGGTATTTATTTTGGATGCTAGAAAAGAAATATAACATAATTTATTTAGGACATATTCTTTAGATGAGAAAGGATTCAGGTTCTTAATTTCCTGAGTTCTGAAACACAGATCACTTGAAAAATGAATACTCTGCAAGTATCACATCATATTAACTGAGATTTTTCAGAGCAGCTACAAGGAACTGCACAGTTTATCATGGTCATTTCTGAAGCTATACATGAATTTGCTAAACTCGGCAGCACATTAACTTCTAACAGGGATAATTACAGGCTTGAGTAGTATGCAATTTGTATAGCATTTGCTGACCTCCAAGTTGACCCTGTTCAGGGGCAAATTCATAGGTTGTCATAAACCCCATTAGACATGCCTAGTTTGAGGCAAAACCTTTCCAGACTATAGCCCCTATGGATGATATAACATCTGAAATCATTGCATTCAGATATTTTAAGTACTAATATACATACTCTCCAAATATGATCAATCTAGCTCACATCACCAAGCAAGACTTTCTTCTTGAAAGACTGGTAAAATACATTGTAAGAAGAGTAATTTTAAAAGCTATAATAGAGATTCATGTTTCAGAATGCCCAGCCAACTGTATGTTCACAGCATTTTTAGACAAATCTACACATGGTCACAATTACCAGACACCAAACTAGACTCAGAGTACCTGAAATAGCTTCAGCCAAATGAAATCTCTCACTGAAAGCTAATATTTCATTTATTAGACAGTGGGAAGGGAGTAATAAGACAACAGAAAAGCTTAAGTAGGGCATAAAAGTATTCTAAAAAAAGTTGTGATGTTGAAGAATTAGAAATGACTTTTGTCATAGATTTTAGAAACAATGTGTAGTTTGAAAATTTCTGCAACACGAACGTATAACCAATGGTAAAACACAGAACAGGTTTTCAAAGATAAACATTTTGCCCCAAAATATGGTTATTTTGCAGAAGCAATTGACACAGAATTAAGTATGTATGTGAATTCTAAATAGAAAGCAGATACAAAAAAAAAAAAAAAAAACCACCACCAGCAGTTTTTCAGGTCATAAAAAAAACATAAGGCAATAAAATGGAAGTTTGTAAGGACAGCATTGCAGTACTCAGGCTATACTTGAAAAGAAAAATCACTGTTCACCTCTCAGCATATTGGGACTTGCTTGTGGCTGGCAGCGACAGGTGACGCGCTCCAACGCGGCTGAGGCCACTGGCTGCTGCTGCAGCTGCAGGCAGAGATTGTCCAAGCCCTGGGCAAGGCTCCCGGCTGCCAGCCACTCCTCCAGCCTCCAAACCAATGCATCGCTGCAGTGCATGCAGCATCCTGAAGCTCAGCAAACACACTGTGACAGCTGGTGTTGTCCAATTCGTTCGGTGGCCTGATCTATCATGTCATTTGTCCTGTGTGGTGATTCCTATCTATTTTTTAATGCTACTAAGTTAAATTTTCCATTATAGGACTAACTTCGTTGTTTTGCATAACTGCAATGTCCACATTCTGTCTGGAACACTTAATGGTGCTGAAATTTATACAGATTCAGTTTACTCGGGGAATAAAAGCTAAATCCTTCCTCCTGCTGGTGCGTGGGTTCTTTCCATAATCTTTAAACGTACTGAAAGAAGCAATCAGCTAAAAAGCTGTCCTGTATTTCCCTCCATTTCCAGTCACTATCTTTTATAGCAAAGTCTGCAACCTGAACCCATAAGTGGTCTACTGAAACCCTATTCAAGCTGAGGAAGACTAGCTACCAGGAGGGGCACGTCAGTAGGTCCCTCAAGGCTTTCTACATAAACATCCCAAGTGATGAGATTTCAGTAGCTTAAGATTAGACTTTATCTCTTCTTTTTCTGTTCAAAGAAGCGTTGAGCTTAACCCTTTTGATTTCTTTCTTTGATTTATTTATTTGATTTATTTTTACAGCTTATCCAGATCCTCTGATATATTAGGAAGCATGTGATTCTAACTGCAGTTCTACTGGATGAAAACATCATTTTTAGCACAAAAAAGCACAAGCAGTTTCTCAATATAAAACTGGAGGCAAGAAATGAGCTGGTAATAAACACATTTCAATGTTTCCATTCCTATCAAAACTATAAAAAACAAAGAGAACTACGATATAAATATTTACCCTTTACAGACACTTTCCATACCCTACATGATTCTAGAATTTGTGGTTGACAAGGAAATGCAAATTCATTCTTTTCAGCATGGCAGAAAAAATAAAAAGTGAGAGTGCCTCAGAGGAGCATGCGCCAGCTTTTTATGCCTTTTACTCCAATTTGAACACTGTTTATTATCTTATGCAGGCAGCTGAAGACAGTCATTGTATTTCAGCCCCTGCAAAGCTTCCAACTTCTTCCGCAATATCTGCCCATCTTGCGGAAACACAAAATTCATTAATTGTTAATTTCTCATTTAGTTAGATGGACAAAAAACTTGCTGACAGACATATCCCTTTTAGTTAAAAAAAATGTTCTTTGCTCAAAATATTGACACTCTTCTTAAATGAGAACACATGCTAATAATTATGTGAAGTCTGTTAGAGATAATAGACAACAGAAAAGCCATTATCTTTAATGTCCTCCTGCGTCTTTGATATGATAATCATTGCACTAAAGAGCCAAAAATGATTGATGGACTTTCATTTAGAGCATACACCTGACACAAATTACTTGACATTTACCCATTTTCTTCACAAGATGAAGACAGAGTGGCATCACAAGCATCCAGCTATCCTGTTTCTTGAAATGATATAGAAAATACTTGATTTGGGGAGCATGGCTAACTTTGAAAAAAAATTGGAAGACGAATACATCCTTGAAATATGTGTTGCTCTTGAAGCATTTAGTGAGTACATATAAAGTAAGTATATAGGAAAGAATTTTTCTTTCTTAAATTACCTCTTTTTCAAGCTTATAAGGCATTACAGTGCAACACATGATGATAAGCCATCTTCTGCTTGGTACTAACCTCTTTCAAATAAAATAAGGTGAACAGACCTTAGTTCCACAGTTGGATCAGGAGAGATAAAACTTATGGCTTGAGAAGAACTACACATACCTAATAACTTAAAAAAAAAAAAAAAATGAAGGTGTATGTACAGGAAACATTAACTGTTTGGAATGAGGAAAGCTGGAATTCTTTGCATATAGAACTTCAATGTTTCATCTGACATGGAAAAGAGTCCATACAAGACCTTAAAAGTCTGGAAATGATGTTAGATGCTTCAAAGCCTATTCAAATTCATTGAAAGAAAAGTTCTTTCAAAAACAACAAAATGCTTTTCAATAAAATAGATAGGTGTTTTTATATGCTTAACTGGTTTTGGTGCATAAACAGCTATGGACCTTAATGATTGTGTACACCATCTGTTTACAGTTGAACATAAAAATTCATAGCTGAAGTCTATTTACAATTTTTTATACATATATATATATCTTTTAAAATTAACAGCATATTTCCAGACATAAACGTTTTAATGGGAGTGTTGTAAGTAAAAGCTAAGCATGTAAGAATTTAGAAATGATGACTGTGATGACTGAAAACAATCTAGACAAATAGTGACATTTTCAAAGGCATATCAGTGCCCTGATAAAGTTGATTTTAAAAATAAGAGTTGTATTCAAAAGGTACTTGGAGTCTAAATGTCCACGAAAATCAATACTGAAATTTAAGTTTTATATACCCAAACAACCTTCTATAGCAAGGCTTTTTGATTTACATGAGCAATGACTTTTATGTCATTTTGGAAGCTGTACCAGCTAGATTCTCTTGAACAAATCTCCCCTGAATACTGTAATGCCTTTATACGGCATAAATCCATTTAGCCCCAATGTACGCTGTCAAGATGCCTGATAACAGTAAGATATATTTAGGTAAATCAAACTCAATTAACCAAAAGCAGAGAGAAATCACTTTGATCCATATTCAGGTATTAAACAGTTCTGCTTCTTTAGTTTTTTCCAAAAACTTTGACTTTTCTTGCTGCACAGACAGGTACTTTAGAATAGTGCTACTGAGCTTAGGCATTTAATCCCACAGAAATATGTTATTTATACATCTACGTTTGTGGGAAAGTCCACATACAAACAAGCAATTTCCTCCTTTCCATTTCACCTGTCACACCCAAAAAGTTAACTGTATTACCTTATATAAACTTAAAATGCTTTTTAATTTACTTTAAAAATCCCTTCTCATGAGAAAATAATTTTATGTATTCACTTCTGAATATATTGCACACTTTTCTTCACATATTGGAACAAAACCAAACCATTCATCTTGACTGCAAATTCTGTGCTGCTAAAAAGGACAAATTCTGCATTCAAGACCTAATACATAAGACATGAGAATATTTGATCATTTTCAGTACACTTCTTCAGAATTTCTCATGACTACATATATACAGAGGACATAAATGCACAAGGACAGAGGTTTCCTGAGATATTTCAGAGGACGCACTGTGGAATAAAGAGAGGTTATTCCAAAGCAACTGCATTTTGCAAAGCAGGGCACCATCAGAGAAGCGTGAGCAGCCAGAAACTTTACAGAGCTTCTAAGCACTAGGTAAGTGTTACTAGACCAAACTTCAAGTACATATACAAGTACTGGAAGGTACATCTGACCTTCAATTAAACTACAGTAACATTTAAATTATATAAAGCTTACATTGTACCACTATAGAAGGTACTACTTTTTTCTTAAGCACCTAAAAACATTATTAAAATCACTCTTTAGGCACTCTTTTAAGAAGTTACTTTTTCATTGGTGCAAGAAGGTTTTTAATTTTCTTCCTTCTTTTCTTTCCCTACACATTTGTTGGAATACCTTATTTGTTAAAGACTATTTCAAATTCTAAAATTTACATTCTCATAGAATCATAATGTTTGGAAAATAAAATTAACATTATCAAAGCCAAATATAAACCCATGATAGCCTGTACAAACTAATGCAACTCACTAAGCCATTTTCTGCTCTTCTATCCATAGGAAAATGGATAGAAACTGTACTTTATGCCTTCTATTTGACTCTCAGAATTGTGATAATGGAAAGAAGGAAGAAATAAGTTTTCCCTAGTAGTAAAGCTCCTCTTTTTTTTTTTTTCTTTTAAAAGAAAAGAAAGGTGCTCTGCTTTCTGAGAACATTAACCTCCTCTTCCAGATTAAGCATTTAGGATCACTAGTTTTTTATTTTCTCGGAGACTACTTTTAGACTTACGATCATTCTCACCTCCTGATTCCTTACCCAAGCTAGATGCAGTTCTTACCTAAGATCTGGCTGAGTTTATTAGCTTAAAAGAAATACTTATGTTCACATATCAACATGGTAGGTGGTGAATATTTCTCATCTGTGTTGCTCTAAGATGTGTGCTATACGAAGTTGTTGTTCCCCAAACAGGCACAGATACAAAAATAAAGTGAAATTTCTATAAGCTCCACGTGACGTTTTGCACATTAGTATTCCTTATGCTTACTAGGTATAACGATTGTTACCACTGGTGTCACAAAAATAGTTCTGAGAATAAAATGAGTTGTTGGATTTTCATTTGAAACTGCAAGAGAAATGTAAATAGGTGGTAAAGAAGTTAGCCATCATTTTTCAGGGCACTTAATGCTGAAGTCTCCTCAGTTTTATAGAGACCAAGTTAAAAAACAATGTCCCTCTAATTAGAAAGCCAGAACCTCACTTTCAATTGCACAAGGACCTTGACCGTAAGGCGTTGATTTAATTCTGATTCAAGTAGAAGAGTTTTAAGCAGTCATACTATAACAAGAGATCCTGCACCACCTATTGGTCTTTCAAGCAGCCCCAACTAGTTTGTATAAGTTTGTATAACGAAATAGGACAATGTTTGCACAAGGGAAAAGGTCAATGCTAACAAAACATTTAGTAATGCATTTGCAAGATGTTTGTACTGGAAATGTAAAAATAGTGAATAGGAGCTAACAGTAAAGTCTGACGCCTGAGAAGATTTTAAAGCTGTAGAAAGTTTTTGAACAAGTTATATTAATTGGCACTGTTTATGCAAAAATGAGTATCAATTTCTACAGCATATACTAGGAACTAGTCCAATCTGCTTGTTTAATTATGCAAAACCTCCAGTATTTCCCCCTACTTGATGCTTATGTTCAGCGCTCACTGGACAATCTGACTACTCTTAAGTAATGACATATTATTAAGCAAAATCCTCTATCCATTCCAAAGATACTACTCCAGATTCTCTGGCTGTACCTCCATCTTGCTCTGGACTTTTCTACGAGAACATAAGAAGAAAAAGAACAAAATGAGTCAGCTAAAAGTGACCGTGTAAGATTAACAAAACCAGATTCAAAATAAACTTTTATGTTTGCATGAAGGGTGTTTTTTTTTTTTTTTTTTTTGCCAGACTATACAATTCAATTCATCCTTGATTTTCTTCCTTTCATTAGGCCAGACGAGAACAAGTTTCTGAACACAGAAAAAGTTCGTTTCCAATCCCCCACCAGACAGATATCCTTGTTGAAAAAATGTCATGAGAAGTTGAGAGCTGACAGAAAGCATGAGAGAAATGAAGCACAGTACAATATAAAGATATTTTCCAAAAGGACAGGCACATCTAACCAAAATCTAATATTTAAAGGACCTTAACATTTAACAACTGGTTTAAGTTTATTTACAACTGCCTCTCCCCTCTCCACTCCCTTCTCTTTCTGTATTATCCCCATTAGCTTGTATGTTTTAAATAAAGTATATTAACAAAGATGTTTCAGCTCATCTGATTTTGCTAAGTTTCTTATATGTACAAAATATTTAAAGAAAAGAACTAGACTGCACTAGATTACACACGAAGTGCCCGCTTGTGGTTTCACGCAGGTAAACCCTAATTTATGAGACAGTATATATTTAAACACATTTATATATAACTATGTAGTTTTATGAAAACAAAGTCAGTCATTATTGAGATTAGGATTTTTTGGGCTCGCACCATTTTTCTGTCCTTTCTGGACACAGCAATTGAAAAGAATAAGCCCTCTCTCTAACAGACCATACCCAAAGCAGACAACATCTGAGGTATGATAATGTCATTGCTACTGCAAAATCTTCAAAGTCATGATTTTCTTGTGCCTTCTTGACACAACTGTTTAGTTATACTAATACCAAATACTGATGTGGAAAATCACACTTTGGCACTACATGTTCAAAACATATAGCACTGGCTGTACTATACTGCCGTATATTGTGCTTTTCCCATCTTTATTGGGAGAGAAGTTTGCTAGACAAAATAATATAATTTTGTCTTTAATTATAAATCAAATATTAAAATATAAAACTTGCTTTTTAATTGTTTAATTATAAATTATTCCTAGAAGAGTTATGGTCTGAAATATTTTCACTTTTAGAGATATAAAAATTTTCGGTCAGTTAGCCTATAGGCTAATAGAGGTCTTCTCTACCTCACTGGCATATGGAACTTCTATTTTCATAGGTAGTAATTTTTCCAAGGTAAAAAATATTCCAGATTTCCATTATCTAGGTAAGGTTGAATCAGCAGTCTCATTTGTTTTACTTTAAGATGAGATTCACAAAACCACTTATTATTTCTTGTTTTAACAAAGTTTCCTTTAGAAGTTTTCTTGACGTGCAAGCTAAGCAGTGAAAAACAGCAAATACAAACAAAAAATACCTTTTTGGCCTTTGTTTTTTTTTCATAAGTCTCTGACAGTGGTTTTCTCTTTTCCTGAGCAGTATCTTTGGAGAATAAATATTCAAACTCAGTTGTGTCAAGTAAATCAGGTTCTTCCAGTGAATCCCACAATGTTGGCATAGCAGTTTTCCTATAAATAGAAAGTAGTAAGAAAATGTTTTCATAGAGTTTGGGATCATTTGCATCAGACTTAGTTCACTTCATTTTTTACCAATATTTTATTCTTGTTTGGATTTCTTTTTGTTGCTGGTTTGAGAAACTGAGATAGTTACGTGGACAGGATTTTATAAGACTAAACAGTATCCTGTTCCATTCACTAACTACACTGTGTATCTTAAATAGGGATTAAAAAATAATTTTAAAAAAATCATTATTTACAATTTGCAACTTTTTAACACAATTTTCTTATTTCATCTGGAGTTGGGAAAAATGACATGCAGTTCTGCAAATAGCTGTTTCAATTTAAAGTGACTTTTGTTTCAAAATTGCAATACTGGAGAAAAATGTGGAACAAAACAATCTGCAAACTGCTCATTTCACGCTTGTCCATAGCAAGTGGCTGCACTTTCTCCAGCAGATGTCACTAAAAGGCAATTGAAAACTTTGCAACAAGGAAAAAGGAGTGAAAACACCTATAAGCTACTGTCACCAAACATACTCTTTTTCAGATACAACTTGCAACTGAACGCAATACTTGGCCATGTAAGGGGAAAAGGAACTGCAAGTATTCAAATAATTTTTTTCCCTCATATTTCAAACTGTTTCTCTTTATCCCTCAAGTGCACATTTCAGCAACAGCACGATGCAGCACCCTCTTCTGTATCAACAGCTCGACAGGGTCACACTTGCTGACATTAGCTAGAGGGATGTCCCTGAAGAACAGCCTTAGGCCTTCCTCTTGCTTTGGACCCAGCTTTGTGGGTTCATTGCAAGATCTAGGACAGGTCTGGGACAGCTGCTGCTCCAAGTAGTAGACCCTTGAAGAACTCTCCAGCTCTAATACCAACTCTCAAGATACTGGATCATGATCACATACTAGCAATTTGGGAAAAGACAACTGCTGAACTTCCTGTTCAAAAACATTTGATTTCTTCTAATTCTCCATCAAAAGGATACAATTGACATTTCAATAACTCTTTGTTCCTGACAGACGTGTTAGATAAAACAGTAACATGCAAAGTACCAGAATATATTGAAACCACATCCCACTGGGGCAGTACACATGTGTACACATGGATCAATGTATAACAAACACAGCCACAGAAATCTTTACAAACAGAATGTATGTCATATCGAAATTAAATTTGCTAAAAAAGTATATATGATTAGACTGTTTTATACCTCAGATGTTAAGCAGCAATTTCATTTTATTTGGAGTTAACCAGCTTTATCAACACAAGAAATAGTAAGACTGGTAACATAAAACTATTATTTTTTTTAAACTACTACACTTTGTAGGTACCTTGATGCTTATAGCATGTATCCCTGCAAATATTTATGCATGTACTTTCCTTTTCTTGCTCCCACAGAATTTGACACAGAACTTAACCCCCATGCAACTGTTTCTAGGGCTGGAATCACAGGCAATCACACACTTGGTGCTCTGAACATGGTTTCATCTAAAGTGCCTGGAAAGCAAAAGTAAATGAAGCTCAAAGTTCTCCTCTAGTCAAATTCTACCATTTCAATTTCTATTTTTTTTAAAGTATCTCCCATACAGGCTTTTCTTTTAAATGCTTACTCTAAAACAATCAACATATTTGGGTGCTTCTGCTACTAGAAGACCAATAGCTGGAATTCTCCAGGAGTACTCTGATATTCTGTAAAGAAACTAAAAAACTCCCTTCTGCCGCAAAGCACATATATATTACTTATATTTAATATTTTAACACTATGTCTATTCTTAGGCTTCTTAAATCAATTCCATTTTTATTTTCTTCTAATATTAAATTCCATAGCCCTATAGCTGATTTTGTTTCGTGTTCCTGCATTGCTTACTTTTTGTTATTAAGGCTTAAGCAGTTTATATGCCCATATATGAGAGTACATAAAGAGCATCTCTAAATCCAAATAAACATATTTTACCTGCTGCCTTGTAATTGTATGCGGGTCCAGTACAAAGGCTTCATTGGACGGCTAGGTTCAATGGCAGGTTTCCGAGGACCATGGCTAGAAGATAAAGTGCTATTAAAAAAGAATCCAGGCCCAAGAGGTGGAGGGGGTGGAGGCAACCCAGGTCCAGGCAGTGGAGGAGGAACAGGAGGGCCCAGGCCTGGAAGTGGTGGTGGTGGTGGTGGTGAAGCTTGAAAACTCCTACTCTCTTCAGAAAGCAGAGGTGGCAGTGCTGGTGCAGGTCCGAGGTGGGATGACAATGAATTCAGACCTGGTGGTAAAGGTGGTGCTGGAGGGACTAATGCTGGTAGTGAAGAATCTGGAAGGGGAGGAGGAAGAGGAGGAGGTGGAGGTGGTGAAGGAAGAGGCAGGTTTTGTTTTGGTTGACAGGATAAGCCACTTTCTGAAGACTGTACATTGTAACATATTTCCTTATTTTCACTTTGGGAAGAAATACTATGAGTCAAAGAAGAAATATTAAGTTTTTTGGGTACTGTCTGGTTATTTCTCACAGTTCTGTTTTCTTCTTCGTTAGGCTTTATGAAAGTTTCTCTGTCAGTCTGTATGTACACATTTCTGTACGTCTTTGGTGGGTTATCATCTTCAGTAGATACACCAATATCCCTTGCCGCTTCATTTCTTCGATTTAATTTATTTTCCAGTTCATTCTTCAGATGTGCAATAGTTTCCTCAAGCTGTGCAGTAGATACAGCATGTTCTCCACGAATATGGAATACCCTGAGTTCAAACTGAGACTGCAAAACAACAAGAAAAAGCCCCTCAGTATGAATATTTTGCCAAAGTGATTATTCTGCAGTAATTATGCATTTTCACATTTAGATCATTTTCTTAAGTTAAGGAAACTACAATGATGAAAAGATTTTACCTTCCCAGTTCTAAGGAGTTTTATTGTAAGCTAGTACATAATTAGGCAATTCTTGTATTTTAATGAAATGTAAACAATGCATGTTTCAGTGAAAGTAAGTAGATAAGCAAGTAGAACAATTTTTTGTTGACAAAAACAAACAGTTTTTTAAATTGTCGAATGCAATATTTAGCATTTTTCACTAGGAGAAAAAAATAGTTATTTTCAATAGTATTGTACTTAATGGCATATGACTTCACTGAATATCACATTTCATAAATATGACAACTAACACACTAGACTAACTAACATGTTGAGAACCAACATGATATAGAAGAGAAGTTGAAAATGTTCCGAGATAAGCAAATTAAAATATACACTTCCTCAGCGAGGAAGATCTATTACAAGTATTAGAAGTAAATTCACAGACATTACAGACAAAAATTCTCCTCTATATTTACTGTTACTATTAGATTAAAACTGCCTTTTAATTTTACTAAGTATCATTTAATATACAGTTCAGTAAAATGAATCTTAGATGCACAAGAAAGGACTTAAGAGGATTTCAAGGAGTTAAAAACAAGATTAAATAAATGTCTCAGGAATATATATATGTAAGGAAAAAAAATTTTTTTTCTTACCATACATCGTAAAATATGAAACATTGCACACACAACATCTTCTTGAAATAATCCAATACAATAATGCTATTCAAGATAGCAACTCTCCTACATATATATATTATTTCTTACAGGAATGTAATCAACTTCCATTACTCTCATCAATCTGCTAAATTGCTTCCGATAGCTAAGTTATCCTCACGTAAAACTGCAGTTTTTTAAAATAGAAGTTTATCCTCCCTTATGTCTACCAAAAGAATTATGCAGATAATAAACACATCATAGTGAAATGACAAGGAAAGCAAAAGAAAATATTTGTAAAGCAAGCATTCCCAAATGCATGAAGTAAACAATCTGAAGATATTGGATACAAAATGTTCCTTTTCTTAACCAACACATATGATGGCAGAAAATCAAATTGAAAATATTGCAAAGATTATCTAAGCATACTTTGTATTGTAAATAACCAAATTCCAATTAGTTTTACAGAAGAATTAGGTCATTAGGTCACTTTTGACTTGGCTTTTTTTTTTTTTTCTCTCTCTCTCTCTTCACACATTGCTACTCTATCAAAATTTATTCTGATTCAGTTTAATCACTAATCAGTTCAACTACTTTAACATTTTCTGCTATTTGAATTGTTCCAGAGCAAACAGTTTTATTTTTTAATTCAGCACAGTGATCCATAAATGAAGCAATGAAGTAAGTTGGCCCTAGGGAATTCAATAATTTTGTTTATCATAGCATTTCCCCCCACTGTACATCAAAAACTGCCTAACAGAACAAATTACTTTAAATGGTAAAGTTCTTCCAAGTTGTAAATCTTAAATCACCTTAAAAAACACACTGTAAAACAAGCAGAGTATTTAACAAAACTACTTATTAGATTTAACAGGACATGAAAGGAACTGTTGAAGTATTATATACTTTTTTAATCACAAGTCTATGGTCTTTAATATACAACATAAAGGTTGTTTAAGCTCAAAGAAAATTATCCTACAGGTGACAGTAAAATGCAAAAGAAAGCATAAAACCATCACACACTTGGAACATTATTTTCTGTCAATAAAAATAATAGAACTTATTATGAAGAAAATTAGAGCCTAAATTTCTGAGCACAAAAAGTAAAATGAAGCAGAACAAAAACGATGCACTGAGAAACCAGTGCATCAATGGAAAAGATCAGTCTGATTTGACTGCAATATAAAATTGCAATAAATAATAAAAAATATTGGTTTTAATTATATTACATTCCAAAACAAATCTTGTTCAGTACAATACAGTTAAGTAATATTGAAATCTTTTTCAGTTTAAATAAATGTCAGTATTTGTAACAAAACAACAACAAAAAAGTGAATTCTACTTGCTCTATTAATGAATTAGAATTTGTACTGAAAGCTACAATGATTGATTTTCTGCAGAATAAAAACAAAACTTCTATTATATATGTCTACCTAAACTTGCAATTTCATTTGCAAGTATTCATCAATGCTTCAAAATGCTTATGATAACTACAGAACATATTTACGGCTGCCGGGATGATTTTTTTTTTTTTTTTTTTTGATAAATTTATATCTACAGGCATTACTAGTACAGTATTATCAAAATACCCAATATCGTGTTACCAGTGACCTATTGACATTTTAACAATCTACAGCGTCTGCCATATAGCACCTCCTGCATTAGGTTCTTGGAGTCTTTGGGAACTGCTCTAAGATGAATAACCAATGACTATCATAACAATACCGTAGTTTGGTCACAGCTATCTTAAGCAGAATGAAATGAATGAATTTTTCATCAGTAAGAAACAAGATGTGAAAGGAAGGGAAGGTATGATTAAGATGGCTGGAAACTGGAGCTTAAAAAGCTACCCTATGCTGCAGGAATAAATATGATTTATCCCTGCAGAAGGGTACAGGATTTGGCAACCTATCAGTCAGTGTAGGTCTGTACAAAATGAAAGAAAGATGTTCTGAAGAATAATGTGGGGGGTGTACAAGAGAATGTTTTTCATATAAAGGATAACTTTTCTTTTTCAGCTGAAAAATGCATTTTCCACTTTGCTAACTTTTTAGAAGTGTGTAGTTGCCTGCTTCCCAGCACCATTCATCCAAGACAAAATTGGGATGTTTATGTAGATCCATCATCCAACAAACTGTTGGATGCTTGTTGTAGCGCAAGAAACACATTTTTGTACTCCCTTGACCATTTCACATTCTTGTAGCATTAATTTACCTTTTTTTCGGGGCATATATAAAATTAAGCCCTCCAGTCTTGCAAGTAAATCACCACTGAGTTCTCCCTGCGCCCAGAACTCTTGCTAGCCAAGTAGTGACATTATCTAGTTATTTATAAGCTATTCCTCATCTCCTGTACACACACACACACAATTGTTACTTATAGCTGCCTAAACTTCCATGACAGTCGAACTTATGATGATTATTATGTAGCTTAATGATAACCTACAGATTATCATTATCAGCAACAGCTGAGTTATTAGCTCAGCTAATAACTCATATTGTTATTCTCTCTTCAAATTCCCAGCTCAAAAGAATATATAAGCATACAAATAAATGCAGATTATCAAGTACTGGAAAAACCTTCATAAATTGAAATTAGAATTCAGGTATTAATTTGAAAGCATCTTCTGCGTATTTTAAACCTGATCCACACAACAATACGTTACTGGAAAGCTCGCCTTCCCTTCATACAGTCTTTCAAGGATGTCCTGTCAATTTTTGGAGTACTATTTTGCATTCTAGATGCATGCAAACAATGCCATGCTAGTATGCTGAAGAGTAGTTCTGGAATTAAAAATAATTTTAACACACAAAGAAGTGGTTTGAAGAAAACCATAATATAATATAGAAAGAAAAAAAAAGAGAGAGAACTGCAGCACACATAGCCACTGAAGGGAATAATCAGTAGTATGGCAATTCTCCAGGAAAAAGATCTGAGAAGCATGGCAGATCATAACTGATCATGAGTCAACAACTTTGTATTAGAATATATAAACAGAAATGTCATAAGTAATAAAAACAGTTATCATTGTGCTCTAGAGGGTGCTGGTAGAATAATGGTGCGCTGTGTTCAATTTGAGAAGGATGCTGTCTCTATGTCACTGCTACTACAATCTGGAGCAGCATATTCAGCATTCATTTTCTAGGTTTATCTACATTAGTTTTATTCTTATCTCACTGGATCCTCAAAGAGGAAGGGCTCCTCTTCTTTCTTTAGTTTCTTTTCACGTCTACAGCTTAGGAATCTTTGGCTGTATCTTTCAAGTTCAGCTAGTTGAGCTGCACTACACAGCTTGACTGTTCACAGCTGTCCATCAAATGCTGATTTCTAAAACTAGCCTTCCTGGCTGATGTACCTCTTTTCCATTCTTTCATGAGCTCCATTTATCCACCTAGATTCAGTTCAAAGAGATTCAATAAACAAACACTTAGTTCTGAAACCCTCCCTTGTAAGTTTATTTTGCCTCTCCTCCACTTTTCTTGAAATACATGTTTTTGCAGAGTTTTTGCATGTCCAATTCTGGCCAAATAAGGGCCTTGCCTATTTACTATTCAAGTCTTGTATTGCATCTGTACAACTACATTCACGATTAAGTAATTTTTTTAATTTCTCAAGGTTTTGTCTTGTATCTGCCACTGGAATGGGACACCGTATTCACTCCATCTTTTAGTGTCCTTGAATAGAATCACTTCACCAAATGAACGGTCTTGATTGACTCTGTTCTTTTATATATATATATATGTATATATATATATAAATAAAAATATATGTATATATTTTATATACATATAATATATATGTATTTATATGTGTGTATATAAAATATATGTCTATATATATCTATATTTTATATACATATAAAATAAAATTATATGTATATAAAATTAGAAGTATGTATTAACCTTTTCATAGAAATATACCACTGTCAATGGGTAAAAGAAGAGCAAAAATCAGCCTCCAAACTCTTACTAAAATACCTGCTATTGCAATAAAACAAATAGGTGATTGGGCAAATACCCAAAAATATTGATACACTGTAATTTGGAATATATGAGGAGTTTTTCTGCTGTCTTCTGATTTTTTTTCTCTTTGCATGCAGTTTTGTTTTACGAGTGACTTCCAGGAGTATGCTTTTTGCACCTGTTATGTGACTTTAGACAGCAAAGAAAAGAAAGGCAAGAAAAGGTATTTTCTGAAATAATACAGAAACCTCAGCCTTAGTCCCATGAGATTCAGAGATCTGAAGCATATGGTCAGGAGGAGGAAGAAAAGACAAAAGTAGAATCAGCATATTGTACTTCTTTTAGCATGACAGACCCAGATGGTAGAGTATATAATTCATCACAAACAAAAAAGGACTAAATTCTCTCATTCAAAATGTAATTGGCGTTGTCTAAAGTTTTTTGAAATGATAATGCAATTTGACATGGACAAATCTTTTAATATCGATGTAGATTATTATTTTCTATGTGCTCTAATAGGTGACAGGAAAATTCAAGTCTATGGTCAATATAGTCAATTAAATGGGTAAATTATATTTGTTGTGTTACTGCCTCATATATATGACTTGACACAATCAAGTCAAAGAACAAGACTTTCTGATCATGATATGGACTTGTTCTGAGGAAAAAATTTTAGAAGAATTCATATGTATCAATATGAGGAAATCATTAATATCTACAATGATCTGTATTCAAAATTTAGCTACTGGCTTTTAATTAATCAAGACTTATTCATACCACAAAGCCCGAGAACTATTATTACAAGGCATAAAAAAGAAATTCTCTACAACACTGCTTAGAACAATCAATATGCAGATCTTATTTGGAAATAGCAAGCTAATGCTTCACAGGTAATACATAATATTTTTATCACTAATGTTTACAATGCAATTCTACTCTGAAAAGTAACTGTGTAAAAATAGCACATCTTTAATGAACAAATCTGTTCTCTGTATATCAGAGACAGACCTCATCTTAAACTGAGAAGCATATGCTTTTACTAGTTTTTCTCTAATTAGCCTAGAAAAACAACACAGTAGAGAGAAAGTGAGCTCAATCTTATTCCCTTCTCTGACTTTATAGAGATTGTTAAATCTAATTAGTTACTTGTGCAAAGCCAAGAAAAAGAAAAAGAGAAAAAAAAAAAAGAAAAGAAAAAAGAAAGAACAAAGAAGACCCAAAATATCTCAGGGTATGAGGCTTTCATGTACAATATATTTTATGAGTGGAAATACCCTCAGAAAAGAATCGATAAGAACTATTGAATTGCTGTTTGAATGTATTTCTTCACTGCCTAATGAGAAAAAATATAGCATTTTGTTCAAAATACGGTGCCTAAAAGAGTGAAAAACAGAACTTTTTTTCTTCCATACAGGCTCCGATTTTTTGTTTTCATTCATTTTAAGTAATTTCATCTTCATATTTTGGAACAGCTCACACATTTATTCTTATATTGTGTTGACACAGAACAAAAGTTATTTTTTGTTTAAACTTTGTCCTTGAAAAACATACATTTGTTTTAAATTTTAACAACCACCAGAGATTTAGCAATGCAAGGATATTTCAGTGAAAATATTAAACCTGTGCCAATTTGCATAAAAGTCAGAATTCCTCTCTAACAAGTACCTCATCAAATATAATCAGCTACATATGGCATATCAACATATTCAAAGGCATGAAGTAAGGGTTCTTCTGATAGTCAACAGTAAGAAAGTAAGCTAAACAAGTGACCATTCTTAAACATTTCCAGAAGTCTACATTAATATTTAGGATATGTGTATTTGTTATGTATCCTTTTGTAGTTCAAGTTGCTATTTAAAAACACAAAATAAACTTTCATAGATAGAAGAAATAAAGCAAAATGATGTGGGAGGAAGTTTTCCCAAAGTAGGCAAATAAAAACAGCTATACGTGTGTATATATATCTATATGTATTTTGAGTATCTTGTTATTTAATTATTACTAGTGCTTGTGTGGTTAAGAAATAATCTGATAATCAAATAGTTTCTCAATACAAAATCTTTACTATAGTCAACTATTAACTCATATTGCAATATGCAAAAAATTTATAAAATACTATAAGCACAGTTGCTCATATACAGCACTACAGATGACCTAAAATCCATTTTAAGACTTAATTTGCTTCTTATGTAATTGAAATACCTCTTCTGAAAATATATATTTTATCTGTTATGAAATATAACCTCTGATTTAAGGCCACCTGAAACTATTTACAGAGAATTATTTATGATTCTTGGAACAATTACCAATTCTATAAACACCCAACAGGAAGGATCTCAATCTGAGGCAAATGTCCAAATCTAAAACATTTAAATATCTAATCTAAAACATACCAATATAAACCAATGATATAAGCTATCTGATCACACATTTTAAAATATGAAATTATTTTTCCAAAAATTAAGTTGCATGATTATTCAAGACTGAAATTAAAACTGCACATTACAGAATCACAGAATTAAGGTTAAGGTTGGAAAAACATCTAGAGATCGTCTAGTCCAAACCCCTGCTTCAATATTGATATGCCAAGTATGATTATACATCTAAAAATCATAGCAAATCTTCAAATTTTCATTTAATAGCTTAACTGAGGAATTATATTGAGCATTCCAGTTATAAAACATATTACTAAAATTCTCTGTTTATGAGATGCAAATCTAGATGATCAAATTGTATATTCTGTATTATGAATCTCAGCCATTAAATATGTAAGTACACCTATTCTACATTTAGAATAGCTCAGAAGGCATCTTCCATAATGAATTCCTTAAGTTCACATGTAATAATTAAAATGAACCAAAGCTTTGAACAACCTTTTCTCTTGTCTGGAAGAAACACAATCTAATTAAAGTCAACTTCGGTAGACACATAAGTTGTTGAGAAAGAAAGGAAGAAAAAGGCAGAATCATCCCAGAACAGTCAACGGAATGACTTTACGAGCAAATAATATATTCAATGCAATTTTTCAGAAGATAACCTACAAAAGAAAAAAATGCCTGCAATACATTTCCTGATGGTGCACTCGACATTGAAAGATCCAATAATGCCAACTTTTGCACTTGGCTAGTGCATTATTCTGCTGTGGAATCTTTGTGCCCAGAGGGAAATCTCATTGGAACCTAAAACCTTTTTGAATCTCATATATATTTAAGTGTCTGGGAAGCATCCCAAATTTTCAGACCAGAGCAGTTGTTGGCTAAAAAAGGATTATGAAGAAATAAAAGACCACAAGTAAGAAAATACGGAATCAAGTTAATTTAACTGGTTACAATCATACTTTGTTGTGACTTCTGTTCCTTAAAGAACAGAAATACTTCACTAAGAACTAATGAGAAAAAAATACTCTAAATATAAATATTAAAAATCCAAGCTGATGGACATTAGCCTGGTTAGCTGAAAGTAACTAAAAGGTGCTATGCAGAAAACTATTGCTGTCCTCCATCATAAACTTCTAGCTATACACTGCATCATTTGCTAAACAGTATCATTCTTTGAAATATGTTGACCTTTCTATAAAGTTAATTATCATTTCATAAAGCCAACTGTCAACCAAATATGCTTGATTAGAGAAATTTCAATTTTATTAATAAATATAAACAGTGCATAATCTAGGATTTATGTACATTTTGTATGCTTGGTAAGTAACTTATAAAATGTCTTTCATTTTAAAATGGAAGTTTTGGTACATTTACATAAACAAAAATGTGTTTTCAAAAATAAACGAATGAATGTTCAATTGACAAAAAGACAAACATTCTAACCATGCACGTCAGACAGCAGGAAGTGAAAAATATCAAATGCCCTGGAAATTTGCAGGATAGGCACTGCAGTTGCAGGAAAACATATAACTTTGGGTATGTGTATCATATGCGTTATTTGGAAAGAGTGAGATCCAGAAAGTGACCACATACTGGGTCTTCCCATATGTAAGCTACTTTCCCCCAAGAAAAATAAGTCTCACATTGTTCAGGAGGGGGGGAGGGGGAAAAAAAAAAAAAAAAAAAAAGCCAAGATTTAGCTTCAGCTAAATTTAGCTTCAGCTAAAATTTGGCCAGCTAAGATTTAGCTTCAAATTTCCAGGAAAACTGGAACAATTTATTCTGTCAAGCTTTCAAATTCTGCAAAACGGGATGAGGGAACTCTACAACTCTAAGCCCAACCTAATTAAAGAATGGAACCACACAAAATTCAATCTTTTGTTTAACTTAGACCATGGTCAATTAACATGCAAAAACAACATGATAAAAGCCTTTTAAAATTGTTAGTTATCTGCTTTGCTTCCCCCTTGCAGCTGTAACCTCAGTCTTATGTCTTGATCTTATATCTACATTAACATTAATATTTTGTGGTGCTGTTCAAAAGATGAGATTGAACCAGAAAAGACTAAATTATTGCATATTATTTAGATATTTTCAAAAATGCAATATATAAAAAATAGAGCAGTATTTTAAATTCCATTTTAGCTAATCATTTAGGTAATGTTTTAAAGAGAATTTACTTTCAGGAAGTCATATTACTTATTATTCTCTACGAAAAGTATATGAATTATTACTGTTATTAATAAACTAATCTGTTTGTGTGTTAATTTTGAACCCTATGCAAAAATGGCTGAAAACAAGTTGAAGATGAAGTTTCAGTGACAAAAACTGCAGAGGCAGTATGGATCCAATAAGAGAATGGACTGTAGTTGCGAGCAAGTTGTCTCTGATCTTGGAGAATGTTTTAGACACCTAACAGCTTTTTTATTACTGAAGCTGATTAAAATGAAAAGCCTTACTACTAAAATGTTCTTTTTGATGAGTTTTTCTGCCATGAACTATAGACCTTGCAGTCCAGTGGGACACAAATCCTTTGATCCTGTGCAGTCACATAAATTCAAAGTCGTAAAACAACATTGAATTTGATTTTATTAGTGTGGTTGATGTTGCCAGAATTGTAACGCAACCTTGTTTTTCCCTCTTCTTTTGGGAAGGGGGTGGAGAGGGAAGGAGAGTTTATTGTCGACACTGCTTCACGGTACAAAGAACTAATTTCTTTGGCACAGACTCCAAGATTAAGCCATTATAATAAAGCCTTGTAATTATGTCGGAAAGTAATGGTACGTATCACCTTCTGCTAAGTTAGACGAATGGTTTAGTTGAAGCAATAGTAAGATGAAGCAAGAAGTGGAGGTAGTATATCACACAGAGAGCAGTAGTTAAACATGAAGTTATGGATCCATCAAACAAAGTTACAGGATAACAAGCAAGAATGAATACTATTTTGTCAAGAGAAATACAGCCACAGAGTATCATGATTTTATGAAAATGAGTTTTAAAGTTAAATATAGCTACACTTTCAGAAGTTGAAGCATTCTATCATTAAGAACATAACTTTGTTACAATCTAAGAATAACCTACATTGAGAAGATCATCCTCTCCATCAGCCTATAGAGTTAAAATGTTCAGTGAAGACAACTAAAATATTGGCTATTTTGAGGCTTAGCAAGCCATTCACTTCCTTGCCATGTGATAAAAATGAAGTAAATAGATGATGCAGATTTTTCAAACAAGTCAAACAATATTTTAGTAACTGACCTAAGCACAAACACATAGAAGAAAAAAAAAAATCCAATACCCATCACCTTTGATAAATTATCTTCCCCGTCCCTCAGTTAATTTTTCATAAAGATGGTTTTGTACCCCATTCTCCACATTGTCTTTTTCTTTCTGGGTCTGTCTGAACCCAGATACCAATAGCACAGCTTCAGTTTTACTTGATGAAACACAGCAGCCTATGGGACTAGTTCTCTGATGCTTGCAGTTCCTGCATTGCTCATGTGTTACAGAGAAGGAACTCTGCAGAATGTATCGAAACAAAACAGATTGCTTTGGTGAAACAGTTCATCCATCAACATCTAATCTATAACATTATGAAATATATTACCTCATTTCTATATAGTAAAGGTTACTCTGCTTCAGCACCGGCATCCTGAGGCATAGTAACAAACTACAGCAGTATTCATTATACTCACAGTACTCCTCATATACACACTATTACACACACAAGATTTTTTACAGTGAAAATACAATAATACATTATAATATTTAGGGAAAAACACAAACAAGATATCCCTCTCAAGGTAAAATACGTAAGATCCTTCAAATCCAAGGTAAGTTATCTTTCAGGATTCCTGTCTTGGTTTAACATTGGAAGTTCCAATTCTGCAGTTACTAGCATACAAATTTCAGTAATAAAAACAGATCACAGTCTTTGAGCATTCGCCAATCATGTAACATTCAAGAGGAAACCCTGGCTTATAACTGCTCTTCTTTTTAACAGTGCCGAGATGCTTATACTAGAGTTTCATAGCAGGTTAAAAAGAAAAAAAAAAAAAAAAAAAAGAAAGAAAAGAAAAAAAACCACTAGAACATGTATTTCAGAAATAATTTATGAACTCTACAGATTGGATAACTTCAATTTGTTTGCCTTTTTTTTTCAATTTCAAAGCAGCCTTGACAGGGAGATGCTACTTTAACCAAGAGTAAGCCACAGCACCCATTAATCAGCAGAATTAGTTTTTGCCCCAGCATTATATTATAAGAGCATGTTTGGTTGCTTTGCAGGAGTGGCATAACGAAAATCTGATCAACACCATATGGGAAACATAAGAATGAAAAGCACCGACTACATTAAGAATATAAAAAATATCAAGTCTATGGACATGAAGGAAAAGAGGCAGAACAGTTTTGTTTAATGTAAATATCAAAACACAGAGTTTTATAAAGGCTTTGACTATAGACTATGACATGAACAAAGACCTTATAATCTGCATGTTTTTACATAATAAATACACACTGTTTGCCTTTTTTTTAAAAAAAAAAAAAAAAAAAAAGGTACTTTCTCATGGTAAGGACCTTCCCATGTTGCTCCCACTGTCTTGGAGCATTACAAACACCGGAACTAATATCTTAAGCGCATTTCATAGGCCTTCAGTTCCCTCTTTTTCATAGTTTTTATTGATTTCTATGATCTTTATATTTTCAGCCATGCACTACAAGCAGGTTCCACACTAACCATGGAATTCCTCCCTGAGGACAGCACTTCCAATGAGAACAGGTCCCATAAAGTCACTCAGCACAACCATAATGGTGGTGGTGGTGAAACCACACAGCAGCTCAGCACAAAAGACGGAAACATTTCAAGTTAGGCAAGAGTGGTATCAATAATTAAGCACAAGCTGGGAAACCTTCATCAGTCACAACACATGGAAATGCTGAAAAGCCTGAAGAGCTCATTAGGAAAGACTGACTAATAAACCCTTGCTGACCTTGTCTGCTCCTTTGGGCAGCAACTCTGCTTTAGCAGACAGACACACATGACACAGGGTTTCTTCTGCTCACACAAAGCAGATAGATCATGTATGCATCTAACTAGTAAAGATTGAAAACAATGGTCTCTACACTGTAAAATTTTAGTACCAGAAGACAGTGTATTATCCACTTAGGTATTTTCTTAAGCACTCTGACACATCAGAACTTTTAACACTTTGTTACTGGCCTCCATAGTTTCATAGTAAATTTTAAAACAGCAACTTCTAAGAAATTGTGAAACTCCCAGCCTATGGAAGAATTCACCTACACATACACACACACACACACAAAACCAGCAAAAAAGAGAAACAAGAAAAGCTTTCCCCTCCCAACCCCAGACAGGAAGAATAATTAAACATAATTAAAAAATGGCAAGCATGCTGACTTTAAAGGAAAATATATGGGAAGCTGGAAAGCGGAAGAAAAAGCAAAGGAATCACGAAGCATGTCAGACAAGATCAGATTTGTAAAAAGAATGGTCATCACATGGTACAACCTTATTTCTTCATTCAGTAACCAGCAGAACATTTTCATGGTACATTCTGAATTTCACTTTGAAATCTTCAGACAAGTGTGGCTGATGTTACGACTTTCCATTTCAGATTCCTCCCTCTAGCAGAGTTTAGAAACCTTCCTCTGGGAAACTTTCAGGTATTGGTCTTTCATCCCCATGTGTGGTGTGAAATTCATAATTAAGCTAGCTTTCTTGTAGCAAGGAAATATTTTTTTTCCTCAAATTTTCTGCTCTTCAATCTTTTATGCAAAGCTTACGAAGAAAACCAGAAAGGTCTCTATAAAAACCATGATACTAAGGCCAGTCTGTTCTTTCATAATAGCATAGGCAGTCACACCACATTCTTCTACAGTATTTCTCTACTTTCTGTAATACACTTGTAACTAGATGCAAGTAGAGATATGTCCTTCCAGAAGTTCTGTATTAGAGAAGAAGATTCATGAGTTACAGAAGAGCTTAAGACTTTCATTGCATCTTCTCAAAGCAGTATTAAGCTCATCTGTAAACGAGAGAAAGGGATTTGGGGCATCTTTGACTAGAGGAGGGAAGAAAAAACTAGAGACAAAATTTCAGATAAAGAAACCAACTTACAGGTACGTTGAAAGTGCTATTGAGCATTAATGCTTTGAAAGCACTATTTTTTGCTGCAGTTCGAATATCACCTTCACATTACTTCCTTTCACAAGTCACCAGTCTACTTACAGTATTTTGATTTAATGTTAAGTTGTTGTCATTTACTTGGTTATTAAATACTGTAAGGCTTGCTTATGTAAAGAAGAAAAGCTATTAAGATGATGACTTCTGCTATTTATATATTGAGAAACTTTCGTTCTCAATAGATGGAAACTTTACTTTCATAAGGGGCAATGCTTCACAAATACTTGTAAATGGGTGTTATCACATGTATTTTTATAGCTCAGAAGAAAAAAATTCACACATTCAAGAGGAAGCTGCGACGTGGTTTGGGAACACTTTCTGAAAGAATACTTAGCTGACATCTAGTGGAATGAGTAGGAAATACTTTTCAATATTGGAGAATAGAAATGGTTTATTAACATCTTTTCAATATCATTAAATTTGCATAAAATAACAGGCAAAATATTCAGGAAATAATTTGAACACTTTAACTGAACTTAATTTAAATGCATATCAGTAAAAAAATAAATGTTTCCATATCTTTTCCCTGGTTATCCTTTGTGTTATTTATGCCATATGAAGTTCATAGGAAATGAACTTGGCAGGAAAAAAAAATCTAAAAATCTTGAAGAAGTCCACGAGTATTTTCCTCCACACAGTCAAGTAAAAATATAAAACTTCCAAAAGAGGTGGAAAAGAACCTATAACATTAAGCTACACATATAGGACAGAAGGGTTGCAACTTTTTTTCCCACCTTAAGAATTCACTTTCTATTGCTAGAATAAACAGACTTCTCATTGACAAGCTACTCCATCATGGTAGTAAACTGTTCTCTCTCTCACCGAGCCTCTGTATTCCCCAAAATTCTCCTTCCAAGTGAATTACCCCCCCACACACACCTTCCATTTCCATGAGGTGTTCTTGTGTGGGATAATTCTTTGCAAGGATTATTATTATTTATAGTTGCTAGACATTATTACTACATGTTTACCTAGTACTAGCTTGCCTTTTCTTGTGCTGATTCAAATTCATGCTTAACCGTCAAGAGAAGAACAATGACATTATTTTTTGCACATAAGTAATACAACCTTCCTGTTCAACTAACTCACTTGGTGTTATGCTGGTATTTAAGTTCCTGCCCTTATGATCAGAGCACTTGCAACTTTTCACTTTGCTTAGCAGAATCACTTATGATAGGGGAAAGCCAGTTCTAATATTACACTTCCATTTTTTTTGGATTTTGATTGTTAGACAACTGGTCAAGCTTACACTCAACAAAAACAAGCATTAATAAAAAGCATAATAGAAAATTACAGAGTCTCACAAATACATTTATAATATTTTTGAGGGGGTATAAAACTATTTTTAATCCTGCACCATAGAAACAATGTACTATTTAAGTCAGCTCACTGAAACACTTTTAGAATGAAACAACATACTTAACATTAGACAGACAGCATATGATGCACTACGTAACTCTGAAGATTGCACAAAAATCAGGGAAAGAAAAGGAAACTTTACAAGAGTATACCTTTAGCGTTTCAATCTCTTCTTTGTGTTCCCTCTTTAAATGCAAAATGGCAGCTTGGTACTCTGTAAAAGTGGAAAAAAAAAAAAAAGTGTTTTCCATTAGCATCAGAAAACAACTTGATGGTTTTCAGCCTAAAACATCTCATACTACATTATCAAACCCAGAATGCAAACATCAGCTCTCAAATAAAAGACCTGTTACAGTGATGACAAGGGAGGAAAATATAAACATAGTGATTAGCACTTATTTTCTCAAACCACAAGACCAGACTTTCAAACGTTTTACTAACAGCAGAGGATAAAGCAAGGAGGTCTTCCATGCTGAGAGGGAAAAATGTGGGTAAGGTATCTCACAGTGAAAATGCAAAGAGGCAATGAAAGGTTTAGCTTTGCAAAAATAGAGTTGATAGCATCTTATGGCATATGCATGCATATACATACACATACATTCTAAAGAAAAACATATATTAAACACAATGGTTTAAAAATTTAAATATATAATGTATTAGATAGGTAAACTGGATAAAATGGCAATCACAAGTAGAAATAAAAACCTCAAAAAGTACCCAGCAGCAAAACATTTAAATAATTGTTTCTCTTAATTTTACCAGATGAAGATTGACCACAGCAGGTTAAGTACCTTCCAAGGGAAAAGATACCAGGTCCTAATTGGCTCTAACATTTCATGAGGAATGGTGCAGCAAGGTTCAGAGGTGAAACTCAAAGCCAGAGAAGTTTAAATCAGCAATGCAGCAAAGAGAGTGGTGAACATTGACTAAACAGGTTTAGTGACAGGCTGAAGTGGACTCCTAGAAGCTGGGCCACATGCTGAAGTTACCCTCAACCCATACTTAGGTTACATTTGACTAAGAAGAAAGAGAAGGCCTTTCATTAAGGGTTGTGCAATGATTCAAAGAGCCAGTCTCCTGTATACATTGGCCCAGAAGCTAGAGCTCTCAAACAAGCAGCTAGAGTTTGCTCTCAGACTGTTAAAGCCCTACTTCTATCTGCTTCCAATTCAAGCTTCCAATTCAGTGGCATATTTCCAGTTTCCTGCCCTGACTTCTGCTTCCTCAGCTGAAAAAAGAATCAGAACTAATTCAAACAGGAACTGTAAATAGTTCAAGAAGTCTAAATTTTACTGACAACACTCTGTAACACTAAGAGGTTTGTATGGTGTCTGAAAAAAGTAGAGTCAGGAAAGCAGCATTAAGATATTTTAGTGCTTAGGTGTAGCAAGGCTTGTTTGGAATTGGAATGTTTGGAAAAGGAATTACTTTCCTTTCTCCTGAGAGCATCTGGAAGAACAAAGGAAAGATAATCAGATCATCACCCTGAGAGGAGTGTGACAGATCATTTTTAATGCAAAGGTTATTCCCTCCAACTGTTTTGAGAGCCACATGAAACTATAGCTCAAGCAGCTGAAATGATTAATTGATATAAAAGATGCAAAGGGGAAGTGATTGGTATTATAGAAGGTGCAAAACAACAACAAAAACTACCTACCTAGATGTTCTCTTCCTGTACAGCACGGTTCAGATTCAGAAACTGCTCCCAACACAAGCATTTAGCTTAGGGAACAAGCATAGAGACCTACAAATCTATCTGAACAGATCTATTTTTTCTCTCAGATTACTCGCTGCTTAACATTCTTGGGGATTTGGGCAAGACAGCCACAGTTCCCCTATTCTGACAGGAACTGGCACCAAAAGCAGCCCCCTGCAACACACCCACTCCTTCTCAGTGCTCTGCTGCCTCTTCCTCTATGTGGACACAAGCACTAAGGCAGCCACAAACTGATGGCAGAAGTCTGTAAAGGATTAAAGCAAATCCAGCATAAAAACAGTTAAAAAGAATCTTGAAAGAACTAAGAATATTTTATTTTTCATTATAAACATATTTTGTAAGATACCATCATTTTAGGTTATTTTTCAGTGTCAGGCTTCCCAAAAGGCATGTGCTTTTCATCACCTCTCCTAGCCGGAAGTTCCAAAACAATTTCTAGATGTTAATCTTTGCTACAAAATTCCTGAGCATAAGGGGTTTTTTTGTTTGTTTGTTTTTGTTTTTTAATGATTTGCTTATGCCAAATGAAAATATGCTTAGAGAGTACTAAGTGGTAAGAATTAACAAACCCGATACATTACTTAGTGCAACGGCTACTGGAGAGAAACAGGAGTATCATACAAGGACATATCCTGCAGCACCTATTTAATACATTGTCTCCTATGCAACATAGGGCACCGTAAATTTCTTATGATTTTTATTATGTTACTTGTTATTTGCTACTCCTAGTACTTTCTCCTCCATTTTGAGAGGACATCATTCAAGGAAAAGCATTATAAATGACAGAATAATTTGCCCATTTGGGCATACTCTTCACTAATGCAACTTGATCCTTCTTTCAATCAATACAATTACAACCAATTACATACGACTGTCATAAAACTAGGTACTTCTTTTAGGATATTGTGACAGGAACAAATGTACATCCACCTTACATAAATATAAATAACTGTTAGTAACAGCTAGTAGTTAGGAATGTATTTTTAAAAATCAGTTTTGAGAAAAAATACTCATTTTAAAATAACATGAATGTTGGCAAAAGGTATGGAAGGCTGAATGAAATTTAAGATACACAGTAACGTTTAGTTACAAAAGCATGGTAGTGTCAGGCTTCCATTTTAAATGCCGCTGCTGAAAAAAAGAGTTACTAGCTATAAAAGCAGTAATCTCCTTACTGTGAAATCTGAAATTTCCATTCACTCCCATATTTTGCAAGAGCCAGTAGGTAAAGCCCTGAAGCTACAGCAGACCTGCTAATCATAAAGATTTTACCATATAGACCAAAACTGTATTTTGAGCTCATTATCATGAAAGGGACAATGATGAAGTGATCCTTCACATCCCGTGCCTGCTCCTCCGTACGTTCATCCTTTGCACTCATACTTTTTAGATCTAGGACTTGCCATACATACTTTGCATCAAATACAGACCAAAAATTACAAAGTGCAGATCCTCTCTTCACATAGCAGGAGGCCAAAGAGACACTACTGATAGTTGCGTAGACCTCAGCTCATGAACAGAATGTGCAGGAAAATTCTGTTTGTAAAAGCTCCTAAATAAGTTGCCTTTGTTAAGGTAAAAGCTATCTGAATACTTTTCTATTTCCAAAAAAATGCCAGTATATCTGTAATGAACATGAGTGGACTCTCATTATGAAATTTTACAGGGAATATGAGAGGAAATTCAAAAGCCTTGGAACTTATTTTGTCAAATATAATGTCCACTTGTGTCATCTACATGGAGTTGCATGGCAGACCTTGCTCTTCAGTGGTATAATGCATCAAATGGTCATGCTGGTTATAAGATTTCTTTCTGTCTTGTAAAACACACACTGAAAAATCTCCAACAACATCTAGCATTCCTAACTCAACCAGGATTTAAAAAAAAAAAAAAAAAGGCAAGAAAACTAATCCTCAGAAAGTTCATACTTAACAGATTCTTATATTGTAATTGTTTGAAAAACTTGAGAACAGGAAACTGCTTAATGAATAAATGAGATAATACTGACCATCAACACATAGTATAATGACAATTTCTCAATTCTCATGAGAGGTCAAAGTCAGGCCTGGCTGGAGATATTGGGGCAATACATCTTACTTAAAGAAGGATTTCTGAAGAACAACTTATTCCTCAGAGAAAGTATTGTAACCACTAGGAAGCTGCAGTTCCCTAGGGGACTATTTGCCTTCTGCATGGTTTTTTGGAAACTTTCATTCAATGTTTGTTTTTGTACAAAAGGCAAACAGAAATTTCAGAGTACTTTACGTATCATACAGATTACAAAGACTTAATATCCAAAAAGTAGTGTATTCAAAGGCATACAGGGTACTTCCCGACACAAGAACAAAACAAGTTGATTTTCACTTCAAATTAGACAAAATACCCTGCTATCTCAGCAGGGCTCTACAAGAAATGTCTCCTTCCCTCATTTCCACGCATGTGCTCTCATTCACTCTGAAGCATTTACAGTTTCTAAAAAAGAGTTTTCAAGTCATGACAGTTTGTGCAAAATAAATTCCTCAAGCTTCATTTGAAATCCAACAGACAGCCAGGCCTCTGTGCCGCCTCCTGTCAAGGGGATACATAAGTGAGCAAAAAAAACACAGGAAGCCCCTAAAAGATGCAGTAGGGGCTGCATCTGAAATAAACTTCCATAAATCAGATTAATATCATTCTTTCCTGCAATTAAATCTCCTTCTCTTTGTAAAAGGCTTCCCTTCCCTAAATTAGTACTATGTACCTAAATCACTGGAAGTTTGTTGCAATAGTGTGTCTCAGGTCTTCTCAAATCACCTCACTTTGTCTTTTGGCTAAAATTCATCTGTTATAATCTACGAGATGCATCTCAAAATGGAAGAGTTTAGTCCATGACCTCAGAATGAGTTTTTCTAGAACAGTGAGAAAGTTTTAGAATAACAGAAAATAGAATTTATTTAGAATTTAGAAATTATTTCAAAAATAAGCACTGCCAGATTATTACAATTCCATTTATTAGGCAGATCAGTTTGATTACTACCTGAATTTTGCTCACATGCAAAAGAATAGAAAATAAATAAAAGAAGAACTGATGTGCCTATTCATTATGCTCTTTCGATCATTCTTCATATTTTAACATTGCAAAATCTGGCACTCAGCATTGTGGAATAGATCTGAAAGTTGGAGAAATCAATCTAAGTTCCACTCATTTTATTCAGATGGCTAAAACTGACACTGAAGTCATAAAAACAGAATGCTGAAAACAGAACCTTATCTATTTTGCAGGTGCAAAAGACTTAATGTTTAGTTCTGAACACCGAGAGTCACCGTATATTTCACCTTTATCACTTTTATTCTATCGGGGGAAAGATACAGACTACCTTTACAATAACAGAAGAGACCAAAGACTAGACACAGACGGACAACATTACACTTTTCCACCCACCTCGTGGTCTCTCCTTGTAAAGCTTTAGGTGAGCTAGAGACAAAAGCATAAGTAAGATTGTACTTAAGGTTTCATACAGAGTATTTTAACTTTTATACTCATTAACTTTATTATAATTCTTTATTTTTTTATATTAAATAGATACAATCCTAGCAGATATTTTATTAATCTCTACATATACCAGCCAGTATTTTGGCACCAATTTGTCTTGCAAAAGATTATCAATGAATTATGAACAGCTTAATTTAAGTGGTATTAGATACTAGCATTGACACTAAGAATCAAATAGAAAGTTTAAAAAAAAAGAATTAGTGCCATGTAAAAAATATGCCATGGACATAAATCACTTAAGCACAGGCCACATGTAATAACACCTACTGTGAAAAGAGATATGCAAACATCTCTATAGAGCAAGACGCGTATGCAGAATTGCATACTGCGCTCTGCAGAATGACTCCAGCATTTATTTTATTGATTTCTCAAGATTTTCTCTTGGAAATGACAAACATGTTCATGCTGCCACTCATTATGGCCTGGTCAAGTTGCTTCCTAAGACAAGGAGAGCGGTTCAAACCAGGACGTTCATAGCATTTTCTTACTGATCTCTCCTAAACAACCTGATTAGGAGGCACAGACTTGAAATGGGAATGTTTTAAGGAATTTTTCACCTAGTCTTCTAAGTTGTTTCTAAAACACTGTTCTCCTTACGCCTCTGCACACATAACATGCAACTCCAAAAGAAAAAAAAAAAAGAATGTCCTTAGTCAATGTACGACATAAGCCACTGGATGGCAGAACTAAAGCAAACATGGTATTACTAATGCTAACTGAATGATGAAGCACACTTCACTGCTTCTTTAGCAGAATACACTAACATGCATGTTTTTCCCCTAACGCACATAAAACCAGGCATGAAATAAAAACTAGACATTTTAGACAACCTATGTGATTCATGCAAATCCCAAGCACCTGCTCAGAGGTATCTCACAAAGAATTGAATGCAGAGCAACAACTGTTATGAGCATACACAACAGATGCGCACATAAAGCTTTTTCATGATACAGAATAAGCTCCTTCTATATTAATATTTCTACCAGAGAAGGTAACTTTACTTTTTAAAGCTCAGTAAGTGGAAACCCAAAAAATAACAGTAATATAAAAAGTTAAAACTAACCAAAGCACAGAAGGCTGCAGTAGAAGAAGCAAATGAGAGTGCGGTTTACCTCCCTTGATATGTAACATATGCTATAGCATAAAGTATCCACTAGCTTCTAATTCAGCTCATTCAAGTTCTCTGTTAGGTAGGATTTCCTTTCTTGTCTCCTCCTCGAGTAAATCCTTGGTCCCATCATTTTCAGTACTCCCTTTCGCTCTCCTTTCCTTCCCTCCTGCCCATTTCTCCTCTAACCACAGGGTGGCAGCGGTGTCCCCATCCCCTTGCAGTCTCCTTGGGCTGCACCCCCTAAACAGGCTTTTTTTTCTGTCCTCCTGGCTTCAAATGGAATTTAAAACAAAAGCTTTCACACAAAAGGGGCATCGTACTTGCTTGAAATGAATGCGGCGGCATTTTAAACAAGTTGTTCCTTACACATGTTTAAAAGATTATTTGTCAGAAGTCCAAAGCGTAGGTATATGTAAAAGTGACAGAAAAGATTTCCTTAAACTTTCTTAAAAGCAATTTGAACATTTGCACTTAAGCATCCTGCTAGAATAAGCCAACTAAACTCACAAAGAATGGCGCATAAAGAAATCCTTAGAACCGCGTACTTTCAGGTGTGTGGGATTTTAGGGCTAGTGGTCATTTACCGACTATAAATTTGATGCTTTTTTTATATGAATCTTCTTCCCTCACCCCACCCCATTTACTCCATCCTGTCCTCCTTCCCTTGCTTCCCTTGCATTTCACTTCGACTCTTTTACAGCCCTGCCATTCAGTTCACAGAAGGAAGGCAATCCCCCAGACAAGGAAAGGAGCAGACATTCACCTCCACTATTGTTTTTTAGATTATTCAGGGAAAGGAAAAGCCTTCCAAGCTTAAAATTCCCCACAGAATGGTTGGCAACACCTCCGAGATTCTGGTGGAGGGAAAACACTGAGGGAGTGTGGAGAAAGGAGGCAGGAGGGGAAGATGTGAAGGACAAACAGTCTTAAAGAAGTGAACATTTAAGCATCTAAGTACTGCCTGAGGATCAAGATTATCCCCATACTGTTACAGAAAATCCAATTGTTAAATTGCTATAGAAAATGAAATAACTTCCCTGAATTCTGGAATTCCCCAAGAATATAGGAATGTTACCCACAGACCTGCAGGCTCCCCAGGGATAAATAAGCAAACCCTCAAATCTCTCTTAGGAGGAGAACCCTTCAGCTCTTCCTGACTGCGGAACAACCCAAAGTGCCATTCAGGAGTGGTCACCAGAGTAACTTCCTGCTCGGCCACTCCTCTCCTGTCACAGGTGACTTACAGCTACCCTTGATGGTGGAAATAAAATAAAAAAATACCACTAACGCAAAAAGGTGAACAATCTATTCCCTAGAGCAAGCAGTGAGAACAAATTTATGAAAGAATTTATTTGATGTGTTACAAATTCTCTTTAACCACCTCACCCAGTGCAAGACTAAAATAAAAAGCCCTCTCTCTGGATTCTTGATAGAAAAGGGTTTCCAAATCATTATACAGTGTACACAGTGAGTATAGGTTGAGAATACACATATAGATTACTATAAAGCAGTATATGTGTCTGTCTATATACATGCATGTGGGCAGCAGTAGGGACAATATAGATCCATGCACGTATGTACAAGTGCATCCTCCCAGCATATCCTCAGCTGCCCAAAGTTCAAACCCTGGGCCAAACACGTGAGCAGCGAGACTGGAGAAGGATCTGATACATGCAAGTTTAATTCAGAGGCATTTCTTTAATACAAAGGGCCTCATGTATCCTGAGCAAGAATACCACAAACAAAATACAATGTCATTCTTCTTGTGCTATGCACAATTGCCCTTTCACTGTGTTTCAGTTGCATAAAAACAGCTCTCTAGTAAAATCCCATGACTATTTTGGGCTTCGCAGCATCACATCGATAAAGGCATGAAAAATGGGCAGTGCATACATTTCAAAATAAAAACTACAGTAAAATTTGCCTTTGCTTTGTGCAACTAACAGAATAATCTTACTAGGAAAAAAAAATCTAGTTTAAAATCTTGTTTCTGCTTTGAGCAGAACCCAACTGTTCTATGTGAAAATTCTTGATCAGACTAGTACCTATGGCTAGGCAGACATATGTATTCAGATATGGCTTTGTATACTAAAGAAAAAAAATGTGTTTGTTAGACATCTGCAATACTAGACACATCTAGACATAATATCCTACGTCTTCTAAAGTCATTGCATTTCAATAAACAGTACCCATTATGGAAATGACAGGGATTTTACTAAAAAAGCGAAGCAAAGCTCTTCTTCTCCTCCTTCATCCTGTAATTACATAATCCCCACTGGATAGACAAGCATAAGTATCCTACCACAAAGCATTATGCACATTTTCCATATTCTAAATGCTTTTGCTGACTTAAGCATTGAGAATAGGTATTTTTTCCATTCTGACTCTGGATAGTGACAGTAACCCAGCAGCTTACCACACAAAAGATTGAACAATTTTTTTCAAGAAATCCTGCAGCATTTTTATTCCTTTTTTACAGATAGGTAAACTGAAGCTTGGAAAGTTCATGTAGTTTTCCTAAAGTCATTCCAGAAGACAGCATCATGACTGGGAGTGAAACCTAAGCATCTTAGCAACAAGTCTTTGGCATTAATAGAGACCTTCCTCTTTATTCCTGTCTCAGGAGGCACAGTACAAAAAACTGAGTCAGCTGCGATAGGGAAGGGCAGGGAGGCTGCTGCTGCCCATTCACCAGCCTTATCAGGAGGAGGAGATAACAATTCCCCTTTACTGCCTCCAGCCCTCTTATATCACTTGCAGTGCTCAACAAACCCACAGTTTGAAAAGCAGATATCTCTCAGGCTGCGAAACATCTCACTGTAACACAAGATTCTTCACAGTCAAATCTTGTATCTTATGTGAAGGTTTTAAAATATTTTTTAAAAAGTCCCTAAGACCAATCTTACTAAGAAGACATACCAGGCATCTTGAAAAACTGCTGTTGCCACTAAGATCTGTAGCAAAGTGGTTGTTTGAAAATTACTTTAATACTTGTCAGTAACTAATTTATACAAGAAACTTCTATTCGATGAAGTTCTATCTACATCTACTGTGCCATCACACAGCTTTTAAGAACCCTCCAAGTCAGACATCTTTCCTGGAGTCTAACTGACTACAGTTTCTAAATAGTACCACAATTCAGGCAAATATTAATAATAATAGATAGATTGAAAAACGAGAATAAAGTAGTAGAGGTCTAGATTGTCAAGGATACAACCTCCCCCTTCAGGAACATAAATCCAGTTTTAGGAGACACTGACAATATCAGAGCTGCTATTCAGCTTATGCCTGACCCCAGCATTCCTTGGTAACTAAATTTTAGGCTAGTCTTGACACATGTTAATGTATACAACATAGATGCCAGTACCTATTCATCTATTCATTGCTTAGAGAAAAAGAGTACAACAATGAAACAATTTGATTCCAATAAAACAAATTTACAAGAATTTCCTTTGCGATACTAAGAGCATCAAGCATGATGGCTGCTTCAGAGACAAACATAAATTGTTCAAAGCCACAAAGAAAGCCTGTGTTAAATGGCAGATAAGAAATCATGCTCTTATCTGCCATCTCTTTGTCCGGAACATTCAGCCTTTCTTTCTCCAAAGTTAGCAGATTATTTTCTGCACTTATATCATGACCATACATACCATAAAGTAATTTCTTCATGGGAACCCAGAACACACGAGAGTAAAGCTGTAATATATGTGACATTTGGCAGCAGATCTCTGACATTGTTTTTTATTTCTCTTTATATTTAGACTCATTTTAATATTTTTACTCTATTTTTTTCTCCAATTACCTCTTGATTTCCTTCTCTATGCTGAAATCAAGGCCTGTGCTTTCAGCATCGCAGACTGCTGTCATACCGATTGACACACTATGAAGACAGACTTTGCTGCAGATTTAAGTACGACACAAAGACAGACTATAATAGAAGAGGGATGTGAGGCTTCCTGCTAAACACAAACACCTGAATGAAGAGAAAAAATGTCCTGAAAGAGAATACACAGTGGATGAATGTTTCATAGGTATTACAGTCTTTTTTTTCTGCTTTATCTGCCCAATGTGGAGATCAGTTTTCAAACCTAAGTAGTTTTTTGAGCAGAAGTCCTGCCTCAACTCCATGCCTCATGCCTGCACTCTGGCCTTGCCCTCCGTCACACCTGAGGCACTCATTATGTGTTGATTCTAGGCTGCCTAATATCACAGGTGAACTCACTAGTGAATCTGCCCCTGCTACCTGGCCAAGTATTTTCACTACATGTAACAGCTGCGACACCTACCCTTTACGAAATCCGATGCTTAAAAAATGGAAATCTCTCCAAAAATTATGGGGGAAAAATTAAGAAACATTTTAAAAAATGGAGTAACAGAATTGTAGGACCACAGAACTATGCACAGAAATGTCTCTGTTTATATAGGAAAGATTTCCATGGAATAAATATATAGCCATTTTTTAGTCTTGCAGAATATAAATGATGCGATTCATCACAGACTTGCTTCAACTATTTTAGACTTACATGCTTGAAAAAAGCTCCATTTTTTTTCTAGAGAAGTATGTCGACAGTTTGTATGAAATACGGACATAGAGATGATGACTGAGATGCAGTCAATTTCAGTATGGAAATAGATGAACTAAAGGATTAAGAAAACATAAGATGTTTTAAAAATCTCATGGTATCATCCCTTTCATTCAAAATTTATAACTCAAGATTTGGAGATATTTGCTGGCGATTTCAAAATTTGCTAAATGTTGGAGGTGACAATAATTTGACTATGCAAGATGTTATCAATGGCATGGATGGATCTGTTGCAGAATTATATTTGTTTGCTAATATCATTCAGTTCTGATGATCCTAACAGTCCTAGTCAGTTTGACACGTGTTCCTTGTTATGTCTGTTTGCTTTTCAGTTGGTTTCCCACACATCAAGCCAGACTGGAGGCCTCTCGAGGGAGTCACTTGCTTCTCCAAGCTGCTGTGAGTCACTGCAAGGTCTGCTGCGTAGGACAAATTAAGCTGGAATTTCTGGCTTCCAGGAGGCATCAAGAACAATGAGGAAAAACATGGCAGGTAGGTGAGAAAAGATCAAAAAGCCAGTAATCCTCTCACTCGATATTTGTGCCTTCCTGTCATAGCTGTCCTATTCCATGGGCATGAAGGAAGTAAATCAAAGGCTGAGAACTGTGAGAAAGAGCACAGTACATACATCTTTTCCTATGCTAGAATTACAAAGATGTGTCCACTGATTTCTCTTGAAAGTGAGATCACTGTTTAAATACATCAGAATAGTTATGGCAAGTGGCTTTTTTTTTTTTTTACTCTAAAACAAAGTTGTGCTAAACAAATAGTTATCTAATAATATATCTTGTTATCATTATTTGTATATATACTCCTATTGTTTTGGTAGATGAAACCCCTAATTACAGAAATTAAATTACTAACATGAAAAAAATATTGACTGAACTGCTGGCTGAAAGTTAAAACAAGGCATTTTAGTTCTGCTTTATGTTACAAAGCAATCATCTATTCAGGAAAATCATAGGTGGAACACAAAAATCCCGGCCACAGACAATTTTAAAACTTGATTCTAAAATCAGCTGTTCATTTCACCTTAGCTATTGGGACAGGATACTGTGGTGGGAAATAGGTGATAGCTTTAAGATCTCTGCAAGTTTAATGATTTCAATGGTTCCAAACATAGAATAAAAAAAAATAAAATTAAAAAAAAAACCTTTTGGACAAGAAGTTCCTAAGGTACTGGAGACTAGGAGGGAAATATGGGCAAGGAGGGCCATGAGGGGAAATGTCAGCATACATATGCACTTTGTCAGTGCCATAGAGAAGATAAGGAGCTTAGCACTAATATTGTATTTCCACTTCCATAAGTACTAAACAAGAATCTATCAAATCAGGCCAATCTGGAATACAAACTCTGTTTTTTGAATTATACCTGTGCTATTCATATGAACTTCATATCTTTAACTTGCAAAAGGTTGTAAATATTCATTCCTACGCATTATGCTTTAAAATATTCTTCCTAGTACTTGGAAAACTGGATGTAGCTACCTGTTATCACCACTTATAACTTTCTGCAGTGACAATCCTTGCTGCCATCGCTGCTTTCTGCCAATTCATGGATATTAACAGTGCCAAGAGAAACACACCTCAGCAGCTAGTAGGTTTGTGTGTATAACTAGCATACCCTTAACACACGCTGTATACACAGTGTTTGCTTGTTTCTTTAAAAGTACCACTGTGTCTCATCCGAGCTGAGCCGCCCGCTTTCATTTCAGTCACATCAGACACCGGGTGACTAATGGACTGTGTAGTCTGGACTGTATAAAAATTTGACTTGGCAAACTAACCATGCACGTTGATGGGATTGTCACCCAAAATCCCTCAGTAACAAACAGGAACAATTTGCATGGGCTCTACGCCAACCTGCCCTTCCTATTCAAACTTCTGGAAAGCATGATCTAATTTTTCTCTTAGTATATGGAGGTTTTATTAATTTAATTTCTTTTTCTTTAAGACATGTTTTGCCACAGATGATTATAGTCAAAAAAAAGGAGAAAAAATATTTACCTGAGGAAAACAGAATATTGCAAGCATATAGCCTATAATAAACATTTAAGTGTAGCAGCAAGAGACTGTAGAAATCCTTAACGGATAAGCCCAGGGAGGTTGTGGAGTCTCCTTCTCTGGAGGTTTTCAAAACCCACCTGGATGCCACCTTGTACCACATGCTCTGGGTGTGCCTGCTTGAGCAGGAAGGCTGGACTAGATGATCTCTAGAGGTCCCTTCCAAACTTTAAGATTCTGTGATTAATAATCACGTCTATTGGCGTGAATATTGTCCTGTCCACCTAGAAATAGCCTCTTGCACTTGAGTATGGAAGCACTGTAAATCAGTCAAGTCTGTCTACATTACATAAATGCTTTTCTTGCAAAACTTGGAAGAAAAGAAGTTTTCTGAAAGAAAAGAAGTTTTCTGAAATGTACAACAATGTCTACACTTCCAGTGTCATGGCCACTTCATAAAAAGGAAAAGGAAGGCAGAGAGAGCTAATGAAAGGCGGGCGGTGGGAGGGGGAAGAAAATGACATATAGGATAGCCACAGTGAACAACATTCTAAAGAACAAATTTCATTTCATATTTTTACACAATTGCACATTATGACTGATAAGAACAGGAAGAATATCCTTATATTTCAGAATAGAAATCTGAAATAGTTATACTATTGCTATGCTATGCTAATAGTAGCTACAATAACCTTTCAAATATCATAGAATCACAGAATGGCTAAGGTTGGAAGGGACCTCTAGAGATCATCTAGTCCAATCCCTCTGCTCCAGCAGGGACATCCAGAGCACAGGTCACAGAGTGGCAGCTGGAGATCTCCAGAGAAGGAGACTCCACAAGCTCCCTGAGCAGCCTCTTCCAGGGCTCTCTGAGGCACCTGTACGGTAAAGAAGTTCTTCCTCACATGCAAATAGAACTACCTGTGTTTCAAATTGTACTCATTACCCATTGTTCTTTTGCTGGCCATCACCAAGGAGATTTTGGCCCCATTCTCCCTACATTCTCCCCTAAGGTATTTGAACATGTTGATAAGATCCCCTCTCAGTCTTCTCCAAGGTAATTGGCTCTGCTCACTTAGTCTTTCCTCATGCTCAGGATGTTCCAGTCCCTTAATCATCTTTGTCACTCTCCACTGGACCCTCTCCAGAAGCTCCACATCCCTCTTGCACTGGGGAGCCCAGAACTGCACGCATACTCCAGGTACGGCCTCACCAGAGCTGAGTAGAGAGGCCTGGCCTCCTCCTGATGCAGTCCAGGATCCCATTGGCCTTCTTAGCCATGAGGACACACTGCTGACTCATGGTTCATTTGTTGCCAAACAGAAAATACGTTTGTCTAAATACCAAACTCAGGAAGAAACACTTCTCTAAACAGCTTATCTCATAATTAGTTCTAGGTTTCAGACATATTCATTGCTAAATAAGATATAAGCCTAGCTTTATAAATGATCTGGGTGGATATGAGTATTCCTGAGTTCTAATTGGCATTAATTACTTTCATCTTTGATTTAACAGCGCGACATTGCCTAAATAAAAGCAAGCACATCAGGCTAGACTCTTACAGAATCACTCCACCCCACAGCCCAAGCCAATAAAAAGGAGGTAAGTTTTTAGTTCTGTATTCAGTCCACCACCTGAAGAGAAATCCTCTAGAAAAGAACAACCCAATATATGAAAACCCACTTCTTGTCTCATGGCTTTTATAAATGTAAATATTTAGATTGCAACATACTTACCATTTACAATTAGAAAACTACATGCTTATCAGATCATAGTAAATAACATATTCCAAAAAATAAAAGATCTGGGAAATCAGACAAGACCATACAGTGACTTATCAGAACACTTCTATACCAAAGAATAAAAAGACATCTCAGAGACTGACTTCTGCCAACGTTCACCTCTATGTTTTACCTGCTTCTGTGTACTTTAATCCTACTTTTGCCTCTTCATGCTGTGCTTTTGGTGGTGGCCATACAGTCTGGAGTCTCCCTGGAGTCTTGTCATCTTGCTCTGAGGGACTCAGGTCAGGCTGTCAAAATCACATAAGGAAAAAGTTAAAGTCCGAAGTATCAATCCATTCTAAATTAGCAACTGCCACGTTCAACCCTGCGGGTACATTCTAGAGGGGTTCTCTCTCATTCCACTGATTCTAACAACATTCATAGTTTGTTAAGGGGGATGCAGATAAATGAGTGCAGAACTATAATTTTGAGAAGGAAAATATTTTAACACGTCACATACAATGTTTTGTTGAAACTGCTCACATCAGTATGGAAAGTCTGTCCTTTAGTGAATTCTCTTAGGTGAGGAACATTAGTTACTTTTTCCTGTCTCTTTTTTTCCCCAGAGTGAAAAAAGCTGCCTGCGCTCCTTTTATAGGTAGCTAACACCCAGGTAGGTTCTCCGTGAAGAGCACAGGGAACGGCTGAAACAAGAACAGGCAACCTGGGAACAGGAACGGCAGAGCCCACCTCTAGCTGCTGCACACGCCACAGCCAGCAAGGACCTCTTTTCTCCTCCATAGACATAGGCTACTTTAAACCTGTATTCTCAGCCTGCTCAGGTGTCAGTCACAGTTTTAAAGAAGTTTTAAAAACAAAGCAACAACAAAGTACACACAGATTAACACAGCAAATTAACTTATGTTGCTTTGGATTTGGGGTCTGATTCTGTAATGCTTAATCATTCAGGTAATTCCCTCTGCAGCTGACAGGAACATTCTTATGAGTTAATAATATCTGATGAAGATGTAAGAACAAGAAGCTTGGGGAAGCGGGAGGGGTTGCACATTCGGTAAAAGAGTTCAAATTGCACTCAAACTTCATTTCTTGCTGTCATTTTACAAAATCTTAGCACAGACTTTTTTCTTTTCTCAAAAGTGTATATCCAAATCATGGCATGCATAAGGTTATTAACCTTGCAAATTTTAAAAAATATTAGGTTGTCTAGCTGGAATCACTGAATTATGCTGGGAAAGGGCTAAATACTTATCGATACTTTCTTGCACAAATTATATTGAAAATCATTCCTTACATATTGCATCAGCTCTCATCGCACAATTATCCTTACAGTTAAAATGAAATACCAGTTTAAAAGTTTAAAAATAAAAAAAGCAAGCAGTGAAAAAGACAATAGTAAATAATATTACAGTAAATATTAGTAACAAAACTCATTTTAAGTCATGCTTAACATATGGACAACTGTCTTGTAGCAATATTTTAAGATCTGATAGTTATTTTTACGTTCTTTCAATTCAGAAGCTTGATTACCACCTATCCTCACCGAAATTCAGCTAGAACTTGTGATTAGCAATTTTGAAAAATCTGTCCCCAAAATACTCAAGTTCACAATCCAAAACTTAAAGACTGCAAAAACAGAGGGCAAATCTGACATTTTGATTTTAACTTCTCACCATTATTTTTAAACAAGAAAAAAAAAAAAATCAGATTCATCAACTTCCAGATCTCAGGAAGAAAAAGTAATTCAACCTACAGATTTGTCTGACGGTCCATCCCCGGGTTTTGATTTTGACCTTTCAAATACAGCTTTCAAGGACTCTTTTTCATTTCTCATTTTGCGTTTTATGGCTTCCAGTTCTGAAGGATCTGCAGTTGTTTCTTTTTTGGGAGGCCGCGTGAATAGAGCTTTAAAAACATCCAGTGCAGATTCAGTAGGACTTGATTTTATTTCCTCAGAGAGGAAACGTGGTTCTGTTTTAACAGATGCCTTGTTCTCTTGAGCTTCATCACTGTCCTCAGTCTCACCAGAACCCTCACCAGAATCTTCTGCTCTCTCGTCATTCTTGGAGACATCTATGTTTAACAAGTGAGAGAGTTGCTCCAGGAAAGTAGGACTTGCTTTAAGCTCAGCTGATTTTTTTTTAGTGGTCAAACCTGATGTAATGTTGGATTTCTTAACAGGCTGTCGTAACTTAAGCAGAGCTAAATCATCCTCCCTCGGTTTAATTTCTGTAACAGTCTCCCCATCCTCTGTGGTTAGTCCTTTTTTCCTCACACGCAGTCCACTAAAGAAAGCAGGCAGCTGAAAAGTCTTTTCAACCAGCGTTGTTTTTTGGCGAGAGGTGTTACCAGCTGAAGGTCTCTGTTCTTCATCTGAAAGTTCTTGAGGGCTTTTCCCTATAGCAAGCAAGCGACTTAAGTGCTCATCCATTAACACGCTGTCTTTTCCTTCAGAGTCATGATCCAGATTACTACCCAGCCCTGCTGGAAGCTCCTTAGAAAGTGGTGGGTGTAACTCCGTTTCATCTGTGTTCACAGTGTAATCACTATCCTTGTCCCCTTCTGATTCTGACTCTTCCTTATTTTGACTGTTATTGTCCAAAGCCTGAGCAGACAAAGCAGCATTATTTAGCACACATCTGATAGTTTTGTTTTCATCGGTGTCTGGGTCTTTGCTCTCACTGTCCGACTCTGTATCGCTGGTTGTATGAACCAAAGTACCTTGCACAAGAATAGCATCCTTGTCATCATTATCAGATTCGGACAAAGGAGTCTCCACAAACCTTAAATGGTGGCACAGTAATTCATTCTGCTCAGCTAAGTCCAGTTCCAGGCCAGGCTGGCTGTCAGGCATTGGGTCAGCTTGCCCACTGCTCCTGCTCACTCTGGGCTGGCTTTCTGAGGCGTCATCACAATCATCATCATTCCTCTCATGCTGGCTGTCAGCACGAGCATTTATATTGGTGTGCAAAGGTTGAAATGCTTTGAGCACAGCTTCTTCTTTGGAGAGTTTTGATTCCAGTTTAGTTGTAAATCCAAGAAGCGTTTTCATAGAAAATGTAGTGAAAAGGTCAGCTTCGCTTTCTGCTCCGTTCTCCCACTTGGAAAGCTCACCGCAGTCAGGTGCTGCGTTTTCTTCTTCCATGTCGAGTGAAATACAGAACAGTTTTACTCCTGTTAGAGCCACTACCTGCCACACAAATGTTTATTATATGCATTCAGTCTGCCGGTTTGCTACAGGAAACGCAGGAAGCGAGAGCCGCGAGCTGTCCTCTACAGCGCCAAGGCTGCCGGTCTCCCCCACATCACGGGCTCGCAGGATTCCTTGTCGGACAACAACAGTACCCCTCCTTCCGGGTTCAGCACTCTAGTTACTAACCAGAAGTGCCTACATCCAATCTCAAAGCTCTCCTTGAAGAGAAAGAAAAAGACGCACCGTGTACAAGTTCTCAGCAGCTTCGGTACTCGTTCCTTTGCACAAAGGTCTTTTTGTCCCAGCAAATATGCCAGCACACTAATCTCAGTTGGAAATTCAGCCAATGGTTGCTGTTCCAGCTCCTGCAATTCTACTGGCTACACACAACTTCCTACTCGCTAAAAAGTGCCGAGCAACTATATAAACAAGGCTCCCGAAGACGGCAGTAGGCATTTACAGTCTGCCACTTCCTTATACCAGTTTACGAGTTCTGAACATTTGTCAGCCGAAAATTCCTGAAGGATTCTCTCATACAATCTTTGCACTTTCAAGAAGACCTTTTGTAAATCCATTATCAAAAAAAATCAAAAAAGAAAGTAAAAAGAAAATCCAAGCAAAACAGTATTTCTGAAGTCTCCACTGAAGTTACACAAAGCTCCTGCAGTGCTCGGAGTTCTCCACCAGCCAAAGCAAAGCAGACTGAATGCCCTTGAAGCTGAATAAAGCAAAACAAAACGAGACTCTCTTCCCATTTGCTGCAGGTTTCATCTGGAATGCAGATTTCAGCCTCGGGGCCATGCACAGAAAACCCACAGGACTGGTTTCACATTACTACTGTCCTACTACGCAGCCACTGCTGCAAACTATAAAAAGGTACTTATCAAAGGCGGTCACCACACCCGTGCCTGTGACTGGAAGCTCTTTGGGTGGGCAGGGTAAACAGCCAGAGCCCAGAAACACAGAGTTAACTGTGTGGAGATCGGGCACATTGTTCATTCAGCTGCACGGCGCCCCAAGCTTGCAGTATTTCAGAATGAAACAATCTCTGCTGAGGTATTTTTTCGATAACTTTTATCTATACATTACCCAGGTAATGCTGAATGTGCAAAACTGCCTTTAATTAATGTCATTGAAGTTACTTGACGGAAACCTTCAAGTCTGTACCTCTCAAAATGAAAAGAAACTGCCAGAGGTATGTTTTAGATATATTTTCTCTCTCAATACACACATAAAAAAGTAAAAAATATTTTTTGGCATATTTGATATTCAGGCAGTCATTAAGTTTTGACATTGTTTTGCACTTTTGTTCTTTTTTATTTATTTGTTTATAATATTGGAAATCTGCAAGAGCTGGAAACCTTCTAATTCCTTTGCTTACCACATTAGCATCTAAAAAAATTCAAATACACTAATTCTGCACTTGGCACCCAAGTTAGGGGCTCACTCCGCAGCAGCACGGAGCTGTGAACAGCGTGCCTTGCACTCTCGACCCCTCAGGAAAATCAGCTGCAGATCACACCTTTGCAGCAAGTGCCAAAAGAAAAGCTCAATATAGCAGACAACAAGCAGCAAGAAAATGTCCCAACATACTTAGCTTTTGTTTAACTGCTTAAAAATAAATGCAATTAATTAGAGAAAATTGTGTGTTCTTTTTTAAATGTACTGTAGAAGATAATAAGTCTATAGCAGAAGTCATTGGTATTTAATCTAGGAAAAAAATGTTTCCCTAGATTCAAACTGCTAAATACTAAAGGCTTTTTCAATAATATAGTTGTATGCATACCTATGAAGACAGGCTACTGTAAGTATTCACATCTTTATTTGCCATTTAAACACAAATATATATTTATTTTTATTTATTTAGCCTTCCTATACCTCTTTTCTAGTAGTAAGCTCTGAACTCGCTTTGCCAATGCATGAAGAACCAGGTACAAAGGAGGGAAATAAATGGGCACGGATTTGGCCATGCCTACCCTGGTTCTCTAAGCTTTATATGGATATATAAATAATAAATATGAATAATAAAATAATAATATATATATATATATAAAAATATGAATATAAGAATAAGCAAACACTTGTACACAGGGTCATTATCCCTGCTTCTGTCAATCTACTTGTACAACCCAGTGTTAATAAGACAAATGGTAGCAAGAAGCTACCTCATCTCTGGCGAAAGATTTCCCAGAAGACAGGATTTCTCCAGTGCAACTCTACAGCAATTCTAAATTTCAATTTATGAGAAAATATTTGGGGCAAAGTGAGTTTACTGAGCCTTTTTTTTTTTTTTTTTTTTTTACTAACTGCATTTAAATTTACTTTGTTATTGTTGTTGTTGTCCAAATGCAATGATGATTTTTAATGCATTACATATTAATATTATGCCAAAATACTCTTTTTATATTAATGCCAACCCACATCCACAACGAAAAAAAGTGTGCCAACCTACACTTACAACAGAAATATGTAATAGTCCAGGGTCACTGGAATGTAAAATTCCCATAAATACTGAATGTTTCCAGGTTACTAAAGACAGCTGTTCTCTTAACTATTCTCCATTTTAATGGGACACATAAAAAGTTTAAAGTGGGCTTAAAAGTAGGACAGCCATTATAGCTAAACAATTTTCAAACAAAATTTGCAAGAGAGTGATCAGATTACTAGTGAAAAGGATGGCGGTTTGACGAGGTTCAGGCCAAAGGTAATACAATTTATTCTGGAACTAGAAAATCCAGAAATAATGAATTTGGGGGAGTGAAAAGAAAGCTTCAAACTTTGAGCTTTAGGATGATGAAAGGAGTTTCATCTTTGTATCTACTGCTGTAGAAATTATGAAGGACTGTAAGCCTGACAGTATCTCAAAAATACCACATGATCTGTAACCTCTCTAACCTCAAATACATATTCTGCAATCACTTGTTTCTCAAAACTTGACATTTCTACAAAGGGACTGGATAGCTCATGAAGAAATACAGATCGGCACCTGTCCAACAGCAGGCTTCTGAGTAAAATACATATACATAGCTACCTGCCCTTAACATTTTTGCAAGAAAAAAAAAAGAAGAGAGATAATCACTTTGTGGTATGGAAATGGGATTGACCCAGTTTGTTGACATAAGTGTTTTAACACTGGGTGAGTCTATCTGATAAGGAAGTTCTCACTGAACACATTTCTGATACTGCATCTGAACAATGAAACAACTTCAAATTCTCTAGAAAAATCAGCTATGATAGTGCTGAGAAGTCTATTCATTTAATAAACTCTTCATGCCTCAGAAAAGACCCTAAAATCTTTTACAGCAGCCAAGCATTAATTATACAAAAGGACAATTATTCCTTAGAATTAAAGGTGCATTTAATAATCCACACCCAGTACGACCTACATTTCATCCCAGACATAGGTCTCACACCTACATCTTCCTCCAGTGTTAATCCTGAGGTGCCCTGAAGTATGTTTTAAAACTCTCTTTGAAAGAAACATACAATAAAGCAGAAATAGAAAATAATCTTTCCTCTCGCTCCAGCAGGATGAGGTTCAAAGCAACCCAACAGCCTATCTGTTGGGCTGCCTTTTCACAGCCCTCCAGCAGCAAACCAGAAAAATGTGAACTAAGCAGGAACACATGCCACAAAGCAGTCAAATGGCTAAACTGCATCAAAAAAACCCATTTTAATGTACTTCTCAGCATGAGTGGTTAGAAATAAAACAAGTTGGCACAATTTCTTTAAAATGATACTAAAAATCAAAACACAGGGGAATAGTTTCAGCCTTAAGAGGGGAGGGCAGCAGCAGCCCTGGCAGCAGGAGCTGGTCTGAAGCTCAGGTGACACAGCCCTGCCCTGTCCCCAGCCAGACATTTCTCGCTCCTCTCCTGCCCGGCCGGCTGTGCCCGCGTGCCTGTGCTACGAGCTGCTTCGAGGAGTCGATGCAGCTGAACCGGACTGTGCAAAGAGCAGTGATTTGTGCTCCTGCGTGCCCGGGGAGCACTAGGGCAAGAGGGAGGATGACGAGGCAGAAGGAGGCAGGCAGCAGAGACCTGGGTGGATTTAAGGTGCCACGGCACAACATGACTGTGGAGACTGGAGAGAAATATTCACAGCGCATTTACCTCCACATTCTGCCTCTGGCGGTACGAGACAGCTCTGGTGACATCGGTACTGCTTTGCTCTTGTACTTCTGGATCTACAGTTACATCCCCATCAGATCTATCATTTCTAACTCGGTATAATGAGGCCCACTTTCATCTTAAACCAATCTGTAAGAGCCGCACCATTTTCTGTGCTTCACATGCAACCTTCACATTTGGAAATTACTGTAAATATCCACAAAATTAATTTAACAGCCTTCTTCAAAAAGTCTTCTCAAATTTGCCTGCTGTAGCGCCAGTGAAAACCTTTGTATTAATCAGGGCCCTGCTGCATGAGACAAGGGCTACTGGGCTGGCTGATGGCATCTCAACAGCCTCTTATTCTCTCTTTTTGTCTCTATATCTCTTTATCTTACTTTATACTTAGTGTTTTAACTCTTTAAATACTCTAAAATAGGAAAGGCAATGGGAAGACAACTAAGCCTTGCTTTTTTTTTTTTTTTTGTGAGCAGTTGTGAGCAGTTTTAGAATCTGTAATATAACTTCTTTACAGTTAAGTAACAGACACATAGATAATATGGTTCTTATAAAAAGTCATCATTAAAAGGCATTAACAGAAAGAGCAGACATCAGATAACGTTTGGCGTGAGAGACTTTGTAAATGTAATTCTTTTTTCACTTAAATGCTGTGGGCCCAACCCTGAGTGCCCCATTTTACAGAAATAGAGACTCTGCTTATGAACTTATTAGAAACAGCTGAATAAATATTTTTCTTCATTAACTGCAAGAGTCTGTCATCGTCCCCTCCTCTTTCATAACATGGCTAATTGGATTTCCAAGAGAGAAACAAAAAAAAAAAAAAAAAGAAAAAGCTTAAAGAGAGGAATAAAAATGGGAAAAATGTTTATTAATCTCAGACAGCTCTTATTTTATTTAAATTATTGTGGGTAATGGGATTGGATTTAGAACTCCTCCTGCTGTATACAACAACTTTGTAAAGAAGGAGATTTCATCCTCACAGACTGGGTTCTCCCCGTCGTAGCAGTTAGCACTACTTCTACCAGAGCAAGGATGACAGTTTTTTTTCAGTCCAGGTATTTTTTCATATCAAAATCTTATTGTAAGGATAAGCCTCTGCCTTCTCAGTACTACAACAACATTCTAATGAATTATTTGGGCAAGTTCGGACAAGAGACCAAATTTGTAACAAGCTCAACAGTAACTTTAAGCATCATTTAGAACATTTAAAATATATTTTTAAGTCAATTCTGGTATTTCTGCCAATAGATGTCACTGTTACACAAATGGGTGCCACTGTTTCTTATTTGTATAACAGTCTTTAAAGCATTCTTTCAAATTTTCCATCCTACCCATGTTGGGTTTTTTTCCCACCTCTTCCAATATATTCTTTTCCCTCCTTCCTCAAAATTTAAAGCTGCCACTAAAGTGTATATCAATTTGCTGGCAAGTGACTGCTTATCCCTGAGCACAAGATTATTTCCAACTAATCCAGGCTGGGCCATGCTGAGTGAACCTGTCTCCCATACTGTAAGGAACTCAGGTTGGTATCAGCTTCAGTGTCTCGGGAAGTTGGGTAACGTTTCTGTCAAACCCTTGGCCAGTCTGACCATAAGCTGCTACAAAACAGTGAACAGCCCCGTTGTGCCCTTGGCAGCCCCAGCCTGTGTCCCTGGGCGCGCGCGCGCGCACACACACACACACACACACACACACACACACGCTCGTGCTGCTGCAGCCTGACATCTTCCTGGTATCACACTGCTCTACCTGGACCCTTGCCATCTCCTACTTACCAACACCTCCAATCCATTTCCTGAGAAAAATAGCAACCCTAGTTTAAACAGAACACCCATCGTAATTTAACAAATTACACATCATGTATTTCGACCTATTTACATAGTTTACATTTTTTCTGTATATATTGCTCTTAAGCTTAGTCACATATAAGCATATGGACTCATAAACCATCTGGAACCATCTGGAAAGCTATATCCCATTAAAAACTTAATCATTCATCAGATAATGTGGAAGATGGTTTTAGACATACTAGAAACATAAGTGTACATAATATTTCAACATACTTGTTGAAATCCAATACAGCATAGAGTTCTACTCACATTCAGTTCCAGACTCAAATGTAATATATTTCTGTTGATTTTTTCCTTCTCACTTGAATCAGTAAATGGGTTTGACTGCCCCAATCTGCAATCCAAAACCCAGGTATCTTCATCTCTGTTTGCCACATCCAAAGGAGCCAGCCGTTCATCCTTTAGAACAGTCTCTGCTGGAATACCTAAATAAAATAAATAAAATAATTGTCTGTATCTGCAGATAATTTCTGTGTACAGAAAGCTTTTTATACTTTTGAAATTCCAGGACACATGACCACCACGTATGCCTTTAAGCTCACGAATGTGCTATACTTTTTGGTTTCATTTAAGAATACATATTCTTAATTAAATACATATTTTTTAAAAAATAGAGGGAGAAAAAAAAAAAGAATGCCATCCTCTTTCTCAAGGTACAGTAATTATATTGTCCCTGGAAAAAAAATCAGTTTCTATATCTGCTGTATATATATGTTTATGCCTGTATATTTTTAGATGAACAGCTGACTGAACACTCCAAATGTAAAAGGGGTAAAACACTAGTTCAATAAAGGATACAGCAATATCTGGTTCTCATTCTCATAAAAATTGCTAATTTATTTGGAGTCTCAAAAATAGCAAGTAGTCTACAGTTACACCTTTTATAGGATGTAGATAAGTCATACCTTCCATAAGCAGTAAAAGTAGACTTTACTATAATCTTTCTATAGCCATAAGCCACAGAAAGAACATCCCTCTCTTGGGGTCCTTCAAGGCCCTATCTGGCTCCAAAGTCATGACAGAACACAAACACAAAGGAAAGAGAAAAGTCATCTTTCCCTAGTAAGACCTGGTATCTGCAAGCCCCTTACGGCAGTTTTTACAAATCAAGAGAGAGATGATTCCAAAGAACTGGGTTAAGGTTAGTTCACAAGACATCTGTTTCAAGTTAGACTGTTCTCCACCGATTACTCCCTTTCCGCCTCGCAGTGGAGTTCCAGCACAGCTCCCCTTGGTCGTGCTGTGCCAGGGGAGCTGTTTGTGAAGCTGCACTGTGTCCAGCAAGCTCAAACAGCTCAGACTAAACATTGTCCTTCTTTCCTTCTCCTGGGGGGTACAACTGAGACTGAACTTTCAGGTTCTGTGGAAATGCTGGTTTGTGCAATTCTTTCTCCTTTTTTAGGTGAAATGTCTGCAATACCTAAGCCTATAAATACAAAAGAACAACAAAGTACATGTTTCATATTCAGGTTGGGGAACATATTTCATAACATACAACCCAGTATTTTGGGTGTGAATAAACTCATCCGCCTTTCTATTCCCCTAGCAGTGCCTTAAAATGAGATCTTATCAAAGGACAGCAATCTTCGCAAAAAGGGAATTACATATATATATATAACTTTATAAAGTGTCTCACTGCATATAATATGAAACTGTGTCAGGATGGTCAAATGCAAGTCAGCATATTCTAAGACATAATTAAGTCCATATGTACCATCTTTAAAAAGACATATTAAAAGAGAGACTTAGTTTCTGAATCAGTTTTTCTGTACATCTTAGATGGAAACTGTATTCTTATACACTCAACAAAATACTTTTCCTTTTGGTCCTCTGTCATCATATGTTACTTTAATGGTTAAAAACTTTCAGATTTTATCTTTTTAAAGCAAAAGCACAGAAAAGTTTAAAAGACATGTTTGTACTTGCAATGTACTTTATTGAAAACTTATGAAGGAGAAAAATTCTAAAGAAGCTTCTGCTACATAAAATTGAAATGATTCCTAAAAAATTTTTCTTCTCAGAAAATTTCAAATTTATATTTGCCACTAGTCCACTGATTCAGCCACTGACAGTTTTACTGAATATTCACTATTCACCGTCTGCCGAGTAGAAGCAGGCGGACTGTAAATTATTGTCACACATTTGCAAGTACTTGGCACACTGAATTAATAAAAATTTATAAATACCTTTAAAAGCTCTGATGGTGAAGTTACACATTATGAGATCTCATTGTTACTACCAAGAAAGGCAGTTCCCTTCCCCATCATTACGGACTCCTGCGTACCTGGTCTCAAGCTCTCCACATCCTACCTCACCAGTTCTGGCTCTGACTCTGTGCTAAGTGGATTCACCTCACTAACCAAACAGATAATTACCTTGGCAAAAACCTCCATGTTAGCAAGTCAAACTAGTTCAGCAAAGGGTCCAGGGAGTGGGAACACCCATCCAAAGGATGAAACATGGAGGGAGGAGTAGGAAAAACCTACAGAAGTGGGAGCTGCATTTTTCAGATTTGCTCAGCTGTCAGTGCATTACATCATCCAGCAGCCTTGCTGAAAACCCGGCTACTCTTCCACTCTTGGAAAGATCATACAGACAGTTCTATCTGAACATGAAGAAGAACTTCATTATTGTGAGGGTAACACACTAGCATTGGAAGAGTTTGCCCAGATAAGCTGTAGAGACTCCTTCCTCAGAGATGTGCTCAAAAGCCATCTGAGAGGATCCTGGACATGGTGTTTTAGGTGACCCTCTGGAGCAGAGGTGCTGGACTAGGTGGTCTCTAGAAGTCCTGTCAGCCTCAGCTTTCTGTGAAACTCATTTGCAGAAGCAATAGAAACTATTCTTGAGGACACAGGGTTTGTCATTGAAACTCTTTTCACACTTCCCAGCATTAAGTTGAAATCTGTGTTTAGTTACTGCCAGTTTTTGCTTGAACAAGTTGAGTAAGCATGTAAAACAAAATATTTACTCTTATTTTGAAATTAAATCCTATCGCAAATATTTTCTGTGCAGCCTTATAGCACATAATTACCATTAAGAAAAAATTGACATGGAAATAGTTTTTGTTGAGGAGTCATATATTTTGCATTCCACCCATCTGAACTATTCACTTTTAACCAACCTTTCAAAAAACTGGCCGTATTTTTCCTTTAATTTATCGCTGTCATTTATAACAGATGCATTCTATTGCTTTTTACATTTTTCAAAGAGCTTTTTTTTTTTTTTTTTTTGGCAACACACTGCAATCTACCAAGAGGAAATTCANTACTTTTATGCTGTTAGAGAACACAGTAGTTTCTATTATAAATTAAGAAGTTAGTGATTTGTGGTATGAAAAAATATGCAGTACATCCTAAGCACCTTTAATTTATCGAGCTAAGCAATTTCAGTTTCATACCCTGGTTTTTTTGTTTTTGGAAGAGCTTTTTTTTTTTTTTTTTTTTGGCAACACACTGCAATCTACCAAGAGGAAATTCAGATCGTTCCTGCAACTGCTGTAGCTGTGTGTAAATTCATAATGAATATTTTAAATTGCTCAAGTATATGTTAAAAAAGTGTCATATATGTTTTATACATCTATATCCAGACACTTGCATATATGCATTCACATAGATATTCCATCTAGGAGTTTTGAAATGCAACTACTGACACTTTAGGCACCTTAGCCGATTTGACATCTTAGAAGGGGATCCTAGTTAAAATAAGGGGATCCTAGTTAAAATAAACCACAAACAGCTTCAAAGAGAGTGCAGTTGCTGTTTGAACGGCCTTAAATAAAGGCTGTGTAGCTTATCCAGATGAGGCAATGCCTCGTACCAGCCCTGCCTGCAGCACTAACAGCCAGGCGCGGGCGCCTGCTGCCATCTGTTGTTCCCACGGGGACGGATGGAGGACAGGGCTGCTCGCAGCCACGGCGCCTGACCCCGCTCTGCTGCTCCCGCGCTCTCCGTAACTCGGCCCCTCCGCAGTCCCTGTACACTCACTCCAGCAGTCCTCAACTGAACGAAACCCAGCGAATTGTAATGGACAGAGATGTTTACAGAGGAGCTCATGAGGCGACACGAAGACCGAACAGACCTGGTGTCTCTTGCGCTCCCTCCGAGCCCGTCCCTCCGCTGGCGGGACGGCCTGGCGACGCACCTGCGCCGCTGCTCCTGCCTGCTCGGGCACACCAGCAGCGGCAGAGGCAACTTAGAAACCTGCGAGGTCTCGTCAACATCTTCGTTGCTCTTATCCTCCCTACAGCCGACTGGAAGGTCTGAGATAGCGGCGTTAAAACCAGTAATTAGATAGCCAAGAGTATTAACTGTGCAATTATTCAACACATCTGTGCATTCTGGTTAATAAACCTCCTTAAATTTCCTGGCTTCAGACAAGAATTAGTATCTCTTCAAAATTCTGCGCTATGTCATGGAGACCAACCAGCTAAACCTGACAGCAGTTGAGAATCTCCCCACCGTATCCCTGAGAGGCAGTTGCCAACCTGTAAATTCTAGAATAAGCTTGAGCACAGCCTGGTTTTCTGCTATCTTTCCTTACTTCTAGTCCAGCTTTTCTCCCCATTTCATTGAAAAGAGATTACAGCTTCTTATACAGCACCTAGGGCTGTGGTGGTGGGAAGAAATCCTGCAGGTGGGGACAGGAGTCCTGCAGACGGAATGTTTTGTAAATGTTTGCAAAAAGCAACTGAAACTGAAGCTGATCTCTGCAAAATAATTTCTCCTTTCGAAGTATTTTTTTGCTTAATGACATTCTGGTGGTCAGCTAAAAATATATTTCTGATTAAAAAAAAACTAGAAAAGTCTAGAAAAAATTAAAGGGTATTAAATCCAACATATTACAGATTGACGTTTTTCTAGAAACTGGTAAAAGGCACTGTCCAGTGAAGAAAGGCAGAGAACTGATTATGTTCATAAGAAAATGTTTTGGTTCAGTACCAAGTAACTAAATACAAAGTAAACTGTGATATAAAACTGCTAAAGAAAAATATTAGTGAATAATTTTTGCAATATTTAAGCAATATACTGCTTTCCTCCCCTTCCTCCCACTTTTTTTTAAGGCACTGTCTTTATATATCCAAGTCCTATAACTTGCCATGTATTTCTGTGCCAGCCTGTGATATGATTAGAGATTTAACCTGCACAGTCACTTTAAGTTTCCTGGTTAGCAGAGTGTTTAATATTAGGCAAATGAAATAACACGGTACATAAGAATTGACGATTTCAAAAAAAGAAAGATAGAACACACTTCATGCAAAAACAAAACAAAAAACACATAACCAACCAATAAATAAGAATTCAGGGTTCACGAGAGGGAGGGAGCTGGATTATTGTCTAAAAGCAGAAATGAGTCTCCAATCTAAAACTGAACAAAAAAAACCAAGGGGGTAAATAAAAACCTGCAACTTGTCAAAATACTTAAAGTATAGAGAGAGAAGGATGCAAGCAACATATATGAGTGAATAGAAGGCAGAAAGAAACAGAGCAGTGAGAGTATCCAGGCCACTTAAGATGTAAAACGTAGGGACAAAGGAGAGGAAGTGATAAGTGGAGGGAGCTGGGCTGAAAGTTGCCCAAAATGAAGAAACAGATTGTGAAAGGATTCCAATTAAGGAGATTATGTGCACTCTAATTTCTGAGCGCTACTCAAAGGTTTTCTTGGCAACGTATATTCTCAAAAAGCTGCACTTCTCTAGGAGAGCAGAAGGGAGAGAAGAAAAAAAAGAAAAAAAGGAAGTCCTGATAGAAAGAACTTGAAAAGTCAGCATACTTAACTATATGAGTACTGGAAGACAGGATGTCTCTCATATACTGCTTGGGAAAAGTTAAAACATAACTTTTTATTAAGCTACAGAAATCTGCATTCAAAGCCATTAAAAATGTGTCTCTAACTGTAGGATCAACACAATTTGGAGTCATTAAGGAATCTGTCCTGGATGGAACCAAGAAAGTTTCCATTCTCTTCTGCAGAACACAGGTATATACATCTATATGATGTATATATACAACTGATGATCTATATATACAACTATAAAATAAGCAGACACAGCAGTCTCTAACACATAGCTATTTGATAATTCAGCTCACAAGAAACTATAGTTAGGTTCACTGGCATGCCATGTGGCAACCAGTATCTATTTTTTAAGCTTAACCAACACTGAAGCAAAAATTGATAGGCTCTCTGCAATGGTCACATGCTTGGGGACAGCTGGGAATGATGGTCATAGCCAACAGAAACAGATTACTCTTACAGAAATATTCTTTTCAGCATGTCATCAGTGCACTCAGGCTCACTACTGACCTCAAGAACAAGAAACATTAGATGTTCCTCAGCATTCAAACTTTCAAAGATCCAGCCTATGGAAACCAAAAAACCATGCTACGCTCTTACCTACATCGTACCATCATTACCATTGAAACATTAGCCTGTAAACTTATGGCCACATTCTTGGCCTGACCTTTGCAGTGTTCAGAAAAGCAGATGACCAAGAACAAGCAAACTGATCACCCATCTTGCAAACCTTCTGAACTAGGTATTCCCATACATTCAAGCCCCCTCAGCTATCAAGACATTCTAGAGAGGATATAGTTTTTGAATATGCTCACAGTGTCTCTCAGTTGAACATAATTGAATTCTCTTGGGAATCATTGTGGGCTTTGGTCAAAAGGGCTTCACACGATATGGGGTGACAGGAAAGGCAGTGGAGGCACCTCGTGCAGCACCGCACCATGCACACTCAGTACCAGCATGAGAAGCTCTTCAGACAAGTGTCCCTGCCATTGTTTTTCATTGCTTTTTAAAACTGTGATCTTGAATGGCTTATTTTATGTATGTTGCATTTATCAGCCTTGTTTCTAATATATCCAAAGGCACTCCACAGCCCCTTTGCCCCTGCCAGGCATGAGTTGACTGTATTAAACACAGGATAATGAATCTGTTAAAAAAATAATTTAGAGGGCATCTTCTTTCTCAATTCAATTGTAGAACATCCATACGTTTCTTTATTCCTTTTTTTTTTAATGACATTTCTGACTTTTCCATTCCAGAGACCACTGTGACTTCTCCTCCGTTTTTCCTAACTGATGAATACTCACAGCTTCCACAGTTTTCATAAAAAGATGGAGGTGAGTGGTACTTCGGAGAGAAGGGAAGAGGGAAAAAAAAAAAGCTATCTATTTAGATAACTTTCCTTGTGAAAATGTGGGGGTGTGGAAGTGATAATAGATTGCTTAAAATATATTTTAGTTTGAATAAATTAAGCTTTAAACCATTCACTTTATATTTAAGCTTTTCCTAACATCTGATTTTTCTTGTAAATATGCAGCGAGATGTGCTCTACGTGAATAACATCTGTGAACTCAACATTAATTTATACTGGCATTCATGAAGCTTGGCTTCTCTTCAGCTATTAAAAATTGTTGCCAGTTGGAAATTCGGTACTCAGACAGGAAACTCGACACCTATCACAGTCCCTGTACTGTCAACATTTTGATACAAATGAGTGACTCCGCTTCTCAATGAAATGAACACTTGATGCCTTACAAAGTAAAAACTGAAGTCACAGGGTACAGCCATTACATATATTCACCCAAAGCAATCACACGATTTATTACAACCATTTAAGAGCTTTCACGGACCCCCATACAAGCCTTGGCAGCCCCATACTTCACAATTTCCTGAGCAAATATAGCCTGAGCAGCAGAAAAAGATGCTAGTCAGTATTCAGAAAATAGATTCCTGCTCCTCACACAGTTGAGTCAAGTCAGATGAGGATGCTTGCCCTCAGGCACAAGCAACATTGATTTTATAGTCAGTGATGGTAGCTGAGGACATGGACTAGGAGTGGAGGAACTGCTGGACAGAAGGGAGGACGGAAGATGCCATCTCTAACATAAACTCATTTTAACAGTAGTCATTTCCCTTTTACTACAATAACTTTCAATAAAGGATTAGCTAACTATAGTAGTTAGCTGTTAATCTGTAGTAGTTATCTAGTTAACCTGATCATAGCACTGACCAGAAACAAATGGAAAAACAGGCAGAAAAGTTACCTCAATTGTTACCTCCTAAATTATTTTTGAACACAGTTTGTACCTATAGATATTTTAAGTCACTGCCAACATGAAAAGCAACATTACACAGCCTCAGTTCTAATGCACATACACACTAAAACCAATCAAGCTTGGTAACTTAGTGATTTTTTTTTTTTTTTTTTTTTTTTTTTTTACGGCAAGGCCTTCTTTCAGCTGACTGCAAAACACCCGCAAGATACTCCAGGTCCACTCGATAACACTAGCAGTCAAAATTACTGCAGAAGCTATCAGAAGAAACTGTAAATAACTTTATCAAGTTTTCCCCAAATCCAAGAGGTTCTACTAGGAAGGAGAAGCAAAAATCCCCATTATGTAACTAGGCCTTTTTGTTGGCCGCAGACCAAAGCAAAGCTTTAGACTTCTACGCAGCTAGCAAGTCATCTGCTTAATGCACTTAAAAATATTTCTCTCATTCAGTTCATTTTTCAGCAATTCCATGCAGCTATATTACATTACCGAGGGAAAGTAAAAGGCAGTATTGTTTTGAAAATTCAAGGACTAATTAAAAGGTTGTTCATTAGCCAAATGCATTTTGTCACACGAAATTCTTCACTGGCATGCTAATGGACCATACAAATATCAATAACTACTGCAGTCCAGCAATCTCGAGGCTGCCAGTATTACGTTTTTGTTAAAAACATAAAATCACCATTTAGTAATTGTTGGCCATTCAGCATATAAGTCTGCTTTGGCATCATCACTACTAAAGTAGATCTTCGGCACACAGTCACTCTCAGACTTGCTTCAAATTACACAGGCACTGAGGACTGTCCTTGAAAAGGGTGTTTTTCTCCTTCGAGACACAGTGACTAACAGAGGCCAAACCAAAGGACAACACTGTATGAGAGAAAGACACCCAAGCGCTGTTGGTCATATCCTTGAGTCACAAAAGAGGCAAACTTCCTGTTCTAAAATCCTTTCATCTTCAACATGTAGATGCCAAAGAAAGCAAGCGAGAGGGCAGGAACAGTTCTGTTGTAGGAGTGAACCTGTTAGGCAAATTTTGCATATCGGCCAAAGATCTGTAAAGTAGTTTGTCCTCCTGACCCCTGTATTTGTATCACCAAGAAGTGCAATAAGTTTCACTTGAGCAACTTTCCTACTAAGATAACACAAAGGGATATTATTCCAGTGGACTGAGGACCATAAAATCATTTTCCAGATAATCCCAACACGCTCTGTTAAGCTTTACAGTTCCAAGTCAGCTAAAGTAAACACCGTGCTGCACTGACAGAGAGCAGATGCTATATTTTTTTTTCATTGAGTTTTACTTTAGCATTCAAAACTGGTATTAGCAATCAGGTTTTCTATGATAGTTAAAGTTTTATTTAAGAAATTAGATTGATTTGGATCCAGCACTATTTATCCAAAGCAATGACAATATTACACTTAACAAGGAATGTGAATGCAATTGTAGGTAGTTCTCAGAAGGAAGCATGCAGAATTAAGTTCAATTTTTAAAGTGAATAAAAATGAATAACGACAGACTATGAAGAACCAAAACATATGCGATTCTAGATGGAAGTTCAGAAGTGTTTTATAAGGATTGTTTTTTCTTTAGAAAGAATAACTCAATTTTTATGAATTTCACTGGATAGATATTAATATTTCTGCAATAAAAATAAACCAACGTATCAATATACAATTTAGTGAGATTCAATTGCCTACAAGCAAGTCCTGTATGTCATCACACATACTTAAATTAATTCACCCCACTCCACAAAGGTCATAAGGCTCAGATTTGCTGGGCCTTAGACATTCTAGGGCATCTAAAATTGCGCTAGATACCTACTTAAGGCACCTCAACTGGTCCCTACTTTGACTTCCTAAATAAGGCAGATGACAACTCCTATAATCTGTTCACTGCAAAAGTGCTCTGAAGTTCACCAAATACCAAGGAACCCTTGATAATGCTCTTCAGTGAAGCTGAAATCTGAAAATACCCATTTCCCACTAGTACTCTTGAGTTTCTCCTGATGCTTTTGCTCCTTCCAAAAACAAGATCTAAAGATGATGATGTATAAAGGAGATAACATCTCAGTTATTCAGAATTCCCTCACAATCAAGTGTCAAACGGTATTACAGGAAGTTTTCTAGAGTGTTAAAACAAGCAACGAGATCACTCCTTGTGACGACTAGCTTGCAGGAGAAACATGCAAAGTAGGAGCTTCTTCCTTTTAAAAGGTACTGATAAAACAGCAAAAGACACATGAAGGAGAGAAGTGACAGGAATAAATCAGAAGAAATAAAGGGGCCGTGGAAGAGTAGTAAGGACGACTGCTGTGCAAGAAAAATAAGAATTATGCTTTATATGTGGTTCACAAACACAGCACCAACAGGATGGGTGCAAAAGTTACCATAGTTATTCAAAGCCATGTAGTTTAAATATTAAGTATTGCTTTATGTTGTTTTTAGCAATTGAGTGACAACATAGTTGAATTCCACGAGACATTTCATTTGCTTTGCCAGAACACCCAGCTGTCAGCCAAATTTGCACATTTAACATCAATTTCAATGAGAGTTACACATAAGAGAACTCAGATGACAGAGCTGCAACTTCTCTTCCAACGTTAATTGCTTTCATGCTCCATCTCACTCACCAGCCACATTATTAATGCCCTAAACCTGGGCTACGTCACAGCCATGTTTATAGCCTGAAATCCCCTTTGAACCTGCAGTCACACCTAACCCACATGAAGAAAACTAGCACTGCTTCCTCTGTGCTGGAATGACCAAGGCGCACAGACACCCGAGGAGAGAGAAACTAACAGCAGCGCTGCCATGAAGCTTTGACACAGGTATGAGGTCTGGGCAGACGTATGTTAGCAAGAGTGACCACACAATTTCTCAGGCGTGGGTTATTCTTTGAACAGCAGGAGTACCCACAAAGTGAGTCTCACAGAGCAGAGTGGAAGGGAGGAGGGCAGGAGGTTCTGGGCGTGGGCCAACCACGCAATGAAAACACACCTCCATGACCCATCTCATGTGAACCACCTGCATTACCCCAACTGACATCAAATTAAATGAGGAAAGAAAAACATAGAGCTTGGAAGTGAGTGGTAAGAAATACCACAGAAGAGGGCAAAAAGAACTATTTCATTTAATTTTAAAAAACAATTATCTGCACATTCTAGATTAATTTTAATTCCTTTTGGAGTTGTTGGAGAAGAAAGTCTCACTGGATTTAACTGAAGAGATGCTTCTCACTCGCTTGTCTGTCCTTCTGGAAATCTGAACTTGTGTCACAATAGGCTCCATTTTCTGAAAAACTGTGAATGACATCTTTTAATAACCTTCTATCCTAAAGTTTTTACCAGTCATCAAAATATGACAAAATGGAAACAAATCTTTTGCTTGGATCATGAGGTGAAACACTGCAAAAATTATCCAGCCACCTTGTTGGAAAAGGCTGGACTTCCAGTGTTTGAGGAGATGAAAATATGGTCTTTTGAGGTAATTAGGAATGGCCTCTTGTTAATCCACTGAGTGGAGCAAAAGTCTTCAGAATAGATGAAGGCATCAAACTAAGCAAAAAACAATTAGGAAGGACGTTTGTGCAGTTTGGAAAATGCAAGAAAAAAACTGAAAGGAACATTGGCTCCTGGATTATAAACTAGCTACTAAGGTTAGAAGACTGAAGGCTTAAAAGTAAAACATTTTTCAAACAAAGGTTTTTTCAAAGCATTTTCTACCCAGCGTTAAATGACAAACAGCTTTTGTGCCTGCATAATTAAGCATAACCTGCATAATTAAATATAGAAGTAGAGTACAAGTGAATCACAAGGAAGAGCAAACTGTTCTTGGAAATTCATATGGTGGTTTTTGTAAATTCATAGCATCTAAAACTACGTTTTCTCTGTGTGTCAGATTTAAAGGCTAATCTGTTATAATATGGTAGAAAAAACTGTAAAAAGGTCAACAGGTCAGGAAAGAAGCATATGAGGGAAAAGCAGCATTAAAAATTATAAATAAATACTTCGGTCCTATATGACAGTTTTCTGTAAAAAATATTTTACTACCTAGAGCATATCTTTTGTTCTGTCCAAATTGTATAATTCTTCCAGAATAAAGATACATTTACAGAATGTTGCAATCTGGTTGAAAGATTCAGAAATAAATTTTATTTTGTTAAGTCAGCATTTCCAAAGGAAGAAAAAGCAGACTGGCATAAATAAGACTATTTATCGGTATATCCCTAATAGGCTCAAGTTCTAATTGCAATGGTAATTTTTAGAAAGACCAAACTAACCTCTCCCCCATAAATTCATTTTAAAATGTGCTTCAAAATATGGATTTTTGCAAGTTTGAATATAGTTTTTCAAACATTTTCAACATTTCACTTACTTCATTGCTTCAGTTTAAGGGCAAACAAAGGTCACTTTGAAGTGTCAGAAGTTTAAAAGGGACTAAATTAAATCCCAGACCTCAAACTTCTACATTTGGCTGTTATTTACAAAATCTTTACTAAAACATCTTCTGATAAAACTGTTGTAGCTTCCAAATAATCATGACCACCCTCTGTAGCCTGTGCACAATGTAGACATTTGTTCCAATACAGTATATAAGTACCTTATTGACAGGAATACTAGTAGATCCAAGTTAGGAAATTTTTCACTACAACAACATGAAAAGGCATAACATAGCAGCTTTGAGGGTTATATATATGTCTAGAGTTAGACAAAATCAGCAGAAGAAAGAAAACCAGTACTTCATTTTATTACTTTCTAAAGGAATTAAAAAAACAAACAACAAACAAACAAAAAAAAAAGCACCCACCCTTAAGATTTCACTTTCATAGCAGCTAAACACCAAACTCAAAGACATGTTCCCCAAACTGTGGAGAGCTACACAAAATGCTTATTTTGTCACTGCATACAATAACAGAAATTAATGTTTTTAAGTGCACCAAAGAACTTGGATCAATTTCTGCTGACTAATACTTCAACATTGTAAGTTCCAAATGGGGGGGAGGGAAGTAAAAAGAAAAGAAAAAAGCCTGCAATGTGATCTGCAATGCAATAAATAAATAAATAAATAAATAATCTGAATCTGTAAGTCTTCCCTAGTGGATGTAGAAACAGTATCTTAGCCTAATTTCTCTAGTCATGAAAATCAAATTGTTTGCCATAATTAAACTGATGTTACATAGCAGTGAAGACACAACATCACTCAGGTGAGGAACTGTGACTTATTTATTGCTCCTTCCTTACTCATCTCTGGTTCTTTACTCATCTCTCAGCCTTTAAAATTCCTCTTTTAAAAGACATCCAACAACTCTCCAGTTTTCTCCTCATCTCATTACTCCCAGCAATACAACACACAAGCCCGAAAAGGTCTTTTATAATCTGCTTGGGAAAAATCCTAATCAGCTGGAGAAATGAGAGGATGCTGTAACCCAAATTTAAAGCTAGTTATAATCTTATCCTCTCCCTCCTCCTCCCTCAAAAATCTTCTGAGAAACAGTTAAACACATTGTTAAATCGCTAAATGCAGTATTTTAATGCAATGACTAAGATAACATATTAGTAGCTTCTAAATAGTATTCACTAGTTATATATATTAGTAAAATGTATTATTTTAGACTTAATATCACATTTAATGAAGTACTATTTACAATTATTTGATACATACCGATACGTATATTTATATTGCATATATTGCATTCATTTTCATTACATATAATTCTAAGTAATTTTAAAAGCGAAATGAGTATTCAAGTTCCATTCCTGTAACCAAGCTCAGAATGACTGCACCTTTTTTAATAGGGCATAAGCAGAATTTTGCTGCCACTGTTGCAAGTTTGATTTGGTCCAATACCAAAACACGCACTTTTCAGAGATAAAATACCCAAAAAGCAGCTATCAGAGTTTTTAAGATTCCTACATACATGATGAGTTTATACTTACATAGGTGAATACTTGAATTTGAGCTCAGTTTATATATCATCCTGTTCAGCAGGAAAAAACATCAGCAGAACCATTTCTGTTGACTTGTGTTGTTTTTAATCGACCCGGAAACATATGCACGTATAACACGCATGCATTACCACTTCCATATTGTGTTAGTATTCAATTTCAAGATATTCTTTTTCCATATAATGATGAGAAAACAAGTCCACTTCATTATAAACGTCTTAAACGGAGAGCATAGACTGGAAACCAGTGTGAACGCACTGGCCTTTTGTCCCACGGAACGCAAAATTGTTAATCTATGACCAGCATAAAACATTAAGCTGTCTCTGGTTTTCATTCCAATTTAATTCACTTGGTTTCCCCTCACTGATTGCCTTTGACTGGAAAGTCACATGTTAGAGAGAGACGAAAATATAACTGTTGCTTAAGTGTGTCATGCTGGGAAGTTATTCAACCAGAACAGGAGCTATTTGTTCACAGCATCTCTCAAGGTCAGCCTTCAGAGGGTCTTTTTAACTCACAGACCTCAGCCTTGGTCTTGTCGACATTAATTTTCATCTATAAATCTACAGTTTCAGTGCAGCACGATTATATTGTTAACATTGCTGTAAGGATTTGGGCTTCATTGGTAAGAAATATTAATGATCTATTATCATTACAGTTATGGTGATTAATATCTACTGATACATCAGACAGGCAAGAGCTGCAGAGATCTCAGAAATAATTACCTCTAGCTTAATCAAACTGAGCCTTTAGGTGTAACAGTTCCCATAAAGATACCAGAGACATGGCAAGATTTTAGACTGGACAAAATAAGACAGATTTGGAAGAGAAGTGAATGGAATTAACAGCAGTGAGATAGGTGAATTTGGCAGAGATGATAACCTGAGAAATATAAATTATGACTGCTCCCTCCCAAGTCAGCAATGTATTGAACCATTTTGGCTCTACTAAGACAATAGATTGAATATGAAATTTCATTATTGTTCATCTGGACTGTATTACACAGAATTATTTCATAGTCTTAATGGGAAAGCACTGACCTTAAATGACCGATATTGACTTATAAGATCCAAGTTTATTTCCAAACTTTTGAGCTATAATTCATCTTATAAATTTGATGCATTTATGAACTCTTTCTTTGCTTAGAAAAACTGTGAAATATGACCCTGGAATATTCACTCAGATTTGGAAAAACATGAAAAATCTAATTTCATTTATCAATTTTTTTTAAGCAATTTTCCTTCTACTCATCTCTTCATTCCTTAACTCCTTCATCTTCAAAAGACATGCTCTCTGAATGAGCTGTTTCAGTGAAGCAACACATGCAGGTATATTGCTTTCATGTGAATTACTTGGGAGAAACTAGGCATCATTGTTGACCTATATGCAAACTTACCGCATGAAATGCATATTTCTTGTGGACAGAACTCTATAGTGTTTTCAAAATGCTCATTAGCAATTCTCTGAACCACTTCAATTAGAGAAGATATTTATAAACTCATCCCTTCCTTATAAAGGGAACATCAAACTCAACATAATATCATCTGTCTCCTGTTGAAAGAACCTTCAAACAGAGCTTTGTTTATATGAAACTTCATTTTCCAAAACCATGGGACAGGAACACATCACAAGATCTTGTTATTGAATTTCTCTTACGTTGTTTGCCCCTTTTCAACTTGGCCTGCCCCTCATTTTTCAACTAGAAGTCTTTTTAGCCCAGTTTCACAAATATTATTATTTTTTTTTTCTCAGTTAACAATAATCCAGCCAAGCAAATTCAAAGCTGAGACTTATTCACGTGATACCTCAGCCTGTTATTTTAAGTTCGGAACTAGCAACATGCAGAATGAAGACTATGGATCTGGCATGTCTTGTAGAACAGCTTTAATTCACATGTAAGCAAGCCATGCTTACAATGTAAACACAGATGAGCCCAGGAAAATGTTATTGGAAGTTAGGAGTCAAGGCAGCTCTCAGAGCGTGGTTACAGAAAAGTCCTTTTCAATCACTAGATACTAGAATTATCACAATGCAGATGTAGCTTAGTATATTTTATTCCCTTAAAAACCTCTGATAACTGAAATATGATGATTTTGGATCAATTAAAGAATAGAAAGACAATTATTCAAATATTTCTCCGTAATACCATAAATATCCCCTTATCGTTTTAGGGACTCTCATCATGAGTTAAAACTGTAAAATGGGTCTCTGAAAGACAGCCACTAACAGTGGGCACGGTTTCAAACAGCAGTGCATACCTATCAAGAAATATATAAAATTACCACCACAGTCATTTTTGATTGTGTCCTCAGATACCTATCACCAGATACCTATCATTTAGAGCAACCCAAATGCCACAAAATCTGCACCACAATAACAAAGTAAACAGTATCCTCCATCTAACAATCAGCAAGGATAGATGCAGCTGCAATTGTCTGGATATATTCCAAGGAGCGCTTGGGTTTTGGAGGCAGTTACATTAAATGGTTTTGCAAAGTAATCTGAGGATACCTTCCGCATATCACAGCAAATGTTATAACTTTTCAGACTAAAAATAACAATAAAAAAACACTTCATCTTTCTTCCTCCATTCTCTTCCCTACTTCTCCAAAATCCCCTGTAACATACTGACTTCTTCATGGATCATCAGCAGGACTGGAATTTTTACATTCATGCCACACATCAAGTAAGAGACGCTCATATATATTTTCCCACAAACTATGAATCCTCTCAACTCCAACTTGTCCCGCTCCATTTGTTTTGGGATACTTCCTTCCTAGTCTCCATTCCAGCAAAGACCAGACTCCCTATCCAGCGTGTTCCAGTTCCCCTTTTTCAACTATCTCCTCTCGCTCTTAAGTCCCACTGAGCTATTATTAAGTGGGCCAACTCTACCTGCTAAAAAATCCTAGCCTCTCTGAATCACCATGCCATCTCATTCATCTCTATTTGCCATTCCCAACAGTTTCTGTTTTAGCCAACCCAAGCCCGTTTCAGGATGCAACCAAAATATTTGAGACTTAATGATTCTCTGCTGCCAGCAGGGATCTTCCCCCTGTCCCTTCTGCTCTCCGGTAGCGCAGCCCCCTTCCCTCCCTCCCAGGAGCTCTGGGTTTCGTCAGGCTGCTAGTGAGCCCATTTAGCTCGCTAAAGCAGCCAGAGCTCCTCACTCCTCTCCTGGCTGGCTTTGTCTCCAACTTGCTTGGTGAACTGACTCAAACAGCCAGAAGGGAACGTAAGCACGGGGCTGTTTCAAAGTGTCAGGGCTAATGAGAGAGGAGGCCTTTGCCGCGACAAGGCGAGACGAGGAAGAGAACAGACCTGTCCCTTTGAGTATCGTAGGCTTAACCTTATTATTTGGCACTAGCTTTAATCACTGTGCTATGCCACACACGACGGTTTCAGTTTCTCTACAGTCTTCTAATTTTCAATACCTGTGTTTAAATCAGATATACTCTTCTCTCACGACTCCTCATGAAAAATGAGTGATCTTGTTTGGCTGAGAGGGTTGCAGCAACATCACCCATCTCATCCATTCTCTTTCTTGCATTCTCCCTTCCTCCTTACAATTTTTTCTTTTTACACACAGCAGCATTTTTACATATATGAAGTGTGTTGAATGACGCAACCCAGTCTTTTCTATTGACATAAAACAAGGCCAGTCTCCCGGGATGATGCGATAGCACTACCGACTTAAGTCACAAAGGCTGGTCATAAATAATTGGGGTTTATTTATTTTTATTCGCATTTCACTTCAATAACTGCTAAAAATACCATTAATCTTCCTCCTGTCTCCAACAACACTTAGTTAGACCGCATGTCAGCATCATTCTGTATTAATTAAACAAAATAGCCCTGGAGAGTTTCTCCCCAGAATGTTCTATCTAACATTGCCTTGACAGAGAAACATAGGGACCAACTGAAAGGATTCAGAAAATCTTTCCCTGAGACATATAGGTAAGGATTTTGAAGATGGTTTCAAAAGCAAACTTGAGTACTGTAAGGAGTGGGAAAACATAATGTGTTTGTATGCTAAAACAGAACAGGCTTCCTAGGGACATATTTCTGAGGATTTAGTAAATACCCTTTTATGAAACATTTAAGTGCTAGCACTTTTGTTCTTGTTGCTTGATGCTAAAGAGATTATTATTTCTTGAAAGCCTTAATTTACTCTTAAGCTTTTATTTTGAACTTTGATAATTCAAATGGAAGTACTGTATACAAAACCAGGAATGTTAATTCCCAGACCCGTTTACCCAAGACCCAAGAAAATTATATAGTAATTATTTTTGAACTAGAAATTCTTCTCAGTTAACTATTAACTTGCTAATATAGAATAGTGGGCCACAGCTTTTATTTCAAAAGGAAGACCCTATACTATCTATACTTTTAAGTTAATTATTTTGTGCAACTATGAAACTTGCATCAAATATTTGCAAATTTGGTGTAAAAAAAAAAAACAAACAAAAAATCTAAAAAAAAAGTTGGTTTTGCTGTAGCAAAAAACAAACCAGCCAAGAAGGAAGCACATAACCAAAGGCCCTCTGCCTCGGCTAATTGCCTCTGCTTTGACTGTAAGAACATGTTCTAGTTATCCAGAGTGAACCACCTTAGGATTTAAACAACTGAAAAAGAGAATGAAAAATTATTTGTAGAGCTGCATGATAAGTCTAATTCATTATTTGAACTGCAAACTTCAGAGGTTTTACACTTAAAATACTTTAATCCATTTTTGAAAATTTCCCAATACAAAGTTACATTGGTAATGAAAGGTCCCAAATGTTCTTCGGTATTGAAGTACATTGTCACAAACCGTGACAATAGCATAACTTCGAAAAACTGTTCATAATCCCACATTTAGGGCACAAAATAAACCAGCTGACTGGTTGTACAAACTGACTGACAAAAAAATGAACAGCCTCACTAAAGACAAATTTGAACAAGTCTTGTATCTTGCTGTTCCTGCATGGGAGGAACTGGGTAAGGATCCAGCATCACATTTTTTTCCTCCCTTTTCCTTGAGTTGATGTCTATACATCCAAATCACAGCCACAAGTCTCAACATTACTTGCACGGCCTATCATTTGCCCTACTGCATTATGATCATCAACTTAGACTTACGTTATTTTAGAGGGCAGCGGTACATTCAAGACATCATCGTCAATAAGAAAGATTTCAACCCTTGCTAGCAGCAATACAGAAAGTTCTATAATCCTAAGTAGTTTTATATATGCAGGCAATGTAGGAGACTCTTCCTTAGAGTCTCAGTAGTGTCTGCATATGAATAGTAGTGCTGGCACGCAGTCATACATGGGCACTGAAACAGAACAATACCATTGTGTCCTTCAGAAAGCTGCACTGGTATTTTCTACCTGTATTAATGTTGCAAGATAGTTGTAAACAGGAATTAAGGTGTTGTGTTTGCCCTTGTTCTCTCCACCAAGATGTTGCGTTTAATAGCTAGGACTTTGGGGCTTCTTTTGTTGTTGTTGCTGCTATTGTTGAAGAGAAGGGAGCTTAGGGCTTTAAAAATAAATAAATAGCATCACAATAGATCCAGTTCCACATGTAGGGAATGATAAAGATGGGTTAAAACAATACTAATATGAAGGGGGAGGAAAAGATTGAGCCATACTACTTTTGGTCTCTTAAAGGGATGGAACTTTCTGCTGATTTAGTGAGCTAAACTAGCACACAAAAAACATCAATTAGCACAAGAAGTAATGAAAGGGATGGGACTCCACACCATAGCAGGAATCTAGCAAGGGAAAATGTCAACTTAGCACCTATCTTTCTTGTTAGGGAGTATTTGCATCAGCTTAGTCAACTTGTCAAACAGCATTCTAAATAACTTTTCCTTGCTTCCTCTTTTAAGACCAGAGAAAATTATTTTGTTTGCCTTGAAAATTCTAAGCTTGTTAATTAGTATTTTATTCCCTTTTAGAGTGTCAGCTCTCCCTATAACACACATAGGTCAGCACATCTAGACCTCTATAGCTCCAGCAACGCTTCCACTTCACAGAAACAGAAAAGAAATATCTACGCTGAAGTTGTGTCTAACCAAGGTTGCTGTCCAGTATGCAGCACCTTTTATATTATATTTATTATTTATATCCACAGTATATATCTATGTATACACCCATGCATATTATTCAAATACAGCATATATGACTCTTGTACACAATACTTTTAAAAGCAATCATTTTGTTATTAAGGAATTCTCATCAAGCTTTTATAGCTAACTTTGCAAAACTCTGGTCCTATATTTAAGGCCACAAAAGTTAGCTTGCTCATATAAAATTCAATATGTTAAGTCAGAGCAAAAAGAATGCCTTAGATAACAAAAGTTATCACAACATTTTGACAGAGAAGAACATAGGAAAAAAAGAAAGGAAAGTAAATATACAAACATTTTCTCACTTTTCCTTTCACAGAAGGATTTTTAGGCAATTAAGATATTATACTAGTTGATATATTAGCATGCCTTTCTTAGTAAGTCAGGCAACCATATGTAGTTAACAATGAAAGAAATACTAAAGCTTCATATGTTTCCTGTCTGAGCACCTGCTTAACTTGGGTTAAGAGGTCATTCAGTAACAAATACATGCTGACATAAAGCAACGCATCTGAAAGTAAATCTTAAAAAGATTACTGTTTTTTTTCTTAAGCAGTTATTCAATCCGTCTTAAGCAGTAAAAAATATTTTTGTAGCCTAGTATTACATACTAGACTTTATTAATAATATTAAAGCATTCACCTGACACTTTCATGGTCGGTCAATTTGCTAGCTTAAAAATGCATGAAATAGGACTGACCTGGACGGAAGTGCAGCTGCGTCGGGGCAGTGAATTTCTCTTGGCCAGCGCGCCTCTCCAAGGGCCTTGCAGGTGCATTCTGATGGAGGCCTGGCTGTCTGACGGCGAATCCCAGGTCTCCAGGGTCCGAGAACTTCAGATAAAACTGTGGCTCCAAATCATTGAAAGACAGATTTATAGCAGCGTGTCTCCCACCACAATAGTCACTGAACATAGATTCTTCCTCCCGGTTCTGTGCAGGCAACGGGAGAATCCGATGATGCAGCTGGGGGCTAGGCAATCTTGAAGATAAAGGAGAAGGAATAGGTGACATTTGTTTGTGTGAATTAGATAGTGGATATGAAGTACTAAAAACATTACTCACTGCTACTAACGAGGGTGAAGGCAGCCTTTTCTCTTCCAGTTTAAGGTTATTATTTGTCTGAGAAATATCAGGACACTCATTTACAGGCAGGTTCAAAAATAAGCGCTTGCTGCTTCCCCCGGATACGGCGGCTCTTTTCTCAGAGGCCGAGGCGGGCAGGTTTCTGTCTACTCTCGGAATTTGTTGCAGCCTCTTCCATTCTGCAGCCTCATCTAAACTGTCACTCCGGATAACTTTCAGCAGGGCTTTATTGACTGCTCCCACAAGGTTAGGTGACTCATCACGAGCGGGCACTCGCTCTCCTTTGTACTGCGAAGCAGAGTCATCGCGCTCCTTCTCCGGCGGCGCGCAGCTTCCAGAGGTGCCAGCAGCTCCGGCTCCAGAGAACGCAGCCGTGCTGGGTACAAACACGCTGGCTGCTGCTGCGGGAGCAGGAGCAGTTGCTTCATCTCCTTGAAAATCACATAAAGGCTCTGCGTGAGTTCTTACAACCTTTTTAAAAGAGGCTCCTGAATGCTGTGCTTTAGCAACCGCTCTGACTGTGGGCTTCTCCTTGCACCCCTGCTCAGTGCACTTGTTACCTTTCAAGCGTTTTGCAGATGTGGATTTATTTAAGGGCTCAGTTTTGTTAGACAGTCTGTCCTGATGCAAGTTTTCCAAAGTGATACTCTGCTGGACTTTCCTAACTTTAGGAATACTTTCTCCATAATCCAATAGTTCAACTGGAACCGTGTCCTTGTTGCTTTTGGACACAGAACCAGATATGTCAGCATCCAATTTCAAAGGTTTATTGCTTTTAAGAAAATATCCCTCTTTTATCCATCTTTCTGGTTGCAAATCTACTGTTAAATCATCCTTATCTTTCACTGTTAGCCAGCCAGAGACAGAAGAGGAACTGGATAATCTCCTGGTAGGAAATGCTGCAGAAAACTTCTCATTTTCTAATTGCACGTCTTTCTCACTCAGCAAAGGAGGATGTTGTTGGCGTACCTTTCTTTTCCCTTTCCTCTGTTTGAATTCCTCAAAATTCTCTTTCCTTCTATATTTCCTAATTTTTTCATGAGTAAAACTTTCTTTATTGGTAGAGTCCAGCAAGAATTCCTGGTGATGCATAATACTGGAGTTATCATTACCTTGAAGTTTTGAACCCCCAGAAACATTTTGTAGATCTCCCTGCCAATTTCCTTTGCTACTGTCCAAAATATGATGTGAACTCAAGAGAGTAGACAATAGTTTTTCCTTTTCAGCAGTTAGTTTGAACAGTTCAATGAGAATGTCTTTCGTGGTAGTTGGCTTGAAATAAATATCTCCAAAGCTTTCCTGTGGCTGTTCTCTCAGCTCCGCCTCCAATCTCTCCCTTACCTGATAGCAATCACAAAAGCGTTTTCTTGTTCTGTCCAAAGTCACGCAGTGCTTGTAAGTAAATCCTCTGACTTGCCCCTCTGGAAGGTAGAAGCTGACGTAACAAAGCTCTATAATGGGTCTGTGCAATTGCAGGATGGTATGAGTGCCTTCCATGATGCCAGCCCAATTAGTCATTCGCTTAAATTATGTGCTAAGGGTTTCAAAGTTTGCATGACATAGCACATGAGGCAGGGAATGGGCGGGAGGCATCTGACTAATCTTCAGCAATAGTATTGTCTGTTGGGAAAAAAATAAAAATAAAGAAAAGCCTGTCAAACTTGATTATGGCAACTTAAATATGACAAATAACCAACCTGCAGAAGCACAATTTTCTCTTAAGATTTTCTGATGCACATCTTTCACCTTGAAAAATCTGACACAGAAAGGATGATATTGCTAACACTCACAGCTGGAATCATAATCCTTCTTCCATACGCCATCCCTCTGTCTCAGGAGATATCAGTCAATGCTCTTACATAAGGTCACAATATGTTCACTAAACCACCTGTTTCAAAAAGGATTTACTTTTTAATGCTGCAACCTATTACCCCTCTCTGCTGAAAGTTTGCTTGTTGATGAACAAATAGACAAAGAAATCTTACAAATACACTATCTTTTTACACAGGCGTTGGCTGTGTAACACAGGCGTTACACAGCAGCAGTATCCTGGCGCTACCACAGTATAAAGAACTCTCCCTAAATTCACAAGCAAGCATTTAAAAATATCAGAAAGGTTGAAAATTTTAACCTTGTATGAACCTATGGAACTACCTGGACATCAAAAGATGCAAGAAGAAAAAAAAAAATGTGACTCTGTTTATTTGGTTAGCATACTTAGAGCAAAAGCAAGGCTTTCTAGACAAGGTAGCATAGAAGTTTATTTTGATAATAATTGTATTATTATAGACAGATTTATTGATTTTGTTATATCCCTTTCTCTACACCACATTGTATCATCTTAATAAAGATGTATATGTGATATATTTATGTTCTTTTATATAATGTTATAGAAGTTGGCTTACTCCTTTCGAATATTAAATTAGCCTTTTATCCAGAAGAAACTCTGATCGCACAGGTAGAATAGAGCAGTCTGCAGCTGCTAGGAAATACTTAACTAACAGGGAAAGAGCTCAGCAACAAATCCAGCAGCCTGCAAAGCTGGAGAGCATCTGCTCCAAAGCTTCTCTTTGTTGAACAGAATGTTTCTTTGTTTCAATACACAAGCCCATCAGAACTTTCTATCATCTCATAATACCTGAACTTAATCTCTGGTAGTAATAACTGCATCAACCTGCTATATTGTCATGTTTTTTCAATACTGAAATATTGCATCAGTTTGTAGCATGCAGAAAATCAGATACCACGTGATACCAATAACCTCAACATGAATAATTACTGAATTCTAGCTCTGAGAAGCAATCTATATTTATCTCAAACATCTTCCCCTAACCAGCATGTAGTCATTTTTTTGCAGTAATTTTAGTCTCATTAAAGCGTTGCATCTATTTATAATATTATTTAAATAATTCCAAGCTTTCCATTTACTTCAAGTGGGATCACTCTACACGCTAGCCAAATACTAACACCATGCTCAGTCCTGCAAAGACTGTGTATAATCCTTCAGGGAAGAGGAAACAGCCTAAGGAGAGAGCCTAATAGCACAAAGAATCTTCTGTCAGGGTCACGTCATCTTTATTTTGTTCACAGCGGTCCATAGTTATGCGGCATGATTAAGGTCAGGGGCTGGAATAGAAAGGGGTTGGAAAAGTCCAACACTTTAAATCAGTACTGCTGTGGAAGACGGGCTTGTTGTTTCATAGACTCACATAGAGAAGTAAAACCATCCAAGAACAATTCCATCACAGCAGCTGTCTTTAAACTACGCATCATTAAACTGCAGAAAGCCAAGCGGTAGGGCCTGGTGGTATTTATGCTACCTTCTGCTAGCACTTCTTATGGTAGCAGTTTGCCATTGCACCAAACTGTACCTTGAGCCAAAACACAAACAGATTTCAAGATAAGTGCTTTCAGCCAAGTGCTTTCAAGTTCTAATCTGCTTAGCCCGGATTCTCACCAAAAAAGAAAAATAAAAAGGCGGGGGGGGCAACGTATATAAAGTCACACAATTTTGCAATTTCAAAAGTGCTCTTGGAAAGCCAGATCTCCACTGCTTCAGGACTGCTCACCATGCTCTGCATCATGAGCCACCTTCCTCCTTTCCCTGATGCTCAAGCAACCAAGAACTGGAATTCCTTATTTTGGCCCTCCAAGCTCTCTGCAATATCTGAGTGTTATCAGGTGATGAGTTTGCTATTACTATTTTTCAGTCTTGTGTTATATAGCTAATTAACACACCCATATCTTTCTATATCTCTCTTTATATGAGCCAAGGTAAAATGGTAGACAGAAGGATCCAAGTGGAAAAGTAGTATTTATTTACTTAAAATAGTAATAACAGGTTTACTGAGTGCCCACTTGCTTGAGCACCTCAAATATACTTCTATGAAGTTATCATTTGAATTACTGAGAAATGGTAACACTAGAAAGATCAAAGTGATTATCTCCTTGTAAAGACCATGTGTTACAGCTCAGACATAAATAAATATTTCTTAACAGTAGCATTCACACTACAATCCTATATTCTGTTTACTGGAATGTGACAAAGATTTCAAGATTACTGTACTTAATTACTTAACAGTTTATCATATTCTGTCAGCAATACTAGCTTAAAATTTCTTTCTTCTTGACTTCACAAGCATTGACCTAAGTTAGCTAAGAGTCGTTAAGGCTTTTAAAAAACCTACATAGTCTATGCCAGACATCAGAATCATATTATTAAATTAAAAATCTCATGCAATGGCACAAGAGAAGTAGCCAAGCATATTAAACAGCCTTGCCAACAAATTACTGCAACGCATGAAAGGATAACATAGAACATAAGGTTGAAAGTCATCACGCTAATCCACAATGTAGAATTTTGAATACCAAAAAAATCTATGTTAAAACAAAAATAATAATAATACAAGGGAAGTCACCAGCAAAGCGGTTAAAATGCCTTAGATCTTAGTAAAATCTTTGGTTACATCATTCTGTCCAAATTAATCTAGCACAGGACTGAGTCCATAAAACAAAGTAATTCTGCTCCCTAAATATACTATCTTTGTAATCTGAAGAAAGGACATCTCAAAGTCTTGAAATTTAAAACTCCCACTTTGTTAACAAATACAATCTACATATTGCTGTAAAGTCAATTAAAGTTGTTTTAATAACTTTCTGGATGGTCTGCATAATAGAACAAGAACTCAGTACCTCATTAGGAACAGAAATATTTTCAAGCACCAAACTTGCCTGTTCTTGTTCTCAGTCTTTTACAGAACATTGTCTCGTAAGAAGTTAAAACTAAAATTTATTATTACATAGAACATTTTCACTGCATGGAAAATGAAAAAGAGACAATAATTTTGATATTGGACTTGTCAGGACGGGAAGCAAATGTAAGCGGAATGCACTACCCACACAACCTGTTCTCAGAAATTGTTTTAAAAAGTCTAGACCACAAAATCTGAATTATATTGAAATTACTGATTCCACTAATAGCTTAAAGTATTTATGATGGGATTTTTCCCCCTCCATACAATGGTAACATCACCAGTTATGTCAGTCTACAGTGTAAACGTTATTGAAATGCTTGGTTTAAAACAGCGGATTTCTTCATGCCGCTATCAAGAATGACCCCTTTTATGTGTTTTTCTTTCTATGGTCTGAGCCAAGCAACTCCAATATATGCCAGACAGAAAAAAAAAAAAATAGTCACAATCATGTGATAAAAAGGCAAAGAAGTTTTTTGTTTTTTGCACCGAAGAACAATGTTGTGCTATGTCTCAAATCTGCTAGTAGATTTATGGTGCAATTTCAATATTATTTCTTCAACACAACCACAGGAATCTCTGCATTCAACATCCTGGCTAAAGCGTTAGAATGATTACAGCTCCTGAGCAAAGCAGCAAGTGCAGTCAGCAGCTCTGAGGGCAAACCAACTATTTTTACTGACCTGCACTAACCCATGAGCCCTTCTTCTTTCAAAGTCACACGGCGAAGGAGGTTACCTAAGGCTTTCCACTAAGCGACAGAGAATTAAAAAGTTATTGTAAAAGTACAAAAATTCAAAAGGGTCTATTAAAAGGGTAACAGTCTTGCTCATTGCATTTCTTAATAATGATTACTTACACAGGGGCTTAGATCTCCATAATATTTCTTCAATTAAAAATACCAACAAGCCATTGTCTTCATAGCAGATGCAGGCTACCAAGAAACAAACAAACAAAAGTTTCCAACACTATGCTTCCTGTAAAAAGGCTTCCTGATGTAAACGCAGTCCCTACTTTCTTTGATTAGTTAAAAGGATATTTAAAAAATATGTTCCCTAAAATTCATTATTTAACATTCTCTTTCTATGTGCTTTTGGGTCTGAAAGACAGAATTACATAAAGAGAAGAAAAAAGCACAGGAACACAGACAGAAAAATGAAGGGGAAAAGAGATATTAAAGCGGCCTAAACACTTAGAAAGAGACAAAACCCTTTCAATTGCAGGAGTTAAACAAGTATTTCTGCAGAAGCAATGTGCTGGAAGTCTATCTTCTCAAACATAAAACTTTGATCAGCCAAATCTCGATCCTTGCTTGCAGCTGCTGGACGCAAATCAAGCTAAACATAGCAAGATATTTTCCTGCAAGTGCTGCTCTAGCATGCCCATCTTTCTGAAACTTAAAAAAAAGAAAAAAAAAAAATCCAGAATATCCTCAACTTAGAAACTAAGAACATATCTTTTACAACACAGCAAAATATTGTGGCAAATAATTCTTCAGCTCTCCTCCAAAAGGTAAAAAGTGTCAATTCAGCTTTAAGAGACTAACATTTCTGTTAGTCCTATGTGGGACAAACAGGAAGAATATATTTTTCTGCTGGATCAGTCTAGATTGTAGGTCAGTAGGAGAGACTGTAACGCTTTGTAAGAACTTTCCCATTAGCTGAGATTAAAAGGTAAGCAATTATAAGACTTTCAGGTCCACAGAAAATTACACTAGACACAATCTTTTGATTTGCAAAGCATCAAAAAGCTTTTTAGGTGAACTAATGGTGTTCCCATCACAAAAATAGAAACTTGGGATTATCTGGCACTCTTGATGCATTAGAGCCAAGCATATTTTCCACGGTATGCTAAAATGGCCACTAGCGTGGTACAGGTGGACCAGGTAGTTTATATTCATAGTGTTTGAAACAACAGATCTTAATACACAAAGAAGTAAACTCTCCTCTTAATCATCTCCTTAAACCAAGCTAATGGCTTATTATTAATTCTCAAAGTGCAACATGAACATATGCCAAAATATGTAGGCAAATCCCATAGCAAACAGTACTACACTTAACAGGGTACGCTAACCAGCAAAACAGGTAAATCCTTCTGTTTATCAGAAATCAAAGGATCCCTCATGAATGTTACATACTGGAATAAAGGGGAAAAGTTTCTCCTTTGGCAAATTACGTACATTCTAAAAAGAAATCAAAGAATACAATTTAAATGTAATTTGGGGATGAGCAGCATTCTGATAAACAACCTTTTTATACTTTTTGAACAGATCTATTTAAAATTACACTCTTCATGTCATTCTAAACAAATATTACATATAGGCTACCAAAATATGCATTTATAAAAGAATTCCCAAATTGTTGCCTGAGAGGCATCAAATATATAATATAGCTTTGACAGGTGAGACACTGCAAATTCAGAACCAGATCACCACTAGTCAAATTCCTCAATTGCCTAAAGGGTCTAAACCAAATCACTGATGAGCATTCAGTTCAGAACCACAGAAACACCAAATTTTAAAATATTTTTTTTTTTGGAGGATCAGAATCTATCATTAATCTACTAAAGATAACAACAACAACAAAAATATAATATATACTAAAATAGCTATAATACTATTAGCTATAATACTAAAGAATACTATTGAAATATTCTTTAGAAAATGCCAATCGGTATCTTAAAATAATTTCATTTTATCTGAAATAGCAGCAATTTCATTTTATTTTACTTTCCTGCCCCCAAATCCACAAACTCAACAGATTGCTGTTCTTCAGAATCAGAATAGGACAAATTTTGCCTACTTTATGTGGAAGTAACAGAATTTTAAGTTTGTAAGGAGAAAAAATGTCTCCATTTCAATATATGGCCAGATCAGTACATTTACAAACTTACAGAATCACAGAAAGTTTGAGGTTGAAGGGACCTTTATAGATATCCAGTTGAGCCCCCTGCTCAAGCAGGATCACCAACAGCAGATTGCCCAGGACCGTGTCCATTCAGGCTTTCAACATCTCCAAGGATGGAGACTCCACAGGCTCTCCGGGCAACAAGCTCCAGGGCTCAGTCACCCTCAATATTCACTGTCAAACACTCATAAGTAATTTTTTTTTTCCCAGAAATAATGTACCTTCCTGTCAGCTCTAATTTTGAAAGTGGAAAACAAGAAAGGAAATAATTACATTGATTCAACAAAGAATGATGCCTTTGTGAAAGAGAGGTTTTGTATAATTGATTCCTGGAGAAGACAGCAATATTTTGATTAGGGAAACTGTAATGGAAGTACACTGTGAGCATGGAAAGATGCCAATGGAAGCCCTGACAGAAAATAATATGAACTCTCTGCCCACAATACTTCTTGAATATAAACCAAAAAAATCTTTATCTGCTAGTAAATTTGTTGCAATTGTAGTTATAGGAAGCAACAAGAACCCTGTTGACCCAAGACTAACACAAAAATTCCCTTCCTGTTATAGTCTAGTGTGTTGTCTTTTATCTCTAAGTGGAACAACTTACCCTCATCACTGCTAACTATCTACTACATCACTACTATCTTTTGGTACAATCCAATCACACTGGAAGAACTATTTCTCCCAAAGCTGTTTGAGAAAGCTGACTAATTTGCAACAAGATACCAAATGAGATTTCCATCACAAACTCCAGCATCCTACTACTCAAGAGGTTAATAAAAACACCAGCTTGGGTATGCTAACTGTAATAAATCTCTAAATGTAATAAATGGTAAAACTGCAGACACTAAAGCAAAGAAAGAATGAAGGTAATCTGCACATATATCCCAAACAAATCACTCCTAACACAGTATCAGTCTGTTTGAAGCAGAACATTTCAAGAGATAAAGTATTTAAACAAACAAAACTCCTCTGCACTTCAGTCAGGTTTTTACATTCTCCAACTTGCTCCAGGGCACTCACGGGGAAAGTAGCAAGGGAAGATGAGTCAGGCAGCTGGCTTCCATTATTTTCATAATATTTTGCAAATATAAATATAAAAAACATATGAAGATATTTTGTAAAATATTTTAACAGCTTTCTGACTGTTAAAAAATATAAATGGTAAGTAAAGAAGCACTAAGAACACTGCATTCCAGGTAAAGACATGTTCGAGATTTGCAGCAAAATGCCAATCCAGACTTCAGGCATATAAATAAGGGAATTTTTTTCCTAAGTAATCTCAACATACTGCCTTACAAAAACAAAAAACACTTTTTAAAACAAACAAAAAACACTTAAAGCCAACAGATACTACAGTACTTTAGATAGTGAGGCTGCTGTTCTGGCCCCAGTCTAGCAGTCGAGTCCAGTAACACTTCATTTCTGCCTTGATGAACTGAGAGTCACCCTCACAATACCACTGGCCATCTTTTCCTCATTTCTCATCACCTAAGGAAAATTCGGAAGGGCTCAAGTACCAAATACTATGTTTCACTACATTTAGCCAACATAAATGAATACTATAACTTTTCAAAGGGATTAAAATAAATTTAACAATCCCCCTGCAACTACCCAAAAATATCCTTGCTGATAAGAGTATTTTCCCAAAGCTGGAAATTAAAACGAATGTTACAATTATCTAGTCTAAGATAAATACAGGCTTTATTTCTCAACAGCAGTGTTAAAAGGATATTCTGTGCTTTATTAATTATGCATTAATATTAAAGATAGACCTTTTTCAAAGAAATAACCCTCTCCTACATTTTGTGTGCCTAAAATGAAAGTCTTAAAAATTAAAAACATTCATACATATGTGTACAGGAACATGTGGATAACATTCAGCTGAAATCATGAAGTGATGTAAAAACTAATTACAGGCAAGAGGAAACATCTTTTGCCCGAGGATATAGAGGTCTTATAGAAAAGCTGTACTAGTTGCTAGTCAGCTGATTTTCAAAGGAATAAACAAGAGAAAAGCCATATTAGATCAAAACAGCTTGTACAGACCTCTATTCATATGTCTAAATGTAAATACCTTTTCTAGCTCAACAGAATATTCTGTTAATATTACATTATTAATTGAAGAAGTAAAATGAAGACACAACATAAATTGCATGGAAACTAATAACATATTGTAAGATCTTATTTGTATGCTTTAATTTTGGGTCACAAACTGCATATGCAACCCTTTTCTCCAGTAATCCTGCACAGAATGGCACATATATTTAATCCTTTATTTTGCTTAGGTTTGATTATTTTCATTCTATGCAGCATATACAGGGTATTTCTAAAGAAAAACAACATGGCATTTTTTCAAAAACAACAACAAACCTGTCTGCTCAAACTAAGCTCTTCTAGTTTCTATTTTCTAGACTGTGAACTCTGCAGGAAAGAGCTATATCGTCTCCATGTTTTATGTAACAACTTGCAAATACTTAATATCGATCAGAATATCTTTTTCAGGTACGGTCTGAAGGAGTAACAAATGTTAGACAATATTTCTTCATTTTTTTTTTAAATAGAATATTGAATAGTGTTTGCAAGATTTTTTTCTTAAAATGATAAACATGAAAGCATCAAACATTAAAGATTTTTCAATGCTGTTCTAGAAACACACTGGAAAACTCCTTATGATATTGTTTTGGAGGTAATATGCAAGTATATTTTGCTCTATGCATGTTGGGTAAAAGAAATGCTGAGATTTATGCTAGGATTGTCACAGTGCAGTTTGTATTGTGTATTATTTTTATCATGTCAAAACAAAATACCATTTTTTTAATTATTAAATTATTGCATGTCTATATCTTTTAGGTTCATGGTGCTGTTTAAAACAAGTATTAAGTGTGCTGCCCTCCAGATCAAAGACCTTTCCCCAAATATCATTTCCAGAGACACTTCTGGCCTATCTGTATACTGTGAAGACAGGAATAAAAACTTTAAACCCAACATATTTAAGGAAAGAGGCTGAGAGAGCTGGGTCTGTTCAGCCTGGAGAAGAGGAGGCTGAGGGGGGACCTGATCAGCGTGTATAAATACCTCAAGGGAGGCAGTGAGGAGGAGGGGGGCGGCCTCTTTTCAGTGGTGAGCAGGGATAGGACTAGAGGAAATGGCTTCAAACTGAAGCATCGGAAGTTCCACAGGAACTTAAGGAAGCATTTCTTCACTGTGAGGGTGACAAAGCACTGGAACAGGCTGCCCAGAGAGGTTGTGGAGTCTCCTTCTTTGGAGATCTTTAAAACCCGCTTGGATGCAGCCCTGTGCCACGTGCTCTAGGTGACCCTGCGTGAGCAGGGGGGTTGGACTCGATGACCTCTGAGGTCCCTTCCAACCTTCGGCATTCTATGATGAAAGCCCAGGAGAAGACAATTAAAAGGCTATGTCATGGTAAGTCTTTGATTGATTTGATGAGCATGGAGAATAAGCCTAGTTGCAAGAGTTTGGCCAACCAGAAAAGGAGATGTAGACATCAAGGATACTTCAGCAGTAAAGACTGAAGGGAAATGGGATTCAAATTAATAATAATAACGGACAAATCCAACAACGCTTGATTTCAGGAACACCATTCCACCCCTCTCCTTCCACACAAAGCCAGACAGCTTTGAATACATCTTTTTAAGTAAAGTTCAAAGATGTTGCCCCACACTGAGTTCTTGGGAATTGAGAAAAAAATCCTGAAATACATATTCCGTGACAAACCTATTCTTAACTATGCATATTTTAAAATATTTTATAAGAGTATGCAAACTGAGACTAAACTCAGAAAGCTTTTCAACCCTTTTCACTCCCCAAACAAAAGCAATCTTAGAAATGCTTTACCTTTAAAGAACTTTGAATGCCTGGATTACAAAGACTTCAAAATGGTATTTATGGTTCAAGTTTTGAAAACCTGGGCTGTACCATAATGAAATGGGTGTACAACTTGTGATAGTCATATTAACACTTCAAGGATGGGGGCACTATGGTCATATCTATTTCCTTCAGTGAAAATTTTTGCTAGCAATATTTCATAGATTTCAAAGGCAAATGTTTTGGATATGTGACTACAATTAACAAAATTTTGTGATTGTTTTCCATCTGAAACAATGGGTTACAGATTTTCAAAAAGTATGTTATGCAAATAAATGTATGTAGTATTGGCTTTGGCATGTTCAACATGTATATCGGGGTCTGTCCTGTTTTAGTACAAGTGAATTAACTTTAAAAAATTAAATGCCTTTAAAAAGATTTACATTAAATGCTCATGTGTCATCACAGTTCTCTTAGGCTGTATTCTATCACAGAAGACAGTTCACATAGAACTTCTATTAAATTCAGCAACTCTATGTATAGGGAAATGCACCCTGCAAGTAATATTAATTATTAAAATACTTCTCCAATTCTCCAACATTTTAACATTAAATAAATGTCATAAATCTCTTAGTGGGGAAGAAACATAGGGAAAAGACAGGCTTCGCAGCAAAAGAGCAAAAATATCAGAAAATACTTATATGTAATGAGTTTAAAGAAGGAATAGTTTTGAGGAAAAAAAAGTGGGGAACAACAAAACTTCAGTGTTAAATGTTAAACTCATCTTATGTAATTTTCTTAGTGCCAAATTCAACACAATATACGTAGCCTTCAGGAGTTATATGCCCTCTCCCATGGCCACATAAAATTGAATTTCAATTAAGCTAAAGACTCAAACTAATGATTGGAAGTCCAACTGTCCATAAAGATCAGAAACAACTGTATCTGCATGACTAGGAGGCACAGCTATTTGGATAAGAACTCATGCAATGTGTTTTGTGCTTTTTGTGTGCTTTCTGCTCCTCCTTTCAGGCAGGAGAAGCTCTGCAACTCACTACACATCTCATATCTCTGTTCTGGCAACATTTATGAGAGATTTATTAAACCACAAGGATCAATATAAAAAGAGGTTGTGAAGTTGTAAAAGGCTTTAAATGACCATGGCAGGAAAGAACAAACCATCCTCAGAATACATATTATTTTCCATGCTATAGCTCTAGATTCTACAGGCTCTACTACCCCAGAGAAATGGTAAGACAAGCAGATTTTTAAGCATATAGTCAGACCAAAAGTCAACAATGATTTATGGTTGGACTTGATGATCTTGAAGGTCTTTTCCAATCATAATGATTCCCTGATAATGATTCTATGATCACAATCACTCATTTCTAGTGGTGGGTCACCTAAATAATAGTACAGTCTTTACATATACTATTTCCAGATACGTGCAAATACGGACAGCTACAACCAGTAAATATAACAGGAAATGATTATCAAAAATAAAAGAGAGGTGTTGGATACCAAGGAATAACACAAATATATAAAACATGTTGAAAAAAATAAAAGTAGTTTATATACTGTTAGAATTCAGATTTCACTGGTTTGTAGCTATTTGACTACTCTAAGCTGGACATTCTCCTTCTCTTTTAGAGCTCTTCATAACTAAAAGCTAATAGAATATACACCGAGAATATATAATTAACTAATGCATAATTGACTATAAATTAAAAAAAAAAAAAAAAGAAGAGAAAGCCTATGAGATCAAAGCTAGAAGAAGAAGAAATTATTTCATGCTAAAATAGCTAAAGTACAATTAGAAGTTGACATTTCCGAGATGCTAAGAAGATTGGGTGGAGAAAGGGACACAAAGTAATTTTTGAAAACAGAAATAGAGAAGCATGTGGAAATTTCCATCTCATTCAATCTTTAAATGATATAGTAAATTAAGAAACAGAAAGCTGCATCACTAGAGACCTGTAGGACTTGCTTTCTTCTTCCTACCCTTGGCCATCACAGCATCATTTGGGGACATACCAAAGGGCTGTTTTTTACTTTTGCTTCCCCTTTCAAACATTTTATGCTTATAAGTGAAAACAGAATCAAAGACTCAAGAAGGATTAGATGATTAAATGGCATTGTAAAGAGACAAAATTATGTGTTTCTTTATAGACAAACTACCAAGAGTTCTTGAAGCTGAAAAGCTACTCTCCTAGAAAAGGAGTAGAGAGGACAGGATATTAGTCTTCCTAGTTAGAACAACAAAATTAAAAATTAACCCCCAAGATCTAGTTCCTTAGATCTCAGATAAAGTCGATACTTTATAATGTTTTTTATATTCTGAAAAATGTCATTATATTGTGGTTTGTTTTCAAAAGCTGCCATCTCTGAGCAATCCAGTTGATACTTGTCTATAGACTCCACAAAACAAAAAGGTCTTCCTGAATCAGTAATTTCTAAATTATCTCAGAATATTTCCTCCAATTTATCATCTTATACTAGCAACATATTATTTTCTTCTTTGAAAAATATTAAGTTTATTTTAAATTAGTGAAAAAAGATTTATAAATAGACTCACTCTTTACAGACATGGGAAACCAAAGAGAGTCTCGCCTAGCTCGTTGTATTAACACAAATAATTTATCTATATTGAAGTAATCTCTAAGAAATTGCTTGAACAATTGCTTGAACATGGTTTCTTTTCTGGAAATATGAAGCCTCTACAAAAACAATTTACTCTTACCCATACCTTTATTTCAATCTCATTCTAGGAAGATACAATATATTACAGAAACATTCACTACTTTACTACACGATAAAGTTAGTCAGGTCAATTGTACCTTCACATACATATATAGAAAAAAAGGGAACATGCACATTCATGACATTTGACTTTGATGAGATAGGCTTCATCAAGTCAAAATTAGTTTGTATTAACTAAAATTAGTCTAAAAAGAAATTCTATAAGGAGAGGGAACTTAGTTTATACCAAACTGCAACTTTCTATCCCTGAACATTCTGCTTACAGTGATTCAAATCAAGTCACAATACTATGGGTTTTACTAATTTACTGCTGTAAAAAATAATTTCTTCTTCTCCCCTTTCACGTCCCATTTAATCCCAAGTGGCAGGAAAACAATTAGTGCTGAGACTTACCCAAACGAGCCAATTCACCTACAAGCTGAGGCCAAGCGACCTGAAGGCTGTAAGCCTCCCAATGCTATATGTAAGAAAGAGGTTTACCTACCTCCAAGGTACCTTTACTGACATGTTGTAGACGTATTTTTAAATCTGCACATAATGGTTTGATGGGAGCATCTGCAGGACTTAGGGTGATTTCCCTAAGTCCTCCAATTTTGAATAACAGATTGTCTGGATGCTCTCAATATTAATCACGTGTTATCCACCCCTTCACCCTCCCCAAAGCACCAAGAAATTTGCATGCACCAGAGGCATGAGAGCTACAGCAACCTGCACTTCCCACCTCCCTGCATTTATCCCGTACTTGAGCTGAAAAAGCACATACTATTTTGAAAGTTATTTTGCGGTAGGAGAGAGGACGCAGCAACATCCTACACCAGCAGCGCTGGCAGGGGTGGGAGGCAAGCGAAGGACTTTCTTAGCACCGCAGGAGCAAGCAAGGGATCCAAGCGGAGAGGTCCCCTCAGGAGCTAATTGCGAGCAGGCAGCAAGGGGAGAGGCGCCCATGCATCCCAACACCTCCCCCCGGGAGCCCGCGGGCGGCGGGGCGGGCGCGGGAGGCTCCTACCTGGCGCGGGGCTGCGGGGCTCCGGCGCTGCCGCCGCGCGGCAGGTGC